>NC_135578.1:1630158-1944563 GCF_965152235.1 Eretmochelys imbricata | reverse complement strand
AAGTGAGGGCTGGCTTTGGCTTGAGGAGACTGGATGACAGTGTTGCAGAAAAAGAAAGTTGTTGGGGCACAATAGCTGCTTTTCTAAAGAAAATAGTTCCGGCACTGGGGGGACACTTCCCCACACCGCCTCCAAGTGCTCAAACTGGAAAGTGGAAAGAAGGTGGGAACATCTGGTGGTTATACAATCCCCACTTCTAACTTCCACCAGTTGGAAAAGTAGGAACAGTTTAAAAAGCTGGAGGAAACCATCGCTTTTTGAGAGAGGAGGCAATGCCCTTGCCCTTTTCCTGCTCCTCCCTCCACACCCACGTGAGCTCTTCCCAATCCCTGACATTATCAATGTTGATAAATGCAAAGTAACGCACACTGAAAAACAATCCCAACTATACATATAAAATGGTGGGGTCTAAATTAGCTGTTACCGCTCACAAAAGAGATCTTGCAGTCATTGTGAATAGTTCTTTGAAAACATCCATTCAATGTGCAGCAGAGTCAAAAAAGTGAACAGAACGCTGGGAATCATTAAGAAAGGGATAGATAATAAGATGGAAAATAGCATATTGCCTGTATATAAATCCATGGTACACCCACATCTTGAATACTGCATGCAGATCTGGTCACCCGTCTGTGACGTTATCTGGTTAAAATATGACCATATAGATCATTGTTGCAACCACTGTTGTATATTTGCAACAAATCTTGTACAAAATGTGGCATGTAAGATGTCTATGGAAAGGTTATGATTTGCTGGTTATGATTATGCTATCTGTGTGCATGTATCATTTTTGTATTTGAAGTTAAGTATTGGCTCTGTACCTGGATTTCAAACGTTTGCCCTGAGGGAATGCCCACAAGGTAGTTAGCCAGCACATCTTGGAGGGACTATTCAAATTATGTGGCTCAACAAGAAACAAACACTTAACTGACAATGAACCATGGGAGATGCCCATCTACACTGAATGGACAGTCCTGCAAACGTACTGTTTGGGGTATAGGTAATGGCTTCTACGGTGTCCAAACCTTCATGCATGGACACGTGACTTGCCCATGTAACTCCAAACTCCATCTTGTCACCTGTAATTTTCCACTAGCTGTGCTGGGGGCTTTGTTTGAAACAATGGGTTTCCATCCATGGGGCAGAAGATATAAGGCTCTGGAAACCCCTCCATTTTGCCTCTTTTCTGCTCCAACCTCTGGACTATGAACTTATATTAATGGAAGCATTCTAACCAAGGAATTGAGACCCTTCAATGATTTGGAAGCAGCCAAAGACTTGACTTAAGCCAGCAGTTTATTCCATCACTGCTACAAGCCTGATCCAAGAACTTTGCAATTATTGTATGTATTTGATTCCGTCAACCAATTTTAATTCTCACCTTTCTTTCTTTCTTTTTATGAATAAACCGTTAGATTTTAGATATTAAAGGATTGGTATCAGCGTGATTTTTGGGTAAGATCTAAGTTATATATTGACCTGGGTGTGTGGCTGGTCCTTTGGGATCAGAAGAACCTTTTATTTGAAGAGGCTGGTTTTAAAGAACCACTCATCTCTAAGTGTAGTGTTTTCGGTGGTAATACAAAGATACCTAGGGAAACCACTTTTATGACTTCTTGTTAGCCAGTGTGGTGAAACAGAAGTTTACTTTTGTTGCTGGTTTGGTATATCTTATGGGGGATTAGCCACCAGTCTTGGGGTGTATCAGCCCTATTTTTCAGTAGTTTGTCCTGAATTTGGCATCCTCAGTTGTGACGCTCTGAGGCACAGTTACACCATCTCAAAAGAGATATACTAGAATTGGAAAAGGTTCAGAAAAGGGCAACAAAAATGGTTAGGGATATGGAACAGCTTCCACATGAGGAGAGATTAATAAGATTGGGACTTTTCAGCTTGGAAAAAAGAGATGACTAAGGGTGGGGATATGATAGAGGCCTATAAAAATCATGACTGGTGTGAAGTGTTATTTACTCCTTCACATAACACAAGGACCAGGCATCACTCAAAGAAGTTAAAAGGCAGCAGGTTTAAAACTAACAAAGGAAAGTACTTATTCACACAATGCAGTCAATCTGTGGAACTCTTTGCCAGAGGATGTTGTGAAGGCCAAGACTATAACAGGGTTCAAAAAAGAACTACATAAATTCATGCAGGATAGGTCCACCAATGGCTATTAGCCAGGATGGGCAGGGATAGTGTCCCTAGCCTCTGTTTGCCAGAAGCTGGGAATGGGCAACTTGATGATTCCCTGTTCTGTTCATTCCCTCTGGGGCACCTGGCATTGGCCTGTTGGAAGACAGGATGCTAGGCTAGATGGACCTTTGGTCTGACCCAATCTGGCTGTTCTTATGAATCAGTAGTGGACAAAATGTTGGTAGGAAAAATAAGGTTATGTGACTGTCTTAAGTTACTGGAACGCATGCAAAGCATCCTAACCACTGTGCATTTCCCCACACGCTCACCCTCCTACTTTGAGGGGAAAAAAATCTCACCTGCAGGCTAAGCAAACACAAACACAGACAGACGCACGTCAGTCTGAGAATCTGCACCAAGATTAAAGAATTACAGCAAAGCTTCAGAAATCAGATGCATTTTCTGTTTAGAAGTGAAATCAATCAACAGAAAAACATGTCAGATCACAGTCGACATTGATGAGGCCTCATCTGGAGTACTGTGTCCAGTTTTGGGCCCCACACTACATGAAGGATGTGGAAAAATTGGAAAGAGTCCAGCGGAGGGCAACAAAAATGATTAGGGGACTGGAACACAAGATTTATAAGGAGAGGCTGAGGGAACTGGGATTGTTTAGTCTGCAGAAGAGAAGAATGAGGGAGGATTTGATAGCTGCTTTCAACTACCTGAAAGGAGGTTCCAAAGAGGATGGATCTAGACTATTCTCAGTGGTAGCAGATGACAGAACGAGCAGGAATGGTCTCAAGTTGCAGTGGGTGAAGTTTAGGTTGGATATTAGGAAACAGTATTTCACTAGGAGGGTGGTGAAGCACTGGAATGGGTTACCTAGGGAGGTGGTGGAATCGCCTTCCTTAGAGGTTTTTAAGGTCAGGCTTGACAAAGCCCTGGCTGGGATGGTTTAGTTGGGGATTGGTCCTGCTTTGAGCAGGGGGTTGGACTAGATAACCTCCTGAGGTCCCTTCCCACCCTGAGATTCTATGATTCTAAGATTAGGCTCTTCCCCTGAGGGTTAGTCACTGCTTTACAGAGAAGGGGCTCTAGTTTAGGTGACCATTTTCAAACTTTCTCCAAATGCTCCTGGAAAGATTTCATTCCTTGATTCAGAAAAACAAATTTGAATATTTAAGGCAAGCCCAGTATTTTCACCTTGGACTTCTTCAACCCCACCTGCCGGGGGACTGGGATCATATTTATGGAAAGGCACCTCAGTGAGGCCCTGACCCTATGAAGGCTTATGCACGTGCTTTAGGGCCTGAGGGAATACTTACTCTGGGCCCTAATTCAGCACTCAGAGAAGTAAAGCCCCCTCTGCAGCCAATGGGATTTTTGCCAGAGAAGGGCCAATGCTTTAACACTTATCTTCAAACTAGAGCGTTCTTCTTAGGGATCTCCGTTGATAATTCAGAGTGCCTTTGTTACAGCAAGTCATTTGCTCTCTTAGCAGAGAATGGTCTGAGGAGTTCTCTCAACAAAATGGAGATCACATGACATACAATTTCCATGCTTCTACACTAAATAATCTCGAAGTAAAAAGAGGATGGATTGCGAGAAGCTTTTTAATCCAGTACACTTGGGGAGACTCTGGTTGAGATTTTCAAATGCAGTTTGGAGATTTAGCCACAAGTCTCCCATTAATTTCAACGGGAGCAGTGTGGTTAAATCCCTTAGTCCAGTCAGCTTTGAAAATCTCAGCCCTCACTATTATTTTTTAAGAGGTGTCCGGTAACAAGGCAGTACAGACAACATAAAAAAATCCACAACAATTCCAGGCTCTACAAGACATCCAAGCACAACTTCCTGAAGAAACAGGCAATAAGCAGGTCAAGAGTTAAGTGAGTCAGTAAAGAACATGGGTGGCTTACGGCTTTAAGTCCAAGAGAACTTCATTTCTCTCTTCCAGGAACAGGTCAAAGTTTCATAGGTAATTTTACTCTTAATTAGCTTCCATATCTACAGGAGAGGTTTAAGCTTGTTCAGTCACAGGGCCTGAACATTTCCATACAAGATAGTGCTGTTGGGAGTTTTGGAAGGAACTAGGGACTGTGCTTCTTAAAGAATCAGAAAGTGTACACAGGTGTATGCAATGCTGGAGTTATTTTACATAACTCAGTGGAGCAGGAGAAAGAAAAAATAACCTTAATATGCCCCATTTCCCTGCGTGTCACCTCTCAAACCTTGGCACAGAGAATGGAGCTAAAAGGGATGTGTTGGGGCAGTGCTACACAGCAGCCAACACTGTGGAGATTCCTGACAGCACTGCAGCCAATCTACGTCTTAAAGCAATGGTTCTCAATCTGTGGTCCACGGACCAATCAAGGCCCACAGACTACATCTAAAATATCCAAAGGGGTCTGCACCGCCATTCAAAATTTTTAGGGTTCTGCAAATGAAAAAAGATTGAGGACCACTGGCTTAAAGTCACTTTAAGGAACCCCGCCTTCCCGCTGTGCTTCAAGTTCTATGCTGTGCCTCCTAGAGGATATGTTCTCACTCCTCCCAGCTTACAGATAGCGGGAATGTCTGTTGCTAAGCATCTTTTATTACTTTGATCCTTTGCAATCTTCTGTTATTTACTAAAACTGCTTCTGAGGAAAGATGAGTTGAACATAATGCAAGCCATTTGGGCTTACCTGAGACTGCCCTGGCTGGGGCATCTGCCCACCACCTCACAATAATAATTCCACATGTTTCCACTAATGTAAAAAATAATTACAATTCTTCAACAGCCTTGTTCCTTCCCACAAGCAATCTCTTTTTACCTCCGGTGAACCCATGATGCAATTATTCAGTTAGAGTTTTGTAGAATGCATTACACCAGCTTTTTACCAGTCAGAGGTGTTGTAGATAGTGATTTTGTCACAAGCATGCTCCATTTCGCTCTCCTAGGAAGTGGTATGCATTTTAAAGAACAGTGACTATCAACCTACACAGAGGACCAGGAAGGAAAGTCACAGGGTTTGTCCATTCAGTAGGATTTTCTTTTCCTGCTCGTGGGAGTTATTTTTAAAATTGCTCCATTCCCACATATGAGTTCTCTTCTGAAAAACTGCTGGAATCCAGTCGTCTCCTGCTGAAGTCATGTTTGGGCTGAACACGGCGAATACATGCCAAGATATACACAACCTAACAGAGTAGTCATGAACATTGTATGCTGTATTGGTATATTAAGGGCCCAATTTTGGATTCCGTACTCAGGCAAAATTCCCAGTTAGATCAAATGAAGACAATGGGAGATTTTCCTGATTAAGGAGTGCAGGATTGGACCGTAGAAGACAAAGAAGAAAGTAAAGTTGGTCATTTAATAGTGGTCACACAAAATCTTGAGTGCAAATTCAGACCTAGTGGATAACCTCATAGAATTCAATTAAGTTACACCTGCTAAAATTGAGTCTGAATTTGGTCCCAAGTCTATCTTCTACCCTCTACAATGTCATCCCTGCTTCTGTATTTAATGATGCTCATATCGTGAGCACAGTTCAATATACTTGCCCACTCTTGTTCACTAGACTTCACCAAGTAGTCAGATTTTTAAAACCAACAAGGAAACGAAAACCAGAAAGGCCTTAAGGTCCTGCAGTCACACTACATGTGACAGGGGGAAAAAAAGAGAAGAAAGTGACAGATAAAATCTATTCTTAAAACACTGATAGAGCTCACTTCATATGTTATTTGTCTGGTGTTAAACTAAGAAATCCTAGAACCACAAGCATCCTTCCTGTAAATGTTAGTCTCTGCCTGCCCCTCATCCCACACACACTTTGCCTTTTCCTACGCAACTAAAAGAAACCACTGTCCTAAAAAAAGAAAAGAAAAATAACCAGCCAACTCAGTGTTTAACTGAGGAACCCTTTGCCATGATACAGAAATCCATCACATGATAAGCAGCATCTGGAAGTGCTTTTAGAGGAAGCCAAATAACGAGATACATAGCACTTCTGTGCTGAATTAAGAAGGTCAGTATGTGCCTCCGTTTTGTGGGAGTCAAAGAAAGAAGGGGTCATAACAGTGCACCAAGCCAGAACAAGTCACATCACTGAAGGGAAAGATTCAGTATCTGCCAATCTCCTGTCTTTAGATTTAAATTGGTCAGAGAGGTTACAGCCAACATTTCCCAGGGTAAAACCTAAAATAGCTCAGCATTTCTCCTTGTTCAAAAATGTCAGTTTATAATTTTAAAATTTAAGTAATTTCATTTTCAGCCATGTAAGTTTGATGCTGTCTCTGTTCTCTTCATTGTTGTATACAAAGAAGAAAATTTTAAATATAATATAATATATTAATTAGAATTATAGTTATTTATCAGAGGAAAAAATCTTACCTGTAAACTACTATTAAGCAAATCAAAGTCACTGTATCTTCTCACAATCTGCAAAACATAAAGGCAGTATTGAAGCAACACACTAGATTTTATGTGATAACTAAACCGCATGAGGGAAAAAATTCCGACTTGCAATCTTGGTTTCACTAAGCTTCTCTGTACAAATGCAAGACTGCTGGGTTTACACTGCTGTCTAGGAGTCTATGCCAGCAAGTGAAGAGAGAGAGAGAGAGAAGAGTTGCTCTCTGTGATGTCTAATCTTGCAAGATTCATAGATTCCCAGGCCAGAAGGGACCACTGATCATCTAGCCTGTCGTCCTGTATAACTCAGGCCACAGAACTTCCCCCAAAAAACTCCTAGACCAGAGCTTTTAGAAAAATCATCCAATCTCAATCTAGAAACTGCCAACGATACAGAATGGACCACGATGCTTAGTAAGTTATTCCAGTGATTAACTACTCTCACTATTAAAAAAGTGCACCTGGTTTCCAGTCTGAATTGGTCTTGCTTCAACTTCCACCAATACAGCTTCCTAGCTGTAACATTATATTGCAGCAGCTTCATCAGAAGGTGTTTGCAGACACCTTCTGATTCTTCCATCCTAGAAGCAACATTACTTCAAAATCATACATTCAAAATTTAGAAAAATTTAACTTGACCTTCCCCAGAAAAATCTCTATCTGGTAGCAGTGGATGCTCACCAGCTCTTCACAGGGTATCATCATCATTACTTCTTTTTATTACAGCACAGCCTGGACAAGACAGTGGTCCCACTACTAGCCGGGAGGCAGGTTCTGGCAGACTATTCAGACCCCCTAATTTAGGTTTAAAAACAAATACCATCTATAAAAACCTGCATATTATATATATGTAATAGGAACACACTGCAAGGATTATTCTTTGTTTGGCCTAGAACATCCACAATGGCAGAAGACAATGAAGTCTTCTATAACTACCACAGCCACATCGTTCTTCTAAGATGAAGAGGTCAGACAAAAATGTTCCTCTAACAATCACAACTTTCAGAAGCTTTGGTTAAATATGGAAATAGAAAGTTTATTCCAGAAAAAAAAAAAAAAAAAAAACTTGCTTCCAAAACTAGAGCAAACAATGTAAAGGCATCCTAAATTATTCTATCTACCAATGACATACATACATACATACATAGGAAAGAATGCTAGTGGAAAGTGTGTATGAGATCAACGTGAGGACTTTTATTCTGTGGCCACTGGCAGGATTGTCACAGAAACTAAAGGGCTGACTCACCAAACTTTACTCCTGGAAGTTGCCCACTGTTGTTGGGACAAGTAGCCTACAAGTAGTAAGAGTTGGCACAAAATGAACCTTGGTGTTGTATCTTAGGTCATATGGATATAAGAAAGCAGGTCATATGTAGTAGTCATCTGGAAGACTTATATGCTGAAATGAAGCCTTCACGCTAATTAATACTGACACTAGAAACAACAGTTTGTGACCAAACACATTCAAGCATTTCACATTCCTGACTCTCTCTCAAAATAGCATTTGGTCTCTAGCTAGAATTAGACTAGCTAGGATGAATCCAGGTCTTTTCCTAGGAACAGTGGCCGATTAGCCCCTGGGCCAAGGGGGCCTGTGCCCAGGGGCCCCGGAAAAATGGGCACCCTGACCGCACTTCCCCAGCCCACCTAAAGCTCCTGCTGGGGAGTTGGGGAAGCCCCTGCACCTGACCCCACTCCTCAGCATGAGTGCCGGGTGTGGGAGGATGACTCCAAGAGGAAAGGTTAGGGAGGGGCCCCCCACTTCCTCTGGACCCCACAAAACTGTAATCTGCCTCTGTCTAGGAAGACCGTCTGTTTAAGTGACCCAAAATTTAAAGAGCGATTACCTGCCAACTGTTTTCCATGGAAATCCCTCTCTGCACACGAATTATGTATTCCTAGAAATGAGAGGGGAAAAGAAGGGAGAGAGTTATTAGAAACCGGAACTAGTGACTCACAAAGAAGTGTGAATGCATAGTCAGCCTTCTCTTTATAATGGATTTAAACTGACCACTATGAAACTTGGAAAAGCTCAGAATTTTCACCATTTCTGATCTAGATTTAGAACCTCCCAGCTGGAAAGCGTTTTGATCAGGGGTCTCATTCAGACCCATCTCTAGAACACACTGAAAGATTAAACAGAATTTTAAGAGTGTACAGGTTTCTGAAGCATTTAAGCACTTTCATTTACTTTAATGAGAGACAATAGTGAATACGTCTCCTCCTGTTATCTCAGCCAGTAAAAGCTGGAGAAAAATCTGTTCCTCAAAGATCTAACTTTTAAGACATCTCCTGGAATTACAGCCACCTTCATAGCTGAACGAACTCCAGCTCATCATTCCCAACTTTACTACCGCTCATTGCTGCTGAATGCAAAAATTACTATGGAAAGCTTAGGTGAGAGGATGAAGGGGTTAAACGCAGCGTAATAGACTTGAATAACTGGCACACTTCTATTACTCCTGATGCAGTGTTTCATTTCCAATGCATAGCTCATGTTCATTGCTTACAGACAAAATATATGCCTGTATATTTTAATTATTGATTATTGTTGATTTTTACCCATCCATCTTTACATTCCTTAATTCCTGGACTTAATTCTTAACACTATTTCCCTTCATTTCCATAGTCATCTTTACACCGTGCCTCTTGAAATACGGCCTCTGAAAATGTTTTCAAAAGTATCCCACAATAAAGTGTATTTACCTATATTTCTTTGTGCATCCCCATCTCCTGATTTTGCTCATCCCTTCTCAAAACTAGAGAAACCCAAATCTCCCACATCACAAAGCATATGGGTGAATTCTATTCAAGCAGTATCTCTCCACATAAAATCAGCATAAGGGATGGTTTCCACACCATTCATTCCTCTTATTAATATACCCAATTATATTAGTTATCTTTCCCCAAGGCCAAAGAAGAGCCCTGATCCCCAACCCAGGTACAATGAAAGGCAACAAAGTTAACCCTGACTTACACCAGTGTAACAGAGATTAATTAAGCAGACACTTGAAATGCCTAATTCACAGCTAACAGTTGGGTTTTTCCATTTCCTGATTTCTAATCTGTACCTTAGGAAGTGGGAAGAGACTGCTTTATATATACACACAGACAGGAAAAGTAGTAACCACTTATTCAGCAAGTCTCTGATGAACATTAGCTGTTTCTCTGAAAGAATATAAGGGAAAGATGATTCCTGATGTTTGGTCATTCATCTTTACTAGTATTTTAAAGGAAGTGGAGTTATTGCCCAATCTCCCCTACTGCTCACTGTTTACACAGCGACTGACCTTCTCATTGTACTACTAAGGAATGTTCTCAGGCAGGCAGAATGGAGGCACAGCTTCCATTTGATTACTGCTTGGGAAAATATAAAATTGCTTTCAATACAATACTGCTCTTTCCTGAATAAAATACCAACAGCACAGCTTCATCCCACAGCTTCCCTTATCTCCCTTCCAACACACTATCCCCATCACCACAGTAAAATTCCTTAGAAGATCGATTCGGATCCAAAAATCACAATTATCTTACACAGCCCCTTGCCCCATCCAGCTACTTTTTTATCATCAGGCCTCCTCTTCCACTGCAATCAGCTCTCCCACAATCCACTGATTCCACTGGGTCAGACAGAAATATCCCCACAATGAACTCACTATTCAGTAACTTCTGACTCAAAAAAAGGGAGGCTGCTTCACAGGTTCCTTGCTCCTCATCTGTTTAATACCAAGGAGGTTTGAAAAGCTGACAAAAGTATGGAAATCCAGGTCATCTTCAGTTCATGCCAAAAGCTTATCAGAGGCACAAAAAGGCTTTTCTAGCTTCCAGCTTTTTAATGCTCGAAACTGGAAACCTAATTAAGCAAGAACCATCAACAAAATACTAGTTTAAGAACACTGGATAGAGACTATTTTTAATAAAGGGTTCTAAAAAGCCCCTTTTAAATGCTTATTTGAGAAATCTTCTAGTATGGAAAGTAGCATTGTAATCATGAGAGCTGCTTAGACCCCTGGGTCCTCCTTTAATAAGGGGCAAAGTATGATTACTATTACACAATTCATCATTAAACCACTTCATCTAAGATACTGATGCCTACCTGCAGTGTAAACAATGCAGCTCACGTCAGCTGTATCTTTATTATTATAATGTACGCACCATTCCATACATTTATAAAAATAAGACCACAGCAGAAGAAAATTAGAGATGCACGTTGAAATTCACTGAAATTTACTGAACAAGGAAACCACTTTGGAAAGAGTAGAGAAAAGGTGCTGTCCCTCTTCCCAAACAGGCTAGTTCTCTTGCCTTAATGCAAAGTGTTTTGAATTTTATTAGAGGACATCTGTAAAGGATATGCTTAGAACAGGATCATACAGAATCTGGCAAGATGCCAAGCACCTTGGACTCCTACAGACTTCAGCGGCATAGTGACAAACTCAGCACTTTGCAGAATTGATCCCGGAGACTGTATACAACAGTTACAGTTCAAGTACACCGTAGACTCTCAGGTCAGGGACTCTTCCTTTGAGTGTACAGCAACCAACATAATTTGGCTGCCATCCTCACTGGGACCTCTGGGTGCTATAGTAATACCAATAATAATGATTAGCAGTGCTATTAGAAACCTTCATGCTGATATCACTAAAATAAGCTGTGTGTTCAACAGTCAGATATCCTGTCTTTTAAGCTCTGACCATACTTTACAAAACTACGTTGGGCTGCGTTTGAGGTTTTCTTCAAAACACACACAACTTAGTTTTTTTTAGTTAATGGTCACCTTTAATGCTGATTCCATTGTGTGTTTCAAAGCGAAGGAAAATGCTAGAGAAGAGGCTGAATTCATTCCAAATTAATGGCACAAGGATCTACAACTGTTTCTAAACAACCGAGATTCTCTCCCTTCCTAAAGTTATAGCTTTAGAAAAATGTAGTCTGATTTTGTAACTACATAAAGATCTAGAGAGAGATTTAAAAAATCTGAATCATTAAAATGAACTAAAGGGATGATTACATCTTTAAAAACAGTGTTCCCATTAATTGTTAATCAAAGAAAAGCTTGCAAAATATATTTTGAGGAATTATCTCAGCTTTTAGCTTCTGGGCTACCTTAAGGCAGCAGACTAATGGAATGGCAAATTCCACTTCACTGTTGTAATTTCAATGTACAATACACCAAGCAGGGAAAGAATTTATTCCAGAGAGGACATGCATACACACCCCCTAATGGTTTTACTACTTTAAATAGTTCTGCAGCTCGCAGGTCCAGGCATGCAACTACTGCAGCAGGGATCTGTAGAGAATATCATGAAAGAGACTTGTTTTCCATTTAAGGCTTAAAAAGCAAATTATAGAAACAAGTTCTCATCTACAGATGGACACGTAAAAACACTCAATGTCTAAATAGCTGAAACACATTAAAGCCTTTCTGCTGAAAAGGCCTCTGCTATCAGAACATGGTATCTTATTATTAGGCCTCTTTTACAAGTATTTTACCTTAAAACACATTGGACACCATTCTGCTCCAACTGAAAGGAAATTAAAAGGACAGGAAGATTTTTGCCTGCTACAGAAATGAGATCCACTCTCATTTCACACAAGTATTTTCGGACTTGCTAAGAGCAGATCTTGCAACTGGACCACTATGCTCACAGGAAGCTATGTGACATGTTAGTCACACTGGTTAATGCACTATTAGAAGAGACTCAGATACTACAGTGATGAGAGTGGTATAAGAACCTACACAGAATAGAATTTAAAAAGCCCTGATGAAATCAAATCCAGTTGCAGGATCAGGCCTTATACCCAGAGGGTGATATGAAGTGCCATTGAAATGTATATGAAATATAATCGATATGATGTTCAAAATTAAAGCATATGTACATGGTAAATATTGAGACACGGAATTAGCTATGTCCAATTATACATGCTAAAAAAACCCAGAATTTTTACATTGTGTTTAATCAGAAAAAGAGCTCTCTAAAAATTAGATCATGGTGTTCCATATACTTAGTAACTTACTTAGTGACTTCCAGATCAAGTGCTATCAGTCCACAAGCCAAACAATTTACACATAGATGTACTGTGATTTTGTTTCAGTGTAGAAACTTGGGAGGGGGGGCTGAAACAAGCTCTTTTTTGGTTTGTTTTTGTTTGAGAGACAGGGGCTGTCTCCTCAGTCTTCACTAGCAATAAAGATTCAAAAATCAAAAGTCAGCCGACAGTTTTGTTGCTGCAGCATGAAGCTGAACGGAACCCGACATACCTACTGGCTCCACAGTGCTACCTGACACTGAACTGCATCTACTCTATGGTACACTGTGAGCCAGTCTGCTGAGTGAGTCATTTCTATAGTGATTTTATAGCTATTTTTCTGACAGACAATAACACTTGGTACAAGTTTAAGAGGTTTGTGTGTGTTCTCTGTCAAGTGAGAGAGTTACATTTATTACCATGAACTGCAAACTTTTGTCCGATATTTCAAATACCAATTTCATTCCCTCTTCGGTTTCTGACTAATGCAAACATATGTAGTGGGTTATTCATGCTGAAGTTTCCTCCTCATCTACAAGAAATACGAATCAGTCTGCTGCCAAATGTAGAATTTTATTCAATGACATTAAATTTACATTTCCCCAATATTTTAATGTCATACTATCCAAACTGTTGTATTTGACCTAATTTGAATAAGAAGCAGGCTAATCCACTAGAATAGTCCATTTTAAGTATCCCCATCACTAATTTTTGTCTTGAATTTCGTATTTTACCATGTTTAGAGATTTTTTTCCCCTGCAATTCGTCACCCTTATCTTGTAGTCACTGGTTTATTCAAAACTCTGACTATTTCTGGAGCCTATAACAACTTTACAGAGTATTCCTAGCCTGAATGTCATATGAAGATAACAACATTAAATCAAATCTGGACTCAGATCTTCGTTTGTAAGAGCTATGGAAGAGGGTGTTTCATTTTTGATAAATCCAATGGAAAGTTTTTAAGCAATCCCCGCAGCGTTTGCAGCCCACCTATGACAACATAGCACTAGGCGACTTAGTAGTTTCAGATTCAAAAGAGGAAACAATCTATTTTCATTGTTCAAACCAACACATATGCAAGATTTAAAAAAAAAAAAAATCAGATTTTTCACATTTTCTGCTTTAATAATCTTAGATGCTATCAGTATCACAGATAAGGATTTTAACTGTTAATATTATTTTTAACATGGCCACATCCCCTTAAATTATGGATAGAATATATCACTGGCAAATGAACAACAGGTTTATTTGTAGCCCCCTTTTCGTATCTGCTATAGGGCAATGCTAATTTATGAAGCTTCTGCTCTCCATGTATTTGTACAGGTTAAACACATTTATAGCCAGGATTTCTTCCTTTTGGGGCCTTTCCTTTGAAAGCCTGAAGGGGTTTTCATTCAGTCTTCCTATTTCATTCAGTCTTCCTATTAATAAAACATCACCACCACCCTGTGTCTTCATTATGTCAGGAATACAGTAAAATGAAACTATTCCTCCCCCCAAGATGTCTTGGCAAGTGCCTCTTCTGGGAGGGAATCCTACCGCTACACTTGGGATCTGTTACTATAATTTATTTTCCCCACAGAAGTTCAAATCAGATGCGCTATATATCAGTTACTTCCTGCTCTCACCCAGTTTCCCAGCTCAGAAATGTGGGGATAAGGTCAGATATGCGAGATGACAGGGTAGTAGCTTTACATCAAATAGGAAATCCAGACTGCTGTGGTGCCTGCTATTTTGTTTTAACCATTACCCCACGCTGCCTCTATGTAAACTCTCTGTGCTATGTACACCTCAAGACCATCTTATTTTAATTCTTAAGGACAGTCCTTCTGCCATAAAAGCTATTAGAAATACCTGCACCCGAAACGACTTTTAAATCAAAAGCACAGTGCTACTGCATTCTGATCTTTTGTGCATTTCTGGTGAAGAGCAGAATTAATTACTATTAGAATCTTCCTCAGTGTGAATTAACAACACGGAAGTACAAAGACAAATGATCAAAGGGTCACAATACTTGCTACTGAAATCCCACACATGGAAGTCGCATCACACAGAGTATTTGGGATAGAAAACTGCTTTTAAGTGCTTTCTGTACAACAGAACTCTTCGCGTTTTTTTTTAAGTCAATTCCTGCTAGAGAATCAACCAAAAAAACCAACAAACCAAAAGACACAAAAACCTATTGTTATCTTTGTACTTGTAAGTGATTGTAATAAATGGTGTTGAAAACAGTTAAATGTGGGGAGGGGGAAACCACTCACAATGAAACTAGAATCTGGCTTGGTAGCACAGGGAAACAAATTATATACGATAATCACTCAGTAACTAAACACAATTACACATCTCAGTTTATTAAGACACAGGTAAAGGGTTTGTCAGAAAGTATACCTAACATAGCTTTGGTTATAATGCAAGTTTGACCACAGCTCAGAATGTAGAGCCCTGGGCTTGTAAACCACTAGTCACAACTTCTAAACTCACTGATGCCTTCTAAAAGATTCCTCATAGTTTTAGAAGCCTGTGTTCAGAGGGAGATTGTTTTACAAAAGTTAGTTCATTAAACTACTAATCTGAGATCCTCGAACAGAAAGCATTGCAGAAGCACAGATTATTTGTACTGTTACAATTTTGATGGCATAGCATGCTTATTAACTATAAATATAGCACTATCTACCTCTACCATCTTTCATGTTACAACATTCACCAGACACAAGGAATAAGTCAGAAGCCTGCTGTCATGATATGCGTGCCCCTACACAATGAGTGAGGCTGAAGGACACACCCCTTAATGTTCAAAACAAAGTCTCTTACCAATGCACCTGCTGCTGTGGAAGTACACCTGGCCTTATCTCTTACAACCCCATTCCCTGCTAAGTGGGTAAAGCTCTGAAACGTGATTACAGGTCTCCTTTTCTCTGATTCTGTACCTTGGTACTGCTTGATAATACCATGGTAAACACAGTTTTTAAAAGTGCAGTTATACTCCAAGAAAGGGTCTATAAAAATAGCATTATGGAATTCTGTTGTTCTTGGGTATCAGTGACCCCAGACAAAGTCTGCTCAGTTTTTAAGAAAATGGTGTCAGGTGTAAATACATCACAGGAAAATGAGCCTGGCACCTGAAAGTCAAACTGGGTTCTTTCTGGCGAAGCATCATAATCACCCCTTGTCATAATCTGAGTGCTACATTCTGCCCTCAGTTACACCTGCGCAGCCTCATTGTCTTCACTGGAGTTGCACAGATGGAAGTGTGGGCAGAATTTAACCCTACGTTGTCACTTACATTAGAATCCAGCTCCACTCCCATCATTGAGATGGATCAGCCAGGCTAACATAAGCAAAGAAATGTTAAAATCTTACTTTGGCACTAGAGTAAGCAGGCATAACTGTGCAGACACAGCAGGAGATGGTCTGGGTAAGGGCTAGTCTACACTCGAAGTGCTATGGTGACACAGCTACGTTGGTGCAGCTGTGACAGGGTCGTGCATCTGGTGAAGATGTGCCAATGGGACAGAGCTCTCTCCCATCGCCATAACAACTACCTCAGTGAGAGGCAGTAGCTATGTCTGCCAGAGTGCTGCCCACACCCCTGCTTAAGTCGTTGTAACTTACATTGCTCAGGGGGGTGGCTTATTCCCACCGGAGTGACACCAGTTGTACGGACACAAGCAGTAGTGTGTACAAGCCCAAAGAAGAGGGTGCATTTGCATTGTGACGTTATTGACCAGCACAATACAGGTAACCAACAGTAACAAGAAGTACAGTTATGGCACATGGCATAGAGCAGATCCATCAAGCAGAGAGGAAGGGAAGGGGCTGCAGAGCACTGGGCTCACTGTATAAAGCCAGGAGACAAAACCCAGTGACAGAGCCATCAGAGCAACCCAGCGAGCTGCCCTGGGGCTTCTTCCCACCCAACCCCAATACCCCAGGTCTCAAACTCCCTCCCCCCCCCCACAGGGCTCCCCCCGACACACCCCCGGCTCCCCACCCTGACACCCCCCCACACACACACACATCCCACCCCAGCTCCCACCCCGACACACCCCTCCCCCCCATACACATCCCACCCCGGCTCCCCACACACACACATCCCACCCCGGCTCCCTCCCCGACACTCCCCCTATCCCAGCTCCCCCCCCCAACGCACACCCCCCACACAAACACCCCCACACCCCAGCTCCCCCCCGATACCCTCCCCACCCCAGCTCCCCCTGACACACACACACACACACAACCCACCCCGGCTCCCCCCCCCCCGACACACACACACACACAACCCACCCCGGCTCCCCCCCCCCGACACGCAACCCCACACACACACCCCACCCCGGCTCTCCCCCCGACACCCCCCACACACACACCCCACCCCGGCTCTCCCCCCGACACCCCCCACACACACACCCCACCCCGGCTCTCCCCCCGACACACATCCCACCCCGGCTCCCCCCCCCGACACACCCCCCCCCCACATCCCACCCCGGCTCCCCCCCCCGACACACACCCCCCCCCACATCCCACCCCGGCTCCCCCCCCCGACACACACACACATCCCACCCCGGCTCCCCCCCCCGACACACACACACATCCCACCCCGGCTCCCCCCCCCGACACTCCCCCTACCCCAGCTCCCCCCCAAAGCACACCCCCCACACCCCAGCTCCCCCCCCGACACACACACACACATACACACACACACACACACACACACACGGCCCGGCGCTCACCGTGTGCGAGTGCAGGCTCTGGCTCGCCTCGATCCCGGCTGTCAGCGGCACCGTGTCGTCCAGCAGCACCTTGCCCGCCGGCGGCTTCTCCAGGAAGGCCATGCCGGGCCGGGCCGGGCCGCGCCGCGCCGCGCCGGGAGCTGGGAGCCGAGCCCGCGCCGCCGACCTGCCTCGCGCAGCAGCGCTCGCGCCGCGCCCGCCGCTGTCAACACGGGGGGGGCGCCGGGCGCCGCCGGGTCTTAAAGCCCGAGGCCGCCGGTCCCGCGCGCAGCCCGGCCGCGTTTCCCGGAACTGCCGTCAGGCCACCAGAGCCGGCACCCAGCCCGGGGGGGCCGCTCACCCAGACCCCCCCGCGACACCCAGCCCGGGCGGGGCCGCTCACCCGGACCCCCCCCGCGACACCCAGCCCGGGGAGGGGCGCCTCACCCGGACCCCGCCCCCCCCCGACACCCAGCCCGGGGGGGCCGCTCACCCAGACCCCCCCGCGACACCCAGCCCGGGCGGGGCCGCTCACCCGGACCCCCCCCGCGACACCCAGCCCGGGGAGGGGCGCCTCACCCGGACCCCGCCCCCCCCCGACACCCAGCCCGGGGGAGGGGCGCCTCACCCAGACCCCGCCCCTCCCGCGACGCCCAGCCCGGGGGGGCCGCTCACCCAGACCCCCCCCGCGACACCTAGCCCGGGGGGGGCCGCTCACCCGGACCCCCCCCGCGACACCTAGTCGGGGGGGGCCGCTCACCCAGACCCCCCCCGCGACACCCAGCCCGGGGGGGGGCACCTCACCCAGACCCCCCTGTGACACCCAGGCCGGGGGGGGCCGCTCACCCGGAGCCCCCCCGCGACACCCAGCCCAGGGAGCCGCTCACCCGGACCCCCCCCGCGACACCCAGCCCGGGGGGCCGCTCACCCGGACCCCCCCCCGCGACTCCCAGCCAGGGGGGTCGCTCACCCGGACCCCCCCCCACGACACCCAGCCCGGGGAGGGGCGCCTCACCCGGACCCCGCCCCCCCCCCGACACCCAGCCCGGGGGGGCCGCTCACCCGGACCCCCCCCCGCGACACCTAGCCCAGGGGGGGAGCGCCTCACCAGGACCCCACCTCCCCCCCGCGACACCCAGCCCGGGGGGGGGCCGCTCACCCGGATCCCCCCGCGACACCCAGCCCAGGGGGGGGGCCTCACCCAGACCCCCCTGTGACACCCAGCCCGGGGGAGGGGCGCCTCACCCGGACCCCGCCCCCCCCCACGACACCTAACCCGGGGGGGCCGCTCACCCGGACCCCCCCCCGCGACACCCAGCCCGGGGGGGGGCGCCAGCCCCGGGGGAGGGGGCTCTCCTCAGGGGCCCCACCGTAGCCCGGGGGGGTGCTTACCTCAGCCTCCCCACCACACCGAGCCAGGAGACTGACACCCCAGAGCCCATGCTCATCCCGGCCCCCCTGCCCCACCACACCCAGCCAGGAAACTGACAGCCGGGGGGGGCGCTCACCTCGCCCCCACCCCACACCCAGCCAGGAGACCCACCACAGCCTGGGGGGGCTCACCTCAGGGCCCCCCCCACAGCCTGCCAGGACACCCACCACAGCCAGGCCCGCCCCCTCCCCCCCACACCCAGCCAGGGGACCCAGCACAGCCCAGGGGAGCTCACCTCAGGGACCCCACCACACCCAGCCACACAGTATGTACCCAATTGCATACAACTTGCACTCTACCCCAGGGCCTGAGCACTGATCTCCTGCTAGGAGAGCAACAGGTCAGCTCCCAGTCCATGCATTTGGTAAGTTATTCCGCCTTAACGCTATTGAGGTCATTTACTTGTGTAGAACTGCTTTTGTAGGAATCTGCACGAGGAGCAACTCTGTGAGAAAGGACAGGTCCCAAAATGTTGGAGATTTTTTGCAAAAGGCATACAAAGAAAAGCGACACAATCCAGGGAGAAGTTGCTAGAAGGGGTGGGAGGGGGGTTTTCAATTCTATTTATTCTTTCTGTAACAAATTATTTTTAATCAAACTACCACAAAAAAATCCAAACTGCACTCAGAGTTTATATTCTGAGTTTTGGTTTTTGCCATCGCAGTGAGATTTCTTATAAAGGTTTAAAGCTCCAAACTGAACTACCCCACCTTAAGTAGGGTGCTGCATCAAAATGATTTATTATTTGATTTCAGTGGCACTCAAAAGTTCCACTTAGGATTGCGACCCCATTCTGCCAGGCACTGTACAAACACAGTGAGGGATATGATCCATCCATCTTCCCAAGAGTTTGCAATCTAATTTAAAACCAAATGAATAGGTGTGGCTGTAGAGTTATTGCATTCTTCATAGTCTTAGAATAATCACCACCATGCTATGATTTGAAGCAGCACTGCTCCCTTCCTACTCTCTCCCATTGTCCAACTTGACCCCAACAATGGTCCCCTCTTTTCCTGCTATTTATAACCCCAGATCCACAGGGAACAAGCCCACTTCATCCCATGCCCAGGGCCCTCCATTACCCTAGCTTCAGAGACACCTGTTTTGCTCCCAGACTCCCTACAGTTTATGGCGATCAACATCTGGATTTAGATTTGGTAACTGCCCCAAACTACTACCCACTGTTTGTCAGCCAGGGGTGCTGGAACTAGGAATGCTGGGGGTGCAGCAGCACTGCCTAGCTTGAAGTGGTTTCCAACATATCCAGGGTTTACAGTTTTGTTCAATGGCTTTCACCCACCCCCACTATAAAAACTGTTCCAATGCCACCACTCTGACCCAACAACCCCCCCCCCCCCCGCAACTTGACCCATGATATCAAATGGACACAGAATTGCACACCAAGGGAGGCAGAAGGAAAAGGAATTAAAGTCAAAAGGAAAATTGGAGTTGAGTGCCTTTGAAAATCTTCCCCAAGGTTATACAGAGAAGGCCTGATCCTGAGAGGTCCTGAGTGTACTTGACTCCTCACTGGGAGTTAAGGAGGCTCAGCAACTGGCTGTGTTAGGCCCAAGGTGATAATAGAAAAGAAACCAAATGAAGCGCCTCAAACGGAGGAAAAGAAACTGAATGTCATGGGCAGTCAGTGCTGGTTCTGTGGCAGGAGTGGCCAGGCTAAACCCCCTGCCGCAGAGATGAAGCAACTTCAACATTTCCCCTGAGATGAGATCACGCTGAATACACAAAAGGCTTTGTCCACCCCCACCTGCCCCCATCCAACCTCCTCCAGTTTTGAGGAGCCAGATTACAGCCCTCGTTCCTTTGTTAAACTCATTTTGTTTACCTTTGCATTACAGTGCGGCTTGGTAAGGACAAAACACCATTCGCTTCACAATATACACAAACATATCTGGACAATCTATCCATCAGAATATGTGACCATCATGGGGATTTTGCTAAACTGCCTGGGGAGAAGCATTTATACAGTGAAAAATAAAAAACATTCTGAGGTTGGTGATAGTCACCAAAATGAATTACATTAATTGTGAATAAATGTATTTCCAAGGAGGTGGGAGATACTATGGAAGGCATAGATAGCATAATGGGCAGGGACGGAGGACTTTTGGCCAGCAAACTATATAAAATTCACCAGCTGAGGAGAAGGGCTGGTAGTTCTTCTCCTGACACTCTCCATTGCACCAGTGCTGGTAGGTAATTTTTAAAGGTTCATGGCAGCATCGCTAATCATGCCGGCAAAGAAGCAATGGAGGCTAGAATGCTTCAGGCTCAGTTGTTTTTTACTCCCCAAAAGCCTAATCTGTTTGATACCTTGCTTAGCACCACTAGTAACCAACCAAAGACTTGGTGGGTCTGGACCCAAGGCACATTTCAATCAATTTAGGATGAGCAAACAATGTTTAGCAACATAAATTAATCTCTGATAGAGAAAACCTTAAGGACCTGATTCTCCACTACTTTGCACCTTGCCTAGTCATTTCTACCTGCATGACATGGGTGTAAAAGGCTACCTAAACACTATGGACAATCGGCAAGAAACAAGGCTGAAGACAAACAGGCCCTCTATTGATACCTTCCCTAACCCACCTCCCTCCAGTTCTAATAGACAGATTCTTCCATTGAGTGTCATTTGTTTGTTTACAATTAGCTTTTGTAAGACAATATGCATTTTACTTATTAATACCTTCAAACCCCATCTCTAGACCAATAATTTATTCTCCTCAGCTTAGCATAGAGGCTGATTGTGATCAGCACTATATACAAAGTTACAAAGGGCAAAGGTAGTGAGGACATTTGGGAAATAGCCTATTGCAGCAATACCAACTGGAAGTGATGAAGTCGATCATGTGAGGAAATCCTGCTAATTAATCACGCAGTGTGTATCAGCATCCTTCCCCTCAGCACGGCTGTGGGTTAAACTTATAGCAGTTGTCCTTTGCCATTGGTGTTTACTTGTCACTGAAATAGGTGAAATAATCATGGCTAGAGGATAACAGTAATGTTTACACACAAGTCATCTGAATTCTTGAGGGGGGAGGGGGGGAACGGTCCAGGAGCTCTCATGAATCCACTATCAAAACAGCTCATCCACTACTTTGGGATGTGTTGGGGTATTTTTTGGCATGGGTGAGCATGGTAGAGGAATATAGAGTCAGAAGTAGGAAAGAAGAATAAAATTATTGAACATCTCTAATATACTCAGAGGAAGATCTCTTTATGCATATACAGTAAATTCAGTCCTATGCAGCTGGTCAGGCCAAGACCTATGCACCACTTGAGTCCCACATAAGACCTTAAAAACAAGGCTTAGACGTGCACAGGTCTTGTTCTGTCCCTCTGCACAGAGATGAATTTCACTGTTATAGAATGAGTGTAATGAGCATGTAGAGTAAAACATTAGTAGATGTGGACCTCAAAGAAAGCAAACATCCTTCTGAGATGTATTAGCAGGAGTGTTGTAAGCAAGACACGAGAAGTAATTCTTTTGCTCTACTCTGTGCTGATTAGGCCTCAACTGGAGTATTGTGTCCAGTTCTGGGCACCACATTTCAGGAAGGATGTGGACAAATTGGAGAGAGTCCAGAGAAGAGCGACAAAAATTATTGAAGGTCCAGAGAACAGGACTGTAAGGGAAGATTGAAAAAACTGGGTTTGTTTAGTCTGGAAAAGAGAAGACTGAGAGGGGACATAACAGTTTTCAACTATGTAAAAGGTTGTTAGAAGGAGGAGGAAGAAAATTTTTTATTCTTAACCTCTGAGGATAGGACAAGAAGCAATGGGCTTAAATTGCAGCAAGGGAGGTTTAGGTTGGACATTAGGAAAAACTTCCTACCAGTCAGGGTGGTTAAGCACTGGAATAAATTGCCTAGGGAGGTTGTGGAATCTTCATCATTGGAGTTTAAGAGCAGGTGAGACAAACACCTGTCAAGGATGCTGTAGATAATACTTAGTCCTGCCACTAGTGCAGGGGACTGAACTAGGTGACCTCTTGAGGTCCCTTCCAGTCCTGTTATTCTGTGATCCTGATACATGTCATTATCCACCTATCTGAGAAATAAGATAAGTCAGTATTTGTCAGAAATAAATCACTTTGCCAAAGTACAAACACTGATTAAGGGAATACAAACAGTCTGGCACTACGTTGGATTATATGGACGTTTAATAATGATTCACTCACAGGGCCGTAAGAAAATTAGAGCATTTGCACATTGAGCTGTCACAGAAGTTATGGTCTCAATGACAGAGAAAAACAGACAACTCTTTTTTTAAAACACAAAACTTCATACAGCTACTCCATAAGGAATGAAAGAGCCAATTTGAACTCAACTTTGCCATCAGTTGTTTAGTTTGATTTTCCCCAGTTTGTTTGTTTGCCAAAAGAACATCTTTGAAATAACACAGGACCCTCAATTGTACAGATCTTCCACTTTTGCAGAACATAGCCTTACGTGTGAAGTCTGTCTGAATTACCGTAAATTCTTTCCATAGCAACAGTATTGCCTAGCGGAGGTCTGGGACTATCAGAAGCCTTTGTAGATCAGACTTCTGTCTGGAGCTACCACCAGAATTCTTTCAGTGTCTCTGGTGTCAGGTAACGCAACAATTAAAGTAGTGCTTTCTCTGTATTCTCCTGTTGGGAGTTCTTTAAAGCCTCCCCATATGTACTGTAATTAATCTGGATTTTCATTTACTTTTAAAGGCCTTGGAGCTCTGGCAGTATTTCCTCCCAACAACCCCATAATATAAATGATTTTTAGTCTGCACTGGTTTTCCAGAGCATAGTCTGTATCTGTACTACAGAGACTACATTGGCGTAGCTATGTCCATGTAGTTAAGGTGTCATAACCCCATAGCGTAAATGCAGCCTACACCAATGGAAGGGTTTTTTCCATGCGTTTAGGAACATCACCTCTCTGAACAAAGTCAGCTACATCAGCAAAAGTGTTCTTCCATCAACATAGCTGCATTTACACTGAGGGTTCGGTTGAGATAGCTCTGTCAGTCAAGGGCGTGCATTTTCGCACACCGACTGCTGTAACTATGTTGAACTAACTTAAGTATAGACCAACCCTAGTAAGCACAGCTTATTTGTATGATTGAAATAAGTAAGCCTTGGGCTACACTTAAAAGTTAGGTTTTTAAGGTATTATTGTTGAAAGCCTAATTTTTAAGCTCTTCTCCACAGCAGAGACGGTGAGTTGTAATTGTTGTCGGTGCCCTCAGATTCCCGTAAGCTCTGAAGCAAGACCACCATGATGAAAGGAGTTGGAGGAGCTGAATATGATGGTATGCTACAGCATCAGTTACAAGCTTCAATGTCAACATTATCAGCTACCAATTTTATTTTAAGCAGTCTCAGAATATGCTTATGTATATGAGCCCTACCCAGAAGCTGAAAGAGCTATTAAAAGGATCTGATGCAAAACAATGCTGATGTAGAGCGCTAATTATTGCTTGGGTGTAGCACACAGGAAGAACTACCAGCTGGTTGATGAGCCCTCTTCTCTTTTTAATTTGTCTCTTGTTTTCAAACAGATCACCAGAGATGACAATCTGTCACAAGACAAAAATAAAAGTGTGTTATAGAGAAGTTTTAAAAAGTCTGAGCTATCATAAGAGAATAATCAGTGGGGTTTGAGATTTGACTTCTTTACACTATTAACTCAGCAGCAAGTTTCACAGCCAACATATCTGCTTTTTCTCTAGCTGCTGAACAGTGAAAAAGTCTTCCTTCTAGGGACCCTGCTTCCTGCCATTTTCTTTTTAGTTGTATCAACAGCAGTTGATACAGAGATCTGCTTAAAAGTCAAGAAATTAAACTGACAACACTTGCCCACAAACAAACACTTATTTTACTTCTTGTTTCATCTTATATAGTCTCTGATCGTGCAGCTACCTCTTACTTTTACCTTGTTCACAATATTGTCTGTAGGGTGCAGTTTAAAAGGTCTTGGATGCCTTTAAAAACTTTTAAAAGAACCAGATGTACATTAAGGGTTCTTGCTGTCCTTAAACTACCACATTTTGCAGTCACCAATTTTTCAGTCTATTGCCATTTGAACACAGAACTGTGCTGTTTAAACATGACCATTCTTCTGAGTTTTAGATTTAAAACTCAGAAGCGTAGATCAAAGATTTGCTTCAGCTTGGAAAGCTAGATTGACCTATTATTGTGCTTAAAAAAAATCTACTGTAATTTTGATCTACAAAGCCCTTTATGGGACAAGTCTAAAGGTTGCCACATCCTCACAGAAGACAGCTGCTACGCTCAAGATGACAGACCCCAGATTTGTACAGTGGGACGTAGACTTGGTCACTAGAAAGCTCTTGGTTCTGGCAGTTGTTGTTCCCTTGGTCCAACAAGCTCACACGGAATCCAAAGCCCAAGAATGGATGTTTGCTTTGTTCGTCTCTCCCCTCAGCTCTGGCTAGCAGTTATGTTATTCACAATGTATCATTCTTAACGTAAAAAGAAAAGGAGTACTTGTGGCACCTTAGAGACTAACCAATTTATTTGAGCATAGGTTAGTCTCTAAGGTGCCACAAGTACTCCTTTTCTTTTTGCGAATACAGACTAACACAGCTGTTACTCTGAAACCATTCTTAATGTAAGCATGCCTAGAGATTTAGTATATATAGATATCACATACAGACCTGGAATGAGTCTAAGAGAGAAAAGGAACTCCAGTACTAAACCAGAAGTCAACCTAGTGTACTTTGACTATCCATTATATCCACAGAGTATGTTATGAGCCAAACTCTGCCATCAGATCCACAGCACATTGCTCTAGCTTACATTGCTGTGATTTCTGCAGCTCTGAGAATGGCGTCAGACTTAGCTAAGTAGGACAGCCCAGTGTTAGGGTGTTAAACCTGGGGTCTCCAAAGTCCCAGGCTAATTCCCTGCAAATGTCCCATGTGACCTTTTGCACATCACAGCCAGTTTTTTTAAAGGTATTACACATCAAAAGATGCAGATAGGTACCTAGGCACCATGGAAAACCCCACTAGGTGCCTACCTGCAGCTTTAAATGTCTAAATACCTTAAAAAAATCTGTCCCCTACTATCTTTGGGCCTTACTTCCCCATCTGAAAAATGGGGATAATAGCACTTCCCTACCTCACAGGTCTTGGTTCCTTGAAATTTAAGAGGCTGCTCAAACACTATGGTACCAGGGGCCAGATAAGTACCTTGCCAAGTAAATTTAAGGTTTACAGCAGCCACCTCATTTATTCTGATCTGCTCAAACTATGACTCTGTCTCTCCTGCACATTTGGCTCTGTGTGTTGTCTGAAAGAACAGACCTACTAAAAACACTTCCTTCTAGCTATCCTCTTTCCAAAGCAATAAGCAATTCTGGACTATAAAGGGTTTAGCTCATAAAGCCACCATGTGTAGCCACACGTATGTAAAGTTCCCTATAATTTAGTTTTAAGAGTTCCTTTATCTGTGACAGGTTGCACCATGACATTTAGTTTGTAGTTCCGCAGTAGTCAGATGTTATCCAAGACCTTTACACAGACTATTTTTGTAGGGCATAATGATAGCCTTAAATCAAATGAGTCCTTTCACTTAAAAATTAAATGGAACAATGCATTAATTTATGAAAGAAACATCAGAGCTCCCTAATAAAGGCAGTGTTTGAATAAAAAGCTTTTTATTCTTGTAAGCCAGGGGAGAAGATGACATGTGCATGTGTTAATATCAACCAAATGCTGCTTGCTTTATTCACCCACATAGTCCCTTGGACTTCAATTAACTGAATTCATATAAGTAAGGGGGTGGGAAATGTGGCCCTTTGATATATCTAGAACCTCAAACCAAGTAAGAGTTCAAAACTCAACATATTAGATATGTGAAAAGTGGCACATACTGTGCACTGGTAAAAAGGAACCAAGAGAATACTCTATTCATTTATCTGTGACAAATATCTTGGCTCAGTGTTTACTAGTCAGGTGACAGGAGTCTCTTGACCAACTCCAGAACATTACGTGATGTAAACGTTCCTTTTTAAAAGGTTCCAGTAAACAGTAGTGTTTATTTTGGTGACAAAAAGTTGAGCTAGGAAAGAGAATAGGCTTGGCTGCACATGATAGTAATAGATGTAAGTTAAGTATGGATCATATTGATCTTCATGTGTCCTTAAAAGCCATCAAAAGTGATGTTTTACATCTCTTACCTACAAGGCAGAGTAGCTCTCAAAATTGACAGCAAGCTGTGACCTCCTCTTACCAAGGTCTGAGGTATCATAAATGTAACCCCCCCACATATTTCTGAATTTTACTAAAGAATAAAGCACCATGCAATCAGGAGCGCTGACCTTCCGACACCATGACTTTCACCATCCCTTCCATAACAATCTTTTCACTTTCCCTAACAGTACATGATACTGAAATGTATGCAACAGATCTTTTCAGTCTCTTCACTTCTGCTGCAGCTAAGACTTCTTCTCCAATGTACAAGGGAGCTGGGAAGTGAATTTCCTGAGAAAGAAACACACAACCATAGCCAGGCATTTTAGTACCTATAACTGCAGAAATAAGTCCGTTGATCAAAACTCCATGTACAATTGTTCTCCCAAACCTAGTTTCCTTTGCATAGTCTTCATTCAAATGCAACGGGTTTGTGTCCCCAGTTAAGTCAGCAAAACAAACAACATCCTTCTGTGTGAAGGCTTTAGTAAGTTCAGCCTTGTCTCCAACTTGTATATGTAAATACTGAAGAGAGGGAGATTTACACAATGAGCTGGCAATGTTTGGTTTTGTTAGGATGGTTCTTTTGAAATCTCCACCAAAAATTCTAGGTCTGAGTACTGCCAACATCTTGAGCAACTTCTGCTTCTTACAGCCCAACCTTGTCTCCTGTGTATTCAATCCAATATGAGTTCTCTACTGTTCCCAGATAACGCAAGGAGAAATGGAGAGGTCTGGTGAGAAAAAAAGAGACGCATTATGAAAACATCACACATACCAAACAGTTTCCAGCAGACAAGATAAAAAACAACAACAACAAAAAAAACACCACAAAGCAAAATTAGAGCAACTTATGCCAACCATGTTATTCAACTATCCCCTTGGAGACCAATTCCAGCTCCCAGACTCAGGTTACTGAAAGTTACATGGCAGAATGAAGTGAAGCATTTCAAAAGGAACAAGCATTGGGCTCTGGAGTTCAAGTACAATGGGGTTTCAAGTGGGTGACTGACAGTGGGGGAAAAACAATACAAGTTTCATCCAGATGTGAGCCAAAGACAAACTGTCATGGAAATTAGTTTCCTCAAAAATCTGTTAATGAGATCAGACCTGACCTCATTGTAGTAAATATATAAAGTGATGAAACTCAGACACAAGAGTCTAGTTTTACAAGATCGCATCTATGTGGGCCCCCAAAAGGAAAGAGGATTCCCAGCAGCTACTTCCTCTCAGACAACCCCAGATATGACAACAGGTGATTGTTACAAGCACCATACAATATAAAGAGAGACATGGACATGACAATTTAAGTTGACTGAATTTCAGTAATTATAAAACAGACTGATTTAATCTCTCACCAATCTGTTTCACACCTATCTTTAAGGGTATTTAACTCTAAAAACTGATGAGTTTTTACACAAGTAAACCGTGTCTCTACTAAGAGGTTTTGTGTACTTGAGTAGGCTGAGTAACCCTAAAGAGCACTAACATTCAGGGGCAGGTCCCAGAGTTCCCCAGGACTTTACCTGTATCACTCTAAAAGCACACTTCCTGTTCTGGTAGGAGCCCAGCAGTGTTAGAGCACTCCACAGCTTGACAAGGCCACTAAAGAATGACAAAATTAAATATATTATTAGGATTCACATGACTCAAAGGTTTTCCTGCTGAGTACACAGTTTAAATAGAAATCCCCTAAACAGAAGGAATAACGAACTCTCAACTGCACTTAACAGCTGGTAATTTCATCAGAGGGCTCTGGTGACAAGTTTGTGACACAATTACCCTTCAGTGTAGTTTGTCTTATCGATGGTTTGGAGTATTTAATACAATCAATGCTCATGGGTTTTGCCCTTGTCAAACCCTTTTTTTCTGGGCCTGTTTCCTGAACCCCTCTTCCCGTTCCTCTAATCTCCTTCCCTTCCCCACCCCCAATAGCTTCCATTCATCTTTAGTTCCCTAATCTCCCAACTGCTCCTGACCTCTTCCCACAGCAAGGGATAACAGACACCGGTTTGAGTACTGCATCATCCACACCTGGTCATTTTATGTTTTAAGACAGGAACCATATATATGGATCCATGTTTATCGTCTCATTGAGTACACATCAAGTTTGCTCAATTTAAGTAAAAAGATGTTTTAGTCTTTAACTTCCAGCCCTGCATACTCAGCCTAGCAAAGTCAAGCTGGGTTCTTTCTAGGTCATGCATGGTCATCAGTAAGAGATTCTGTGGGCCCAATTTTCCCTTCAGTGCCACCTGAGCAACCCAACTGCTGTCAGCTGATTAACCACAGCAGGAACCAATTCTGTTGATGCACAAGTAACACTCTCCAAGTCACTCTAACTTGCATTGGCTCTGCAGATGTAACTAGTACTGAACACTCACTTTTGTAACTAAATGCAGCAGACAGGACTACACACAAGAAGATGTGTCAAGACGTTGTGAGGTTTACACATCTGTGTCACTTTTTAGACCACAGTGTCACCTTAACTATTCTGGACCTGTCACATTTTTAAGGTCAGAGTCAGAAAATAGTTGAAACCCACAAATGCCAATGGAAATTTGTTGTGTTTGAGGTGGTTTCTTAGTCTGCCTTTTTACTGCTCTTTTGATTCCCAGTGCTTTATCATTTTTCTTATGGCTTGTCTACACTGGCAATTTACAGCACTGCAACTTCCTTGCTCAGGGCTGTGAAAAAACACACCCAAGCACAGCAACCGCAGCACTGTAAAGCGCCAGTGTAGACGCTGTACCAGCGCTGGGAGCTACACCCCTCGCTGCCTTGTGTGGTCGCAGCGCCCTAAAAAACCCCACCTCAACGAGGGGCACAGCTCCCAGCACCGGGGCACTGTTTACACTGGCGCTTTACAGCACTGCAACTTGCTGCGCTCAGGAGGGTGTTTTTTCACACCCCTGAGCAAGACCTAAATTAGGCAGACCTCACAGTATTAACATTGAAAGATAACAGGGATGTAAAGACTGCTCTAAAAGGCCAGTTACTCGATTTCACACCTTAAAAAGGCATTTCACATAGCTTTTTGAAATGGAGATGAATCATTTACAGTTTTGCTCCACAACTAATCTTCCACGCCAAGTGCCAGGCACATTATTCAACCTGCTTTCTCTAACATGTAGCCACGTGTACATTCTAAAATCCACAACAAAAGACACTATGCTATACACATAATTTTCCCCAAGGAGAGGATGAGAGAGAGAGAATAAACCATGTCATTTAATGCACTCCTGGAAGGCACTCAGATACCATGGTGATGAGGGCAGTAAAAGAGTACAGTACAGACTCTCTAGAGGCCAATAAGGCTATAAGTGTCCTCCTCCAGACTTTTAAGCAGCCACTTGATAACCGAGAGTGAAAGGTCCCTCTTTCAGCAATGGATTGTCTTATATCAGTGAAGGCTGAAGCTTCTACCAATCCTGGGCCATGTGCCCCCCTAGGTATCTCTTGAAATTCAAGCACAATTAGGGGAAAAAAAAACAAAAAACTCCTGAGTGATCACTAAGCAGCATTCACATACATCCCAGAAACACACAAGAATCATAGAATCATAGGACAGGAAGGGACCTCGAGAGGCCACCTAGTCCAGTTCCCCGCACCCATGGCAGGACTAAGTATTATCTAAGACAGTGGTTCTCAAACTTCATTGCATTGTGACCCCCTTCCGACAATAAGAATTACTACATGACCCCAGAAGGGGGGGGGACTGAAGACTGAGCCCACCCAAGTCCCGCTGCCCCAGGCTGGGAGGGCCAAAGCTGAAGCTCTGGGCGGTGGGGCTTGGGCTTCTGCCCTGGGCGGTGGGGCTTGGGCCCAGGGCCAACACCAGCCTTGGTGACTGCCATTAAAATGGGGTCCCAACCCACAGTTTGAGAATCCCTGATCTAAGACCATCCCTGACAGGTGTTTGTCTAAGCTGCTCTTAAAAATCTCCAATGATGGAGAACAATTTTTCCTCCCTCCTCCTTGTAACAACTGTTTACATACTTGAAAACTTATCGTGTCCCCTCTCAGTCTTCTCTTCTCCAGCCTAAACATTTTTTCAATCTTCCCTCACAGGTCATGTTTTTCTACACTTATCACTTTTGTTGCTTTTCTCTGGACTTTCTCCAATTTGTCCACATCTTTCCTGAAATGTGGCACCGAGAACTGGACAATACTCCAGTTGAGGCCCTAATCAGCACGGAGTAGAGTGGAAGAATTACTTCTTGTGTCTTGCTTACCATACTCCTGCTAATACATCCCAGAATGATGGTTGCTTTTTTGCAACAGCGTTGTACTGTTGACTCTCATTTAGCTTGTGATCCACTGTGACCTTCAGATCCCTTTCCGCAGTACTCCTTCCTAGGCAGTCATTTCCCATTTTGTATGTGCGCCACTGATCGTTTCTTCCGAAGTGGAGTACTTTGCATTTGTCCTTATTGAATTTCATCCTATTTACTTCAGATTGCTTCTCCAGATCATTTTGAATTTTAATCCTATCCTTCAAAGCACTTGCAACTCCTCCCAATTTAGTATTGTCTACAAACTTTATAAGTGTACTCTCTATGCCATCATCTAAATCACTGATGAAGATACTGAACAGAACTGGATCCAGAACTGATCCCTACGAGGCCCCACTCAATATGCCCTTCCATCTAGGTTGTAATTCCCTAGTTTGTTTAAGAGAAGGTCATGCAAGACAGTATCAAAAGCCTTAATGAAGTCAAGATATATCACATCTACCGCTTCCCCACTATCTACAAGGCTTGTTATCCTGTCAAAGAATGCAACAGACAAACAGGCTCAGAAAATCTGACCCATGAGGAAACATTAAACAGGCATGTTTAGTATTGGGGGGAAAAAAAAAGACTGAAGGGAGACCTGATAACTATCAACTATGTTAAGGGCTGTTATAAAGAGGACAGTGAGCAACTGTTCTCCCTATCTACTGAAGGTAGAAGTAATAGTGATGAGCTTAATCTGCTGCAAGAAAGATTTAGGTTAGATATCAGAAATAACTTTCTAAACTAGAAGGGTGGTTAAGCACTGGAACAGGCTTCCAAGGAAGGTGGTGGAATCTCCATCACTGGAGGTTTTTAAGAACAAGTTGGACAACCACCTGTCAGGGATGGTCTAGGTTTACTTGGTCCTGCCTCGGCGCAGGGCTGGATTTGAAGGATTTCCAAGGTCCCTTCCAGCCCTGCATTTCTAAGAAATCACAGCTATTATTTTCTCCCTTATTTTGATAGGAAACTGTCAGAAGTTGTAAGCGAGTTATTTTCAAATTAAAGGTTATTTACACATCTTACACAATTCCAGGTTGGTACTTGCGAGTACTGTATATGCAATCAGTGTCTCTTACCTGCTAGAAACTCTTAGTATTGCAGACAGGGTCTTTTCCTCATATGTTAAGACATCAACAGGCAAGGCTGCACCAACCTATGCACCAATAGGGCACTACTGTTAAATCAATATTATTCACGGCTTTAACACCAGTTTATGAACATATGATTTCCATGTTCTCCAGCTAAAATTCTTATTATTAGAGCAACTTTGTAATATCCAGCTCTTTTATAGCCCTATTCATTCACAGATCTCAAAGCACTTTACAAAGGAAGCAAACATCATCATCACCATTTTACAGCTGGCAAAACTCAAAGAGGTGATAGGACTTGCCCCACCTCACCCAGCAAATCAGTGACAGAGCCAGGAATAAAACCTAGGACCTCTTGAGTTCCAGTCCAGCAGGCCATATTCCCTCCTGCTGTTTTCCCTTTGAAGCTCCATTGCAGCAGGAACAGGGATACCAGGACTTAAAGGAAAATGGCTGTTTTCACACCCAGATCAGTGAGTGTCAAATGGCACTGAAAGCAGCATCCAGGCTGATAGGAGGTACATTAAGGCTCCTACTTCAGTTTCTTGAACTTAAAAGCCAAAGTCTATGAAACAGCAGAAAGCAGAGAGAGAAGGGCTCTGAGGGAACAGGAGGGAAATAATTTTAAATGGTTTCTTCCTTTCCCTTTATGTCCCATGAACCAAGCCTCCTTTCTGCTTAGTTTCAGCTCTGACTTTCTATTAGTAATTCTAATTTGGATAATACTATTCACTAAATTATGTTTTCTAAAGGATGAGCTGGAATCACTCATTAGGCCACAAACCTAGAGAATCTTGGTTATCTTTTGAGGGGGCCCATCCACATACTGACCCAGCCTGACCATTTAGCTTCAGAGATCTTCCAGAATCACTAGTTTGCAATTTGGGGTGAAACAGCTTCCACACTAAGAAGTCAATTAGTCAAAATTCTTTGCCCTGCTAAAATTAATTTTAGGTCAGATGAATCATGCATGCAGCACAAGAAACCTCAGGGTTCAGAAAACTTTGAATACACCTCAGAACTGCTGTGAAGATGGGATTTTCATATATTTGCCTACTGAAACAGAAGAATTGTAACATTTACTACCATTGTTAAAAGCAGCCTGAAGTCTACGGATTTTTTTTTAAATGTAATCATAGCATAGTAAATAAAGAACAAGGTGTTAAGGTGAAGAAATATCAGCCTCTGCCATTCACCAGCACTCTCTCCTAGACGTTCCATTTGAGATAATGGTTTTTTAAAAGTCAGCACTATTTATTTAGTGATTCTCCATCATGTGCAGTCTTCAAGTTGAGAGAGACGCTCAACTCAAACCAGAGGTATGGGCTTGAGGCATAAATTATTAGAGGAAGTTCTTTGGCCATTATTATGCAGGAGCTTAGACTAGAAACTAGATTCTCTTAATGGTTGCTTCTGGCCCCTAGACAAACAAACAAAAAAATCCATGAAGTTATATTTACAAGGAATTCAGAAAAGCGCAATCGTCAGTCACACAGTCAATGATCCCGTACCTCCCCATGTAATTCCTTCAGTGCTGAAAGAATAAGTTGCTTGAAATGAGCAGCGTTCAATCTAACTCCACCTTCTTGAAATTCTCTGAAACGAACAACGTTCACACGAAGCCTGATTATTCAAGTCTATGCATCTCAAAAGGGACGTTGTGGTCAAAAATGGGGGGGTGGAGCCGAACTTACAAGCAAACCTTCACGTAGTGGTGCTCAGAAGCGTTCTTGAAAACGATTCTTTCAAACGCCGCGGGCGTGGCCCCCCTCCCGCCCCCGAGCTGGGCCATGCGAGCCACGCGCGGACCCGGGAGGGAAGACCGAGCAGGCCGTGGAGCGGCGGCGAAGGCTTGCGGCTGGCCCCGGAGACAGGCCAGGCAGGCTCCGGGAGCGGCCCGTACCCGCGAGCCCGCCAGAGCGGTGAGCGCCCGTTACCCTGCGGGCTGTCCGCGGGCCCCGGAGCCCAGCGGGTCCCGCCGGTGCCGGTGCCGGAGCCTCCCCCTGCAGCCAGCGGCGGGCGCAGCTCCTGGCGCGGCGGGCTCCGCGCCAACGGGGCCCGTCCGCCGCGCGCTGGGGCTGCGAGCTCTGCGCATGCGCAGCGCCGGGCCGGCCTGGGAGCGCGCTACAGAGGCGCGGGGTCACAGGCGCTCGCCGCCCTCGCAAGGCCTGGCCAACAAGGTGGGTGAGAACCGAACCGAACCGGCCCCGCGCTTCCAGCGTTCCTAAACCCACACGCTGCCCTCCCCGCCCGCTTTCTGAGGGGAGAAGCCCCACCGACCAATCAGCGAGCAGCTCCTCCTCCTCGTGGCCAATAAGAGCCACCGACACGGCCCGCCCCCTACGGCGGCCCAGCGGGGCCAGTAAGAAGCCGGAGAGGGGGCTGGGCGCTACGTTGAGGCTTCCGGGGAGTAGCAGGGGCGGCACCTTTGTTACTGTCGCAGCTCGGGGCGCGCCCGGCGGGAGGGGTCGACTCGGCTCTGCGCGTGCGCGATGCTCCCCAGCCGCGCGCCGCTGGGGCCTGGTCACGGTTGCTGGGCTCCCTCCCCCTCAGGCCGCCGCGTTGCCATGGGGATCCGACCCCGCCGCGGTGGGGCGCCCTGTGCACGGCTCCCCGGGGAGAGGCGGAGCTCGCGGCCCTGCCCGGCCCGGCCCAGGGCGGCTGCCTGCGAGGCGGGCCGGGGTCCAGGGGTCAATCTGCGGGGCTGCTAAGTGACTGGACAGCGCGGCGCCGGGGGCGCGGGGGCGGGCACAAAATGGCGGCTCTGGGACCGGCGGAGGCGGGAAGAGAGAGGAGCCCGGGCTCAGGGCCGGCGCAGAGCAGAGGGACATTTCGGAGGAAGGACACAGGGTCGAAAATACACCTAGGGAGAAACAGGAGCCGGGCGAGAGAAAATCAACCACCACTTCCTACCTCCACCGCCAGGCCTCAGGAGTCGCCTCCCCCCAGTTCTTCGCCTCTCGGGGCGCCTCACCTCGGCACCGGGGTTACTGGCAGCCCCGTTTGCTGTAACTGCTCCCTGTTGTTCGGAAAGGGGGCGCGAGGGCAGGGAAGGCGTTGGGCACCTGCCGGGGACGGGACTTTTCTCGCCTCTGGTCCGCTGCTGCCAGTGCCCTCCTGTGCACACAGCTCAGTGCCCGTGTCTTGGCTCCTCATGCTGAAAACCTGGTCCTGCCGTCCACCCGCCCCGCATCTACCCTGCCTCAACTTCCACCTTCCCTCTCCTCCTGGTAGCCCTTTGACTGGCTGCGGAGCAGGATCTTGTGTGCTGAGGGTGGAATTCACTTTTGTGCAGAGCTCCAGCATAAGGATTATGCACACAGGCCCTGTACTACTGCTTTGCACGAAGGTAAAGGGTGCCCTGAAGTCCTGAAGCACTTTCTGGGTAGAGAGCTGCTCCGACCATTAGTTCTGTAGACAGTTTCATCACTCTGGATGTTACAGAGAGACTATAACATGTATAAGCAGAACTTGAGTTGTTTAAACTCTTATTGGTTGGTGATTTTAAAACAGATATTCAGACTGGCCTCAGTGAGGGCTAGGCATCCGTAAAATTGCCAATTTAAAGTACATCCATGAGTCAGGTACACAAAGTATCTTAGCATTTTCACAGAGTGCAGCTACTGTCTTTTTTCACCTTAAAGTAAAAACAAGTGAAAAGATATTCTAAAAAGTTCGCCCTTTGGGCTGAGACAGAGTGGAAAATGCCAGACTCAAAGGGAAATTCATTGGAATGCTGTGAACTCTTAAGAATTGGAGTTTTCAGCCTGATGAAAGTCACAACAACCTTAACTACAATGCGTGCTACCCAGCAAATGCTGCATCTAACCTTTCATTTTATATGTTATAATGAGCTTTCCTCCCTGCCCAAGTTCCACAGGGAAAGAGCTGTGCATTGCATGGGTATGGACACTTAGTGATTAAAATTCCCTGCACAGACTTGCCATGTTCATTAACATGGTACAGGATCAAAGCTGCATTTGTTGGAGCTGCTGCTGCTGCTTCTTTTTTTAAATTTCCCATAACTGGGTTGTTTAAAACAAAAAAGCAGAAGCTACTGGTACTGCCTAGAAACTGTTCCTGCACCATGGCCTCTACCTGCCCTCTAATCTACTATGTTACAAACGTCCTGGGGACCCTACACTGCTGGCTTGTCCCCTGACTTTGCTGCTGTCACTCCGCCATTGCAGCCCTCTCTATAACAAGTGCTGCTGTTGCTGTCAGGACCTGTGCTGTAAGCCACTCACATGCCTATCACACCTGAGGGATCCTTTAAAACTAGTTCCCTCAGAGACAGGAGGGGATAGAGGAGGTGTTGCTGTGTCCATTGCAGGTGCTCTTTTAAACTTTGATGTGGGAGAAGGTCTCTAAGCATAGCCTTCCTGGGATTGATTTGTTGTTGGTGAGTTTGGTTTGGGCTTGTCTTCTGAACTGCAGCTAGTACTTCAGTCAATCTTTCCAATCCTGGAAAGGACATGTGGCCCAGTCCTGCAAACCCTGACACATATGAGTACTCACTGACTTTATTGGAATTATGCAGGTGAGTGCAGGTTTGCAGGACATAAAGAGTAGACCTGGCCCATTTCTGGACCTCCCCTCACATGGGTAGATGAACACACACTGGACTTAATCTTTAGTCTAGCACTAGTCAGCAAGAATACAGAAACTATTCTTTAGTTCACGTCCCACGGTGTTGTCTTTTATATACACCTCATGATGGTAATCATCACCAATGACAAATTTAACATAGTCATTGAGCTGTCATTCAGAAAATTCCTAAGGCTAAAGTTTTTGGCTGTTCCATCTGTAAACATCAGATAGCAATGTGGAATTCAAAGTGGGCTTGCGCAATGAAAGGGTGACCTTCTCACATGGCTCAATGTATCTAGGCTTGGAAAGAGTAGCTTTTTATCAGTAAATGTCTATAGGCGTCTGTTTCACTGTACACACACAAACTGATGAAAAAATACTTACATTGATGATAATCAAAATTGACAGCGAGGCAAAGTAAGAAAAATGCTGCTTGATTAGAGTCACAATCCAGCGATTTCATCTTTCGAATTAGGCTTGTGGCAAATGGCCTAGCGAAGGAACAGTAAAAACAGGTGTGATTTGTTGATATAGGATATTTACTTTGTCTGTGGGGACAGGTAATGCTGACAATATGTGTTTTGATGGTTTATTAAGCTTTAACTTTTTGAATCCTAGCATCTACTGAACTGATCCTATACAGACTCATTGAGGAACCGCCAGCCATCAGTAGTCTCTGAAACAACAGCAGTGTCTATGGATATTCTGACCCATTCCTTCTGAACTTGTTTCTCAAATTTCCTAAAAAGGATCATGGAAGGCAAGCTACATCCTGCTCCTCGAACATCGGATCCAGTTTGCGCTTCTTGTTTTTGAGAGGTTTGCTATTAAGTCTTTGTCTTCATAATAGCTCTATTTGCATTGTGAGGCAGACAAAGCAGGAGCATGGCTATTGTCTTCTGTTCTCTCAGTGTCAGCTTCTGTGGTACTCTTTAGCTGGTTTTCGCTTGGAGTATCCATGCTTGATCCTTTGTGAGAGCAAGAGTCCCAGGCTGGGGGGGTTGTTCCATGTGAAAAGGTTGTGTGCAAGTCTCAAGGGGGCCCTGAAAAGGGGGAGAAACAAAAGCAAAATGCTTGCAAAGTGACCTCCGGCCATGAGGGGGGTTATCGTGTCACATAAACCAGCTACGTCATTCAACACACAGGGATCAGAAGAACAGAGGTTTTTTTGTTTTTTTTTTTTAAGAACTACAGTTAATGATAATCCCATTCCAGCCAGCAGCCCTTACCTCCCAGATGTGCCAGGACTGGCTGTGTGTATTTGCTCTGTTTCTGATACAAGTGAATTGTATCAGAATACACAGGACATTTATTTGTAGATCCTGACAGGGCTTGTTGATGTGTGAATCACACATAACAAATGCTACCTAATACATAAGAGCAATAATAGAACTCAGCTTCTCTGGCAGAAAGCACCATACCAACAGGTCCTGTAAAAAGTCACTGACTATAATAGTACATGTAACTTGTACACAGATGGAAATATTCCATATACAGAACACCTGGATATAGGACAATAGCATTAAATGGAACAAAGTTCATGTCTTTCACACTAATTTTTTCTTCCTTCCTGAAAATATATATATTTTTTAGAATGTACCAAAGAAGAGTTCGGGAACATTCTTCACGAGAACATGAACGAAGTCCCAATGCGGGTCGTCTGGGGAAACAAAGATCAGGTATTTTGGTTAATATAGGAACTGATAGTCTCTGTAACTGTGGGAATGGAATATGAACAAGAACAATTATTCATAACTTTAAGGAGTGTTTAGATTGCTGTGCATTTTATTTCCCAGAATTGTCACTATCATGAGGTGGCATCGAAGCAGTTAGAAATAGAGTGATTCAAAAAGAAAAAAGGTGACACGAGATGAGGTTGTGAGTTTAAGTAAATCCGAGGCTTGAAGGATGCCAGACTGGCAGCAAAGGAGTCACAGTGACCTCGTGACTGAAACAGGCCTGCTGGAGGCAATGCTAGCTTTACCGTGCTGCCCAGGCGCTCTGCCTGGAGCTTCACTTGGAGGAGCTGAGCAGTCTGAACTCCCTCAAGTCATGTCTCCTTCTGAAAGTGCCAAGATCATCAGTTATGAATGTGTTCTGCATACCAGGAGCTAGACGTGAGATCACAGACTCGTTTCCCATAGATCAGCCATCACGGATACCAAGGACCGTAGTGACAGAATGCAACATGATCTAGAGCAGAAAGGTTGCTGGTCTTGTCACTAGTCCACTCAGCCATCCTGGCCACTGATGGAATTATATATTGAACTGGCTGATGTCTCTCTAAGCCTGAGTAAAGAAAAGGAGTACTTGTGGCAGTCCTCCTTTTTGCGAATACAGACTAATGCAGCTGCTATTCTGAAATAAGCCTGAATAGCACAGCATTGATCCCTATGGATAGAAACTCCTATCTGCAAAACAGAGAGAGATTCAGTGAAGTAGCTTAATAGTGGGGAAATATTGGTCCTGCCCTTACTAGGAGCAGAACTCTGCTAGCTACATTTAAACACAAGGGGTGTTAAAATAGCAGGGTTCTTGCCTTACTACCCTGATCTGAGTGTTCAAAGTGTTATAAACCTGTGTTACAGCCTGCCTGAGGGGATAGGTATCAGAAGGGGGGAAAACAGGGTTTGGTTTTCAGAAGTGTTCGGCATCTACAATGCCAGTTTAAATTTATGCTCAGCATTTCTGAAAAATCAGGCCTAAAAGAACCCAGCCTGCAGAGGGAAAAAGCACCATTTTTAAGGGGAGAAAATCTTGTCTAGAGTCAGCACACAGCGTTAGAGCACTGCTAGCATCAGCCATTCTGATCAGGGCTGGAGCTAGCATTGTTCTGAACACTGTGTGGATAAGGACTAAATGTTCTCATTACTTAACTATTATGAACTTCCTTTGAGTAGATAAAGGAAATAAATGAGTCGCTAGCTGAAGCATCTGATGTGGGGAACAAATGCTTGTCACACATAGTATCCTACTCCACTACCCAAATGCATATAAGATAAATGCAGAGATTTTTTGCCCCAAAAAGGTCATGGTCACAGAGTCACAAATAACTTTGTACCCTGAAGCGAAGACTTCCTATAGTACTTAACCCTGTTTCTGTCATACAACTGCTGGCTGTTTCTGGAGTGGCTGTTTTAACAAACTCCATTCCTGTCACATCTACATTCCGGACAAAAGCGCATCTTGGAGTTTGTGGATCTGGTGCATAATACAAAGGACATTAAGAAACTAGCGTGAACTTCAGGAGAGTTGCAAGAAGTAAAGTCTGATTCTGTTCTGAAAAGTAACCATATAAATGGCATACGGTGCTCTATTTGTCTCCAGATTTCTGAACAGATGTGCTCAATGTACAGGCAGAGATATTTAGTTCTTGCAGATTCAATCTGGTATCTGAGAACCCAGCCGCTCCCGCTGCTTCTCATACATTACCTGTAATAAAGGTCCCAAATTAGGCCCTGTACAAACCCACATCATGTCTTTATATGATGCCATCTGAATCACTTGTGCTAACTCAGTGCTTTCAGTGGAGTTACACAGATAGGACTGACTAAATATTAGTAAACTCTTCTGCTGAAGATACATAAAAGGAATACAGATTGCTCCCTATGAGCATGTTTGGCTTTGCAGGGCTGACCAGAGGAAAAAAAAAAAAAGCTGCAAAATGTTAGTTTAGTTCTTAAAGTCAGCAGCTGTGTCTAAATATGTACCTGGAGCAAATCAGCTAAGCAAACATGGCACCTTCTCACAGCCACTTCTCAGACTAGGACCACACATTAATTTAGAAAATTCTGCTGCTCTGAAAAGCTTGTGGGAGTTCTTCTACAAAACGTGACAGTGCCAGAGTTTATGCAGCTCATGTGATCTCATCTTCTGTAACAAAATTTTATCAACATTTGTAAGTGTATAGCAGACGCAGGCAGATTTAAGATTCTCTTAATTTTTATAACCATCTAGGCAATATGATAGACCTTGTCATAAACATACAACTAAGAGTAGCATAAAATCCCTCCTTTACCTGTAAAGGGTTAATCAGTGCCATTAACCTAGTTGACACCTGAACAGAAGGACCAATGGGGAAAGAAGATACTTTCAAATCTGTGGGGGTGGAGGGTTTTTGTTTGTGCTTTTGTTGTTCTCTCTGGAGACAAAGAGAGAGACCAAGCAAGTAATCCAGCTCCTACTGAATGATACATCTAAAATTACAGAAATAGTAAGTAATAGCAAGAAAATGCGTTAGAGTATCTTTTGTTTTAGCTTGTGAATTTTCCCTATGCTAAGAGGAAGGTTTATTCCTGTTTTGTTTTTTGTAACTTTAAAGTTTTGCCTAGAGGGGCATCCTCTGTGTTTTAAATCTTATTACCCTGTAAAATTATCTTCCATCCTGATTTTACAGAGGTGTTTCTTTTACTTTTTTTTTTCTTTATAATAAATGTTCTGTTTTTAAGAATCTGATTGGGTTTTTAGTGTCCTAAAAACCCAAGGATCTGGTCTGTACTCACCTTTACTCTCAAGCCTCCCCAGGAAAGAGGGTGAAGGGCCTTGGGGGCATATTTTGGGGAAACAGGAACTCCAAGTGGTCCTTTTCCTAAATCTTTGTCTAACTCACTTGGTGGTGGCAGCGATACCGTTCCAAGGACAAGGAAGAATTCGTGTCTTGGGGAAGTTTTTAACCTAAGCTGGTAGAAATAAGCGTAGGGGGTCTTTCATGCGGGTCTCCACATCTGTACCCTAGAGTTCAGGGTGGGGAGGGAACCCTGACAGACCTGAAGGAATAAAAATACCTAAAGTCTCAAACTAGAAAATTTAAGAATATGTAAGAAATGTGGTAAGAGGAAAACCTTTCTGGATTGAGACTTTAGGATTTTTTATTCCTTCGGGTTTATCACATTGCCTAGATGGTTATAAAAATTGTTGAGAATCTTAAATGTCTGGAACATCAGAAAAGTACTGCTTATATCATTATGTCATATGGAAAGAACTGTGTATGAAAGGAAGACTTGCAGGAGAATACTAACTCTGTATGTGTGGTGAATGAAATGGATGCCCATAGTAAAGAAACAGTGTTCTGCATCTTTAAATTTGTTGAGAACTGTGCTGAGACAGCAGCCATTTTGTTCTCAGTGGCTCCTGCTGGTTCAGTGGAGACACACACAGTGCTATCTCATGGAGCCTTGAGTCTCTAACTTTTCTTGTTTGTGTTAATCTAACAAAAGTCCTTTAGCCAAGGTCACGGTTGCTCTTTGTGCATGGAAGAACGTAACAGCATACTAGCTGTGTTAGTGTGGGTAAGATTTTCACCACTGAGTCCCTTTGCTGTTTGTATCTCTGCCTTCAGTCTAAAACAGTAGTTGCCAAAGCATGGGTGTGTGGAGTACGTGGTGGTTGTCTGGGGAGAGCTGGTTGGTCACACAAAGCTAGAATCTCCTCATTCCCAGCTACCACATTACATTAAAAACAGCTAAAAAGACATGCATGCTTTCCTGAAATTACTTTTCCGTCTACGCTATTGCTGTAGTCCCCACTAAACCTCTGCATATAACACCTCTAAACAGACAGCAGGTAAAGACCCAAATGGGCCCTCCCTCTCAGTGGAGCAGACAGTGCTGGTGATAGTCTGAGGATATCCAGATTGGCATGGAAACTGGAAAGACAAGGGGTCCACTACTGGCCAGCACCACTGCTCTTGCCAGCTGTAGATAAGGTTTTTAAAGACTTGGTATGTCTACACTACGAAATTAGGTCGAATTTATAGAAGTCGGTTTTATACAGTTGATTGTGTGTGTCCCCACACAAGTGTTCTAAGTGCATGTAGTCGGCGGAGTGTGTCCACAGTACTGAGGCAGCCGTTGACTTCCGGAGCGTTGCACTGTGGGTGGCTATCCCACAGTTCCCGCAGTCTCCGCCGCCCATTTGAATTCTGGGTAGAAATCCCAGTGCCTGATGGGGCTAAAACATTGTCGCGGGTGGTTCTGGGTTCATATCGTCAGGCCCCCGTTCCCTCCCTCCCTCCCTCCGTGAAAGCAAGGGCAGACAATCATTTTGTGCCTTTTTTCTTAAGTTAGCTGTGCAGACGCCATACCACGGCAAGCATGGAGCCCGCTCAGCTAACTGTCACCGTATGTCTCCTGGGTGCTGGCAGACGTGGTACTGCATTGCTACACAACAGCAGTTAATTGCCTTTTGGCAGCAGACAGTGAGTATGAATGGTAGCCGTCAGCGACGTAGTCCTGGGTGCTCTTTTAATCGGGCGCCTGGGCAAACATGAGTGACTCAGCCAGGTCATTTTCCCTTGTTTCGTCTCGTGGCGATTCAGTCCTACCAGCAGTACACTGTCTTTTAACCTCCAGCCAGCAGAAGATGATGGCTAGTCGTCATACTGCACCGTCTTCTGCCGAGCACCCAGGAGATGACGACGGCTAGCGGTTGTACTGCACAGTCTGCTGCCAGCAAGATGTATAAAGATAGATGAAGTGGCTCAAAACAAGAAATAGACCAGAATTGTTTTGTATTCATTTTTTCCTCCCTCCCTCCTTCCCTCTGTGAAATCAGCGGCCTGCTAAACCCAGTTTTGAGTTCTATCCTTGAGGGGGCCATTCAGTTTCTCACAAAGCCACCCTCTTTGTTGATTTTAATTCCGTGTAAGCCATCCCTGTAAGCCATGTCGTCAGTCATCCCTCTCTCCGTCAGGGCAACGGCAGACAATAGTTCCGCGCCTTTTTTCTGTGCAGACGCCATACCACAGCAAGCATGGAGCCTGTTCAGATCACTTTGGCAATTAGGAGCACATTAAACAACACGCACATTATCCAGCAGTATATGCAGCACCAGAATCTGGCAAAGCGATACTGGGCGAGTAGGCGACGTCAGCGTGGTGATGTGAGTGATGAGGACATGGACGCAGACTTCTCTCAAAGAAGGGGCCCTGGCAATGTGGGCATCATGGTGCTAATGGGGCAGGTTCATGCGGTGGAACGCCGATTCTGGGCTCAGGAAACAAGCACAGACTGGTGGGACCGCATAGTGTTGCGGGTCTGGGATGATTCCCAGTGGTTGCGAAACTTTCGCATGCGTAAGGGCACTTTCATGGGACTTTGTGACTTGCTTTCCCCTGCCCTGAGGCGCAAGAATACCAAGATGAGAGCAGCCCTCATAGTTGAGAAGCGAGTGGCAATAGCCCTGTGGAAGCTTGCAACACCAGACAGCTACCGGTCAATCGGAAATCAATTTGGAGTGGGCAAATCTACTGTGGGGGCTGCTGTGATGCAAGTAGCCAATGCAATCAAAGATCTGCTGATATCGAGGGTAGTGACCCTGGGAAATGTGCAGGTCATAGTGGATGGCTTTGCTTCAATGGGATTCCCTAACTGTGGTAGGGCCATAGACGGAACCCATATCCCTATCTTGGCACCGGAGCACCAAGCCGGCGAGTACATAAACCGCAAGGGGTACTTTTCAATAGTGCTGCAAGCACGGGTGGATCACAAGGGACGTTTCACCAACATCAACGTGGGATGGCCGGAAAGGTACATGACACTTGCATCTTCAGGAACTCTGGTCTGTTTCAAAAGCTGCAAGAAGGGACTTTATTCCCAGACCAGAAAATAACCGTTGGGGATGTTGAAATGCCTATATGTATCCTTGGGGATCCAGCCTACCCCTTAATGCCATGGCTCATGAAGCCATACACAGGGGCAGTAGTCAGGAGCTGTTCAACTACAGGCTGAGCAAGTGCAGAATGGTGGTAGAATATGCATTTGGATGTTTAAAAGCACGTTGGCGCAGTTTACTGACTCGGTTAGACCTCCGCAAAACCAGTATTCCCACTGTTATTACTGCTTGCTGTGTGCTCCACAATATCTGTGAGAGCAAGCGGGAGACGTTTATGGCGGGGTGGGAGGTTGAGGCAAATCGCCTGGCTACTGGTTTCGCACAGCCAGACACCAGGGCGGTTAGAAGAGCACAGGAGGGCGCGGTGCGCATCAGAGAAGCTTTGAAAACCAGTTTCATGACTGGACAGGCTACGGTGTGAAAGTTCTGTTTGTTTCTCCATGATGAAACCCACCGCCCCTTGGTTCACTCTACTTCCCTGTAAGCTAACCACCCTCCCCTCCTCCCTTCGATCACCGCTTGCAGAGGCAGTAAAGTCATTGTTGCTTCACATTCATGCATTCTTTATTCATTCATTACACAAATAGGGGGATAACTACCAAGGTAGCCCAGGAGGGGTAGTGGAGGAGAGAAGCACCAGGAGGGGTGGTGGAGGAGGGAAGGACAAGGCCACACAGCACTTTAAAAGTTTAAAACTTTAAAACTTATTGAATGCCAGCCTTCTGTTGCTTGGGCAATCCTCTGGGGTGGAGTGGCCGGAGACCCCCCAACCGCATTCTTGGGCGTCTGGGTGAGGAGGCTATGGAACTTGGGGAGGAGGGCGGTTGGTTACACAGGGGCTATAGCAGCAGTCTGTGCTCCCGCTGCCTTTCCTGCAGCTCAGCCATACACTGGAGCATATTGGTTTGATCCTCCAGCAGCCTCAGCATTGAATCCTGCCTCCTCTCATCACGCTTCCGCCACATTTGAGCTTCAGCCCTCTCTTCAGCCCGCCACCTCTCCTCCCGGTCATTTTGTGCTTTCCTGCACTCTGACATTGTCTGCCTCCACGCATTCGTCTGTGCTATGTCAGTGTGGGAGGACAGCATGAGCTCAGAGAACATTTCATCACGAGTGTGTTTTTTTCGCCTTCTAATCTTCACTAGCCTCTGGGAAGGAGAAGATCCTGTGATCATTAAAACACATGCAGCTGGTGTTAAAAAGACATTTTCTAGAACAATGGCTACACTCTTTCACGGTAAACCTTGCTGTTAACATTACATACACAGCACGTGCTTTCGTTCCAAGGTCGCATTTTGCCTCCCCCCCCCCCCATGGCTAACAACGGGGAACATTTCTGTTCAGCCACAGGCAAACAGCCCAGCTGGAACGGGCACCTCTGAATGTCCCCTTAAGAAAAGCACCCTATTTCAACCAGGTGACCATGAATGATATCACTCTCCTGAGGATAACACAGAGAGATAAAGAATGGATGTTGTTTGAATGCCAGCAAACATATACTGCAATGCTTTGTTCTACAATGATTCCCGAGTACGTGCTACTGGCCTGGTGTGGTAAAGTGTTCTACCATGGTGGGTGGAATAAGGCTGCCCTCCCCAGAAACCTTTTGCAAAGGCTTTGGGAGTACATCCAGGAGAGCCGCAAATGCCAGGGCAAATTAATCATTAAACATGCTTGCTTTTAAACCATGTATAGTATTTTAAAAAGGTACACTCACCAGAGGTCCCTTCTCCGCTTGGCAGGTCCAGGAGGCAGCCTTGGGTGGATCCGGGAGCTGTGAGGGGGGACTGCCTCCAGGTCCAGGGTGAGAAACAGTTCCTGGCTGTCGGGAAAACCGGTTTCTCCGCTTGCTTGCTGTGAGCTATCTACAACTTCATCAGCAGCATCATCTTCCTTGTCCCCAAAACCTGCTTCCGTGTTGCCTCCATCTCCATTGAAGAAGTCAAACAACCCGGCTGGGGTAGTGGTGGCTGAACCCCCTAAAATGGCATGCAGCTCATCATAGAAGCGGCATGTTTGGGGCTCTGACCCAGAGTGGCAATTTGCCTCTCTGGTAGGCTTGCCTCAGCTCCTTAAGTTTCACGCGGCATTGCTTCAGTCCCTGTTATGGCCTCTGTCCTTCATGCCTTGGGAGATTTTGACAAATGTTTTGGCATTTCGAAAACTGGAACGGAGTTCTGATAGCACGGATTCCTCTCTCCATACAGCGATCAGATCCCGTACCTCCCGTTCGGTCCATGCTGGAGCTCTTTTGCGATTCTGGGACTCCATCATGGTCACCTCTGCTGATGAGCTCTGGCCAGCGTGGCAAACTGCAGGTGACCATGCAAACAGGAAACTGAAATTCAAAAGTTTGCTGGCCTTTTCCTGTCTACCTGGCCAGTGCATCTGAGTTGAGAGTGCTGTCCAGAGCGGTCACAATAAAGCACTCTGGGATAGCTCCTGGAGGCCAATACCATCTAATTGCGTCCACAGTACCCCAAATTTGATCCGGCAAGGCCGATTTAAGCGCTAATCCACTTGTCAGAAGTGGATTAAGGAAATCAATTTTAAGAGCCCTTTAAGTCGAAAAAAGGGCTTCATCGTCTGGACGGGTGCAGGTTTACATGGATTTAATGCTGCTAAATTCGACCTAAACTCCTAGTGTAGACCAGGGCTTAGAGGACTGTTTAAAACACAGTTCTATTCTGATGTAACCACCTTCACTACTAAAATATCAGAATACCTAGAAGCAATCAGCTCTTGGATTAAGAGCAGTCTTCATGCTCAAGCCAGGCAAGACTGAACTGATGCTGGTTGGAAAGGAGAAACCCTTTAACGAAATGACCGAGATGTTGTTTCCACCTTCCACGGAAGGCACACAGGCCCCATTCACCAGAGTGGGATGAAGCTTTGGGGTCCTGTCTGACTCCTCACTGAGCTTGGATGGCCAGAAAGCATCAACATCTGAAAATGCCTCCTTTTACCCCCAGCTTATTAGGCAACTTCCTCCCAGATGAGGACTGGCTACAGTGATCCGTGCATTTCTTCTCAAGTCCCTCCATTAGCTCCCAGATAGCTCTTGATGCCAGTTTAAGACCTTCATCCTAATTTTCAAGCAATTAATGGATCAAGCCCCAACTACATCAAAGACCAAATTTTGATCTATGAACCTCCATGACAGCTGTGTTCCACTGGGATAGAGGCCTGCCTGGTGACTGTATTGCCTAAACTAAGATGTTGCTACTTTTTGCCTCCTGTTGTTTTTGCAGAGCCAATGTAATTACAGAGACGAGCTTGGATTCCAGTCTGGCTCACACATCAGCACTAGAATTGTTAACTAAGGATACTTACGGCTGGCTATATTTTAGTTGTAATCTGAACAGATTGGATATGGTGCCTTCAAGATGATTAATGCAGAACCCTGCAATCCCCTTTTTATGGGCACTTAGGGTTATTTTGAAGGCAAAGGACTGTATCTAAATACACCTCCAAACAGCCATGGTCAAAGAGGGTCAGACAAACCAAGCTTTTTTTGCCCTGATCCTGGCTCCACTGAGACCTAAGGAGGCTATTACACCAGTCCTTCAAGTGGAGCCACTGAGGAGTGCTCTGAGACATGGGCTTAAGGACTGGCACACAGACCATTTGGGGCATCTCAATGCATGTGTATCCTGAACCAGATCCACATAATTCCTCCCCCAACAACCCCATGCCATTCCCATCCTGCTTGTCACAGGAATAACCTGGGAAGGAGGGCTCTAGCTAGCTAGCACGTAGGCTCCCAATAGTAGGAGGTTTATAGTATTAAGAGGCATCCTTTTTCTGGAAAGCCTGAAGATTTCTCAGAACCTGGCCCATAATTCTCACTAATTGCTTGATTGCTATTCCCTTGGGCTGCTGGATATTAACGCCAGGTCATTCTGTTGCCCTTTTTTAAACTAAATTAATTCTGCTAAAGCTGTATTTGAAATGTGAATTATTTTGGTAAGTGGGCAGAAAAATATGCTTTCGATGATATAATTCGTGCCCAATAGAACTCTCGCCCAATAGAAGAGGCAACCCTCTTACGTTACATGAGCTGTAGTCCTTGCATATAAAACTGAAATAGAAGCCTGTTAGCACAGTTTTTGGGCTAGGTACTGTTCTCATTCATCCCTGCCAGTTCAGCCCAAGAGAGCAGAATGCAGCTCTTCATGCAGGCAAATGTTTGAACATAAGAAAATACCTAATGTGGGAAGGACGCAACAAAAGTCATTGATTCCATGCTTGGCAGTACAGAACGGGCTGCTGGCCCCACAGCCTGACCTACTTGGAGTTTCTCCAGAGAACGGAGTGCATCCTTCCTACGACTAAACTGATTGTCTTAATTTCCTGGGGCAAAGATACATATTACATAATGATGCAAATCCCTGAATTCACCAGTGTTACAAGATTCAATTAATGAGGATTCTTACTGCAGTACAAATGGTAACCTCGTTTAGGAGTAGCATTAAATCCCATGGGAAAACCTGAGAACTTTGGAATGATCAAAGCATGTAATATGAAATTTTTCTCATTGTTATTTACTTGGATGCTTGAAGTTGACAACAGTTGGTTTCTTTGATGACATTAACAAAGCTTTAAAATGGTAGGATAAGAAAACAAAAACTGAATCTGACTGCAGGGCAAGGGGGAGCTGCAGCAAACATCGGTGTGAAATGTAACCGATGATAGGTGTGTGGCTCACACCAGCCAAGCAGGGTAATCATTTTGAATGTGTTATTTCTTTTTGTTGGACACTACTCTCCCACTTGCTTGGTTATAAATAATAATTCCCAAGGAATAAATACAATGGGCATCCATTCTTCAACCCCACCTCTGACCTCCTAACTCCAACAACAGCAGTAGAAGAAAATCCTTTGAGATGACAGAGAAAGCAGCTGAGCTGAGAGCTTTGGAATGAACTTTAGATTTGAATGTGAAATACTTAAGACAACCATGGATTGTGGAGCTTCAGCTAATGCAGGTGAGTTGGAGCAAATTGGAAAGTTGTAATTAGGAATAGAGGCTTTTAGAGAGTTTTTCTCCAGCCTTTGCAATAATAGGTGCTCAGCCATGGCTGAATTAACATCCCACTAATTTCTGCTTGAAAAATAAAGTAAAACATTTGTGAGATGAAGTAGAAACAGGAGCCTGCTTTCAGTTACTGACCAAACGGGCTCTGAAAGGAGAGGCTGGCAGTGTGTTTTTACATATCAGATTATCTCTCAGATACAGATGTTCATTGTCAATTTAAATGCTGCCCTGCCTACAGACAATTCCCATGTCGAGGATACAGGACTGTAAAACTTGGTAACAAAGGTCTGTTCTCTGTATTATATAGATGGTTTAATCCTGTCTTAGTGCCAGCAACAGTAACTGGACTGAGAATACTCTGCTGTTAGATTCAGATATACTGCATCAAAGTCAAGCCCATTTAAAAGAAAAAGAGCATCTCTGCCTTTGTTGCCCACAGTGTATTTATCATGGAGCATTCAATATTTGTCTTTCTGAAGCTGAAAGAGCAGCTTAACTTCAGGAAAAGCCATCTGTATTCAGCTGTATCTGAGGTGATTTATTCCAGAACCAGCGAGTATTTCTTGTCCTCAACAGCCTGAAATGAAATTGAAGATGAGACTGCAGCACCCTAAACCTTCAGTGCCCAGTGAATTTCTTGTAGCTGCCTCAAGCCATGTTACGTACCAAGTATTTGCAGGGATGTTTCCATGTTAAAAAGGGCACTTTACATCGTTAAAATGGCCGTGTCAACTTGGGAGGAAATGTAATTTTCATAACATGCAGATTTGGCCAAAACAGTTGATTTTAACCTCACAGATTTAAGGTACAGTAGTTCTGATAACCATTCATTTGTTTACAGTATCAGTATACTGTAGATGTTAACAGTTCTGCAGCTGTGGCAGAAGAGATTGTTTAGAAAACTAAATATTGGTTGTGCTTGACTGTAATCTCAATTTACAAGAAGTGCAAGGTGATGAACACAAATACATTTCTGACCTGGAGTAACCTTGGGCAGCATGAACTCATTTGGGGATGGGGTGGAGTTGGGACATGCTCAGAAAAGTGATAAACAGTTCTAGTCCCTCATGGTGGGGTAAAAAATCTGTTTTCTACATTTTGTAGTGGATCCCTTCTCACTTTGTAACGATAAAGCATAAAAGATTCTCTGTACAGAGCAGTGCACTGTTCACAAGCGATCTTCAGTACAAACTGCTCTGCACCAAAGCACTGATCCACATAAGGGAGCTAGAACTTTATCAGGATGGGAGAAAAACGGGTCACTTTTGCGTTAACTAAGTTTATGATTTAGGCCTGGTGTGCACACAATTCTTGTACTGATTGAGCTACTGCAGTTACGGGGGGGGGGGGGGAGGGGTGATTTTTCTACTGAGAACTTCATCGGTACAACCCCTAGTGTGGAAGTAGTTGCATCAGTGTAGAGCAGGGGTTCCCAAACTTGGTTTGTGGCTTGTTCGGGGTAAGCCCCTGACAGGCCGCGAGACACTTTGTTTACCTGAGCGTCCGCAGGTACGGCCACTCACAGTTTCCACTGGCCGCAGTTTGCCGTTCCCAGCCAATGGGAGCTGCGGGAAGCAGTGGCCCGGCCTGCACCGCTTCCCACAGCTCCCATTGGCCGGAAACGGTGAACCGCAGCCACAGGGAGCTGGATGGCTGTGTCCGTAGAGGCTGCACACGTACCCTTGTGGATCCAACTGCTTGGCCCAGGAGATGCGACTTACTGTCCTGTAGCTCCTTTCCACATGACCAGAACCTATATGTGCCAGGATTCTGCTGTTGGGGAATTTCCTGCAGAACCTTTCCCTTGCTGTGGTCTCTCTGCTTTCATGAAAGAACAATTATTTATGTAGGCCTCTTCCTGCCAAAGAAAGCATTCAAAAACACAAACCAAAAATAACTGCTGCAGTGCTGTCTTCCTTGAGTCTGCAGCCAGCCTGAAACAATGGCAGAGATCTGTCCTCATTCGCTGCAGTGGGGGTAATAATGCAAATCTTAACATCTTGCTGATATGCGGATCCCAGATGACAAGTGTCTAAGCATCACCTGCACAGACATCAGTAAAAACTCTGTTGTTCTGCTTGGTGCCAAGGGAGCCTCAGCTCCATGCCGCTTGTTTTCTTGGGCTGGGAGGTTTCTCTCCCCTCTCGGTTCCAATGGAGAGGGATTTGAGTGCTCAGAAGGTGTGGGGTTCTTCCAAATGCTTAGTGTCTTGGCAAGCTTCGGATCCGATCTTTAGCTCACGCCTTGGTTTGGGAGACAGAGTCCCTAGTGGATGCACTTCAGTACATTTTAGTGACACTGACCTGAACAGTTCCTAGCTTCCCAATGCTGACATGGGAAGCAAAACCCAGAGCCATGACACATTTATTTCATCCAAAGCCCGTAGTGAATTTGCTAAGGCACTTTCCATTTTGAAAGTTGATCAGTGTGTCCCGTGGATACACCAGAATTCTTCTCCCAAATCTATACATTTAAAGCTGTATATACAGTTTAAGAGGGTTAAAATAAAACCAGCTCAGCAAAAGCAAATATGCCATCATGCTGGGTGTTCAGATAGTAAACTCTCCAGGTCACACAGCACATCTTTTGTACTGGATGTTTACTTGTTTCCTTTAAAGGTTTTGTGTTAGTTTTGTTAAAGAAATAGACAGCCACAGCTCAGCACACACTATGCGTCAGCCACAAATGCAGGGCAGCTAACTTTAGAAACTTATCTCATCTTAAAACTAGTTTTGTTCTCCTGCAGAATTTGTTTTAGTTTTGCACAGTGCTCAAAACACCAACAGTACTCAAATAATAAATCAGAAAGCCAGTTGCACCATTTTACTATGTAGTGTGGCAACAACAGCGTAGGAGCTGGTTTTATCCATAGCAATAATATCCAAATACAGGTGTAATCTTAATGCATCAGTAGGGTCCTCTCACCAAATAGTAAAATTCTATGGTTGGGGAATTTTGTAACTGGTTGTGTCAGGGAGAGAATACCATTTTCAGCAGGCCACTGAGAGTACTAACTATAGTGCCTCCAGCAGTCCTCCAAGTAAGGCTTTCTCCTTTGTCACTAGACATACACAGCCACTTCATTACATAAATGCTGTGGGGGGCTGTGTCAGCTGGAATAAGTTAACACACACACAGGATTGTACCAGGAAGGCTGGACACGACATGTCAGCATTTTATTTACCAAAAGTGAAGCTGAACCCCAGAATGATTTTTTTTAAAAAAACCATAAGCTTATATGGCAGGTATTTTTCCCTCCCGCTGTCAACACCACAGTGCAAGAATCGATCTCTCTGCAATCACTTATCCTTTGAGAATCAAATACTAGTTGTAAAATGAGTTAATAAAATATGGGTCTCCCAATGAATCAATAAAAAACATTTAACTCAATGCAACAGACCAATTTGCAAAACCAACTTATGGAATTCTCCCAGGTGAAAGACCTTTAAAGCACTTGGAGCCTTGAGGTAGCATTTTTATGCAGAATTCAATTTTTTTTGAGTGGAGGAAAATATTGGTAGCAGATCTTTAGCTCCAGCCAGGCTAAGTGGATTTCAGTAATTCTCTTATGAGGCTAGTGGCTTTCTTTTGCATCTTTAAATACTGATATAACACTATAGCCTGTAAAGAGAGAAATTACAAGGAAGGCCTCTTGAAATAAAGCATATGTTTGAAGTGACTGAAAACAGAAGTAATTGTAATAACAACAAAAAGTAACTGGAGTGAAAAAACCCAAAACATTTGTATTTTGGCAAGACTGGTTTACAAATACATGTCAAGAACCAGAGTCCCAACATCAGCTAACTGAAAAGGAAAGAGAATGGAAGGTGACATTCAAAGGGTTTTTTCTTTTTTCCTCTGTGCAAAACTGCACTTTGGGGTTTTTTTTTGTTTTTTTAAAAGACAGCTTTTTTTTTGTACATTGTGAAACCTGTGCTGTGACATTAACCAGAAATACCATATGCCAGGACACTTGACCACTGAAAGCTCCTCTCACTGACTTCACAACAATCACAAGCAGAGAATCAGAAATAAGACAGATATTTCTCCTAATCTCAAGATCATCATCCTCTTGCCCACTTTGCTGCTGAGGTCTCTTATTAAACTAGAGCTCTCTCCACTACCAATTGCTGGGAATCCATGGCAGATTTACTGAACACAGAGCAATACCAACAGAGAAACTCACACATCCATTAGACACATTAAAACAAAAGTGGCTGGAGTAAGACAGGGATGTGGTGATGCACCTGAATCACTACTGACCAATGTCTCAAAGTCAATTCTCACTCTCTCTTTTCAAGCACTCTGACTTTGTCCTTTATTGATACTCTGGCTGGCTAGCCAAAGGTGCTATTGAGTAACATTCTATAGGTCACCTCTCCCTATCTTCTTATCCCCACTCCCCAAAAGACTACATAGCAAATTGGTTAAAACAAACCAGACCAGCCAGGCAGATCCCAAAGATGGACTTTAAACTGATGATCCCCCACCCCTTGCCCTTAGAGGCTCATTCTCTCTGCTCAAAGTTCAGTTGCTCACTTGCATCATACTACAGTGTCCCATCTGACATTGGGTGTGACATGGCTGTGTGTGATAATTCCACTCTACTGCATGCAAGGAGCATAGAGATGGATAAAAGTTTGTAAATCTGTTCCCTCATCTGGGACCTCTAGCTTTCTGAGTCCATAGCCTCATGTTCCCTCCCTCTGCCTTCTAAATCTATTAAAATCCTTCCGTGCAGAATTTCCATAAGGCCCTAAGGGTGTCCAGTAGACCTTGTTCCTTTTGGCCAGGCTTCAGTACAGTTTATCAGGTTTGCATATTCTGAGGCACCAAGTCCTATAATGCAGAGAACTGAAAGTTGTAAGCGTAGCCAGATGTGCTTTACTCCAGTGGATACAAGGGAGGGGCATCTGAGGAAGTGTTTGTATGGGAAGGACCAAAGCTGGTTGAGGATAGTTATTCAGAGAGATTTCTTTAGTTCATGTGACAGCTTAAGCTGTACGGAAACTCAGATGGGTTTGAGACCAGCTTGTGTCTGGATTGCCTGGACAATCCACAGCTGGCCTGATTTGAGAGCCTGAGTCTGCTTCTGAATCCTGATCTCCCAGTTATCAGCATGAGGACCTGCCAACTGTTCTTTTTTTAAAATTCTACAATTAAAAAGAAAGACAGTGTTTTTAGTGTTAAACCTCAGAAGTATGAATGAAATTCCAGTTCCTGCTGCTTTTTTAGCCTTGCAGAACTGAACCTGTACAGTAAAACAGGGAAAACACACTGTGTGTGGAGGCAGTTACAAGAGCAACTAGATAACAGCATCAGGGCTGTAACAGTGAGGCACACCTTGTTCAGTGGTATTCATTAACAAACCAGTCCACCATCTGAAAGCATAATGCAATCTACTGTAACTAGACAACAACAGTACAGACTCAACCTGATATGGATCCCACTTTACAGAACAGTGCAGGAGCTGGAAGGAGTGAGGAAAATATTACAGGCTAGAAGCCAACTCCGTGTTGTAGCTCTGCACCTTCCACCTTGTTAGAGCAGATTTCTAGTGTGCTAACAAGCAGGAATTCAGAGTTATAGTATTCTCTCCCCTTTCTCAGGTGATCATAAAAATTAAATAGTGGGTTCAGTTCTACCCATCAGAGTCTGCAATTAAAATTTCACCATCCCAGAAACATGGAGGTAAGTTTCACATAAATTTAGAACACTGAAAATGGAAAGGGGACCACTAGACTTATCACCTACAAATTCATTGCCTTTTCTTTATATAAATATTATATTTTATGCCATAAAAAGGGTCCCCCTGAAGGTCGGAGTCTCATTTAGATAATACTCTGATAAAATCTCAGCAGGATGTGCCTTAAGGTCAATAGATCTATAGAAACAGAAGTCTTCCTAATAAACGCTGCAGATTTGACAAATAAATATCTTTAACTGAATTATATTACCTAAAGCAAAAGACCACTCCAAACACACCAACTGCCTAGTTAGCAAAGGCATTTGCTTCATGAAGTCAAATGTTGCTAATTTCTGAAAGATTTAACAAACAGACTTGGCATTTGGAAGTATCTAAGTGCCTAATCAAGTTAAATATTACAAAATAGTAGAATTGGGGGGAGCTGCTTAAGTACATAATTATTATTCCTCTAAATTACAAAAAAATTAACCTCCTTAAAAAGAGAGTTTTAAAACTGATCCAGACAACAGCAATGCCCTGTGAAATCTAGCAGTATAAAGGGTATCTAAGCAGGAGAGGGTCATGTGCTGCAACATCTCAGCAGTAAAATCTGCCCCGTTTAAGAAATGGAGAGCAAGTTTATGGGGATGATACAGCTATGGCACCTTCAAGCCACTGGAGCTGTTGGACGACTATCGAACTCTCTGCATATGTGGTAGCATAAAGAACGAAAACAATTCTTTTTACTGGTCAGAAAATGTTCAGAGTCAATCATTCTTCATTTTCTGCATTTCAGTATTGAGCAGTTATTTCTCTCTTGTGCCCCCAGCTTTGTTTATAGTTTTATTACAGAACTGCAGTACCTGCAGCTTTCAGCAGATGGCAGGAACACCTCAGTGCCAACTTATTCAATGGCTCTGATAATTTCAAGTCCCCTTGATATATTCAGCATCAAACCCAAATGCTACAATTACATTTTTGACATTCTGTAAAGGAAGTGTCAAAGGAAGATATTAAGAGACTGTAAAAAGAAGGCTGCTCCCTGGGGGAAGATAAGCAGCCTGCCATTACAAATCTGCTCTGAAGATTTGCCACAACAATAAAATGAGAAAAAAAAAGGAAGGTTCTGTATCTTTTACACTTTGGGTTTTGCATCAGGCACTTATATTGTTGGAGAGACATGCCATTCTGAGCCAAACAAGTGAGAGAAGGGTTAGAATCATCTTTAAACTAAGCCTAATAATGAAATTTCAGCAGCAAAGTGGAGGCATGGAGTGAGCCTCTCCCCATCCATCTGTGCTGAGACTTATTTATGGTTTCTAAAATGCCCAAGAAGACAGCAGCAGTAACTGTTCTGTAGTGTCCATTTTTCCTTATGTGTTGTGTTGCTGAGAGGAGGCTTTTCTGTGTGTTGAACTGAGAAGGCACTAAGGTACCCTGTGCCTAATTCCCTGGATCCAACAGGTCCATGCTTGAACCAAACATTGCCACCAGCTGCTCCTCATAATGTGTTATATTCCTCTTCATAATGTCCATGCAGGGGCCAAGCAGCCTCTCGAATGCTTGCACATCCATGACTACACAGAAACAAATAGAAGAGTGAAAACAAATAAAGAGCTGCCCTGCAAAATAAAGCAATAACCCAATCCGAATTACTTTCTAAAACTGATGTAACTTGAGTCCAGCCAACATGGTTCTATTGTTTCAGTGGAAGCCACTCGCACTGAAGTCAAACTTCTCATTTTACAAAGCTGTCATGCTGATCCAGGAGACTAATAAAAATAAATGTCTGATCCTGGCATAAATCTGGAGGCCAAATGCAAAAAACACACAGCTGCAATATGAGCGTGACTGAAAAATCTCTGTCATGTGTAACAAACATCTTTAGAGGGAAGGAAATCAAGCTGAATGGAGGTTGTGCTTTTTATGCTACCATGCTGCAGATACACACTTGACTCTGTGACTTCCCTTTTCTGAAATAGTGGAAGCCAGGCACATAAAGGAAGTAACGTACTTAATCTCCATTGGGCACTTACACCATCCCCAGTCAAAACAGAAATGGTACAAAGAAAGGCAAGATGAAGGAAACAAGGGTTCCCATACTGAAGTGCTGAAGGTCTCTTGCAGGCCAAAATTCCTGGCCTTGACTGAAGAACAAGCAATCCAGATTGGATGCCAGTTAGAATCTACATGGCTGTACAACTTAATGGAATAGCATAGACAACATGAAGCAATTGGGCATTGCCTGAAGGCACCTACTGCAGAGAGATACCTAGCAGCACAAAGTACCCTTACCTAAACACTTGACATCCCCAACAGCATAGGCAGAGGCTGCTCTGGGTTTGTTGGTAACAAGTGCAAGCTCTCCAAAATATTGTCCTTTCTGACACTGGGCAATCTCCACTTCCTGGTTAGCGTCCTTACTTGTCATAGTCTGTGCCAGAAATAGAACAATAAGCAAAGTGACTATTCTAATCACGACACAGTGCTATGCATACAGCTCTCTCTGAACAGAAGATCACAGCTGGCAGAGAAATGCTTCAGTAATGGCTCAGTATCCTGTACACAGGGTCTCCAGAATATTCCCTAACAAAGATTTTAAGTATAACATACACAAGGCTCTGCCCAGTAAAGATTGCCTCAAACTGGGAGCACTATTTGTTTGAAAGCAAGACTCCAGTTAAAAGAAGTCACAGAAGGGCAAAGGGTTAAAAGATGCTGTACTTTGAGTATCTGTTGACTGTTGCCTACTACAGTCCCCCCTAGGGAAGACTGTATCCATGTTTGAAGTTTGGAAGGGAACATCAGGACAATTTGCACATGTGCAGATGTAAGCAAAGCATGTTTCTCAAACAGACATGCATCATCTTCAGAATCGGTTTTTGAAATAGCTTGAAGCGACTTTGGGGAGATGTACAGCCTGCCTTGCCCAGCTAGAAACAATAACGATCAGATCTTCAAATAATCCGAGAGTTCGTCTGTTGTACAGCACAGCACTTTTATTAAGAACATAGATCAGGCCGAGAATCCACCGAGCCCGCTGTCCTGTCTAACCCTATCCAGTACCATATGTTTCAGGAGGAAGGTCCTATGATGAGAGGGTATTTTTCTTTTTATATCCCCCTCCCCCCCAAAAGATGTATATTGAGCAGGGCTGCCTACAATGATGCCCAGGACTCTTAAAATTTAGAACACAGCAATAGCATGAAATGGTTCAAATTTTTTCCCTTCAGTGTTGACTTGCATTTGTCAACACTGAACATAACCTGCCATTGTGCTGCCCATTCACTTTGTTAGGTCCCTCCGCAACTTTTCACTCTTCTGTAGTCTTTATTCACCTACATAACTGTCATCTGCTGGTTTTGCCAATTCACTGTTCACTATTTTTCCCAGCGCATTGATAAATATATTAACCACCACTGACTCTAGTATGGAACCATGCTACACCTCCTCTCTATTAACCTTTGCCTAGAGTGAAAATTGACCATTTATCTCTACTTTTTGTTTCCTGTCACTTAGTTTCTAAACTACGATAGCACTGGACTTCTCACCCCATAACTGTATTTCAACTCACCTTGCTTTTAATCAAGATTTTTACTTCACCAGACTCTACAATGTAAAAGCTGTCTGCTTTATCACCCTATAAAGAGAAAAGGTAAGAATAAATTTGCCATCTTATTTTAAGATACAGAAATTATATTCAAATGTTCACACTATTCAGGGCTTAGTGCTAAATTGTGCACAAGTTGAAAATTTGCTGCAGTGACTAATACAGGAAGTGGCCTATATTGGGCTAAAGCAGTAGCTCAAAAGAGGGGTGAGGAGTCTGAGGAGAGTCTACCTGCTGACATCCAAAAGGCTAACATACCAATATAAACAAGGAAGGTTTTAAAAATGCTTGTGAAATAGAAGGGAAAAAATTGATAGGAAGTTGAACTGGTAAACAGTCGTCAAGGAATGCACATGTAATATTAAGAAAACAAAAACAAAGCAACAAAATGATAACTAGAGGAGTCAAAAGCAATAAGAAAGGGTTTTAGAAGTACGTTCAGTAAAAGAGAAAGGTGAGGAATATACAGAATCTCTGCAACATCAGAAAGGAGAGCAAGTATGAGAAAATAGCAAAAGAGCCAGCACTGCAAGGAGCTGCTTCTGCTCAACTTGTAGTGAAAACCTTGTGCAGGAAGCAGTTCAGTGATTTGAGATGGCAAATGGAGAGGCCAACAACAAAAGGGCAAACAAAGACGGGGGGAAATCTGGCAAAACTACTGCAGATCCTGATGAAATACATCATATAGTTTTTAATAAAACTAACCAAGGAATGCCTGGAACCTCTGAAAACAAGTTTCAGTGAGTCACTGGAGAGAGACTAGCTGTCTGGAAAATACCAAACATGGTAGCAACTATTCCTTTATGGTCAATAGGAGGAAAGAACCAGAAAATTACCAGCTAATTAACCTGACACATTCTGGGCAAAACAGCTGAGACTAATAGGAGTCCAATACATCAGCTTTTGTGGGAAAGGTGTCTAAAAACCAGTAAGAGATATTGTTTTGATAAAACTAAGCTATGCCAACAAATCAAATGGCCTTCTATAGGATTAATGGTATATCTGACAATGAGTGGACGGAGCATACTGGGATGTCAATAAGGCGTTCAATATAGAGCCAAAAATATAATATTAAAGAAACAAAGTCATTCATTCAAGGGAAAAAAAAGATACAAATTGGTGGACAGCTACCTGAAGAGCAAACAAGTCCAACAAAGATATTATAGGGTGGCTTCAGGTAATCAGCTAAATATGACCTTGAAGTGCAAAATGGCTGGGGAAGATGGGTGTGTACACCCACAAATGCACCAGAACTACCACCCTTGGAAATACAGTGTGTTCACCTTGGGGCTCACAGGATGACCCCCATTATCTGTCTAGCTTTACTTTGATCCCATATATATATATATATATATATATATATATGCAAGTACAGAGACAAGTGTTTTGTAGACAGGGCAGGAGCTTCGTCTAACAAGAACATTGGCCAGCACTTCCCATTATAAGATTGCATTTTCAGTTGCTTATAACTTTGCAAAAGAAACCATTTGGGCTGAAATTTTCCATGCCAGGCCTCTGCTGCAGGAGGGTTTTTTGGGAAAATTTCAGCCAAAATGGTTCAGCTGTATCCAAAAATGAGCCTAGGGAAAAATATGTTTTGCCCATGTTAAAAAATTCATGCAGCCTTTTCTTTGAGAAGCTCTAGCACTTCAAAAAGTGCTTTGGACCAGGACGTTGAAATTTGTTAGGGGACTGCCCTTTGTGTCAGGGATGTGCCTTTTGCCTTCCCTATGAAAATCTGCACAAATTTGGCCCAGCTGCAAGTCTCTGAAATATCATAGTTCATACTGCTCAGTAGAGGCTTGATATAGCTTAATCCCTCTGCACCGGGCATGCTCCAGCCTCGGGCTGAGCAGGACTTTCCTTGAACTTGCAGCTCTGGCTGCCGCAGGCTGGCCTGGGTACCAGAACTGAGAGAAGGGGAGAGCCTGTCCATCCTGTATTCTCAGTAACCACTCCCCTTGCTGACACCCAGGCAGCATGGAAGAGGAAGCTACCTGAGTCAAATGCAGAGGACAAGAGCTGGGGAAAGTGGCCGGGACATAGGGTGCCCAGACAGCAAGTGTGAAAAATCGGGACAGGGGTGACGGGGTAATAAGAGCCTATATAAGAAAAAGCCCCAAATATCGGGACTGTCCCTATAAAATTGGGACAGCTGGTCACCCTACCGGGACAGCCTGGGCAAGGAGGCTGGGACTAGGAGCCAGGTGGTAGACTGGGGATGGACTGGGCATTAGTGGGATGAGGGCAAGGAGACAGATCTGATGAGGAACCGGGTGTGAGCACACTGGAGTTGGATGAGGAGCATGAGAGTGAAACTGGGAGTAGGAGTCAGTGAGGAAGGGAAACACAGGCAGAGAGACCCAACTAGAGGTTGCGGGGAGACAGACAGTTCAGATGAGGAGCTGGGAGGTGAGAAGGGAAGACTGGGAGTGTGATGGGGAGTCAGAAGAGGGAAGACTATGACTTGTTGGGCCAGGAAACTGGGATGAAAAACCTGAGTGGAGACTGGAATTGGTTAGGTGAGGAGAATGGGACGTGGATGAGGAGCCTGGATGGGGAAGAAATACAACTGGGACGAATTGGTGAGGACAGAGAAGAAGGGGTCAAGGTTTGGGGGCAATGGGCAGAAGACCATATGACTGCTAGAGCTTGGAATGGAGCCCAAGATTCCTGAGTCTCACCATTCCTCTGCTGCTTGCAAATATCTGTGAAACCCAGTGGCAAAGCATCCCATCCCCCTCTAGTGCTGGTCCACACAGAGGATGGCAACCTACCACAGATATCAGTTACTCTGTCAACTCAAGTGGCAGAGGTCTGTGCAATGGATCTAGAGGTTCTAACCCTGCTGATGAACCATGTGGGTGTCAATGTGACACCACATAATGGAACTTTTTTTTTCTAGTTTGCTATTTAAAGAAACTAGGAAACTGCACACAAAATTTATGTGAAAAGAACATTAAGGTTGCAAAGTCAAGCACTCGGATGTTAGTGCAACCTTAACTCAGCCCGTTTGAGTGCATACTTTATGATACAGTCTTTGATTACATGATCACATACTGTGTTTTCCACAGGACACTGCCTCATTCAATATACAGGACTGATCTGTTCTGTGGATGAATCCGAGTTGTGTGTGGTGAAGGAGGCTGCTGTCTGTAGGACCTCTGCCTCATTTGTTGCAGGAGTGTAGTGAATGAAGCAGGGGACTGCAGGAAGAGAAAGGAGGGTCTCATATTTAAGGCAGCTGAATGCTGTCCTGAAGAACTGCATTCTATCCCTGGTTCTGTTCCTCTATGATGCTAGTTTCATATGTGGTCACTAATTGTGTGTTCTTGATTTTCTGAGTTTGTCTGGCTTGAGACCCCTGGACTCTGATTTGCAGAAACTTGGAGCACTCACAGGTGCAACTGAAGTCACTTAGAAATGTGCTTTGAACATATGAAGCATTATACAATGTTAAGTGTTGTGAGAAATCAAGTCCTACATGTCTCAGACTGGGCAACCAAAATTAGTGAACATATGTGAGTTGTACAGACTCTCTTTATTCTGGCATTTCCTACATTAGCGTGCTTGACTTTGCAAACTTAATGTTTTTCCATTGTTTATGTTCTTACTCTTCTCTTTAGTTTGTGTGTAATACATATATGGGAAATATACGGATATGAAACACAGATAGAAGGTACCTAAGTGGCCAAGGAAAGAGGATAGAGAGAATCAGAGGAGACATGAACACAGCTTATAAATACATTACAAAGAACGTAAGTGAGAAGGGAACTGAACCCTAAAAAATGGCAGGAGAGAGAGCCACAGCCCAGTGCCAAGGCAATACATGTTTCCAAGACTGTGGGAAAAGTTATGATGGTATGGCTCCTCTGCCATGTCTGAGGAGGACACCTCTCCTAGCAGCTGCAGGGCAAGTCCCAAAACCCACTGTCTATCATGCTGACCAATGTCTCATTGTTCACTTGTACTCCCGTCCGTCTATATCCATCTGTTGTTTCTAGTCTTTGCTTGTAAGTTCTGGGGGCAGGGACTATCTTTTTGTTTTGTGTTTTACAGCGCCTGGCATGATGGGGTCCTGGTCTATGATGCTAAGATAATGCAAATACAACAACAGAGTATAAGCAGGCCAAGCAATCCAGGAGGCCACAGGGATTCTTTCTGTCATCTGGTCTTAGCACCCTTAGTTGGCTGGTGTTGGTGGCCTGTGACATAGAGCAGTGCTATTCAAAGTGGTGGTCCGCGGACCGGCAGCCATCAGCTGCTCGTCTGCGCGCACATTGGGAAAAAAAAATTGCCGGTCCCCCACATCAGACAGCTTGAGAAGCACTGACAGAGGGTGTCAGAAGAGAGGAGCTGGTGGTCCCTCTAGACTTTATCTAGAACTCAGACACTGCAGAAGGTTAGGTGTCATTCAGACAGCCAAAATGTCAATCCAGCTATTTCATTTCACACAGTTTTGCAAGCTATTAAGGCATTAAAAGATCTGTGCACCACATCTATGTTGGAAAAAAACATTTCTACCTTAAAAGAAACAAGCTGAGTGGGAAATGCAAGGATTTCAACTAGGAACTAGATAATGCTAACAACTTTCAAATGCTTTAAAGATAATGTTACTCTTAGCTGAATGACCAAATTAATGGAAAATGATTTTTTAAATGTAAAATTATTTGGTAAGAGAGTGTGCATGGCACTGACATGACTCCTAGCATACAAGACTTTTCCAGGCACTAAATCTGATCCACTGCTGAAGGTGTACAAAATACATCATATCCCAGCTGCCCACATAAATTCAGATCACTAATCCCCTGGGCAATATCTAAGGAGTGTTTTATATACTTTTCCTGAGTTCTGTTACTTGTGGAGATTAAAAGTGCTGCATAATTGGATCAATTACTGCATGTGATCCCAAACCTGACATCTCAGTGTGGGCTTTTTGCCTTTGACTCTCCATTTGCCCAGAGCTCACTCTTCTCAGGCCCTCAAGCAGGAGGGTTTTATCTTGCAAAACAGAGTGGATTTTTGGATGGAATTAATTGGCTTTGTTTAGTTATTAACAGGCTAGGCCGTTCATTTATTCAAAATTATCTGTCACTCAAAATAATTAAAATTAATGTATGCTGAAGACATTATCAATGATTCTTGGTCAGATTTTTACTAGTTAGACTCAATTCAATTAGATAATTTCCTGATGACCTAATTCAAGTGTTATACAAATCACTGCTGTTGAATTGTTTTAGATTTTGATAGGAACAAGATCTAAAATTTGTCAGAGATCATTTTACTATTTATCCGCTCTTGTTTCATCAGGCTACACTGTGCATTTAAAAGGCTCGTTGTGATTGTCTAAGACGTCTGCTGTTTTCAGGAAGATGAGGACCTTCATGGAACCCTGTATCAATAGGGATCTTTCCTTAGTGTTTTTTCTTAATCACCCAAATAAGAGTCATTAATTGTATTGTACTTCCTGTATAACTTGAAAAAAGGCTTTTTAAAAATATTCACAAGCAGGAAGTAAATTAGAGTAAGAAAAATGGATAATAGAACAAATTCCTAGGGGAACTAGGTACCATCCCAACCCTGAAAATAATAAAAAAACCAACAACCTTAAATAAGATGTTAGTAGGAATAATGGCGTGAATAAGGTCAAACTGGACAACCAAACTGGTATCTATGATTCCATGTAGTATAAAGAAAGAGGGGGGAATTCGAAGTCCAAATACCTGAGAAATGATGCGCTCCCCATCTCGATACACCTTCTCCCCTATTACATCAACTATCTTCATTCGCTCTGAAACCTGGAACAGAGAGAAAATTTCCATTCAGCGTACAACTGCCATGAGGAATTAGGACCTGAAACCATGTGAAGCTTTTCCTATTTTTGTGTACTATATTAAAAAGAATGCTTGCTATGCTCTTTGAGATCAGCATGCCATACAATTTACAGTGAGCATCTGGGAGTTTCTGATTTTTCTAGTGTCATAGATAGGGAACCATATTCAACAGTGGATTAAATGAAGATTGACTATTGACTTTAGTGGCGTTTACTCATTTATTCCAGAGCTGAATTTGACCCTATGTACTTATGACTAAGTAAGGGGAAAAAGTCAAATGTGTTAACTTGACTGCAGTTTAAAGGTCTGTTGTTTTAATGATGGTAAATTAGAAATTAAAAATTAGAAAGCGGTTGTACGAAATATGTATGCCTGAGTCTTCATGTACAGGGAAGAGATGATAGTTTAAAGAGATTAATCTTCCATTAAAGCTCACATTTCCTCTTGTCCACTTAGCCTCTCAAGAGAGAATTTGATGGGTCCAGAGTAGCGGCAAAAACAGTTCAGAAAGGAATAATTCTACAGCAAAGATGATACATCAATAATGGATTTAAATCTTACTCAACTAATCTTGAGCATGTGTACCTCAAATGTAATGAAATGAGTTATTCTACATATAATATAAACACAGTTCGTCATGCAATAAGCCACCAGAAATGCTAATGAGGTATTTTTGTATTTTCCTAAATATTTATGAGACACTTTAGTGCTCAGGAAGGTCACAGTGATGGAGCTGGTTTAACCCAGGTACAGAGGGAGCAGGGGCTGTGGATGCTTCCTCCCATAGCTTTGCCAATACACCTCTGTCCTGACCTGTACCACCATGTTTTTTCCAGCCCTTGAGCAGAGATTGCCAGTCACAACTAACCATAATACTTTGCTTTTCTCTAGCACCTTTCATCAAAGGATCTGAAAGTGCTTTACAAACATTAATTAAGCCTTAGAGAACATCCGTGAAAGGTATGCCTGTGATGGGGAAACTGAAGCAAAGAGACATTAAGTCACTATCTAAAGTAACAACACATCAGTACCCATAATCTGGAAGAGAACCCTGACCCCTTAACTCCCATTCCTTGCTTTGAACAATGTTGTTTCCCGAATGTATGGTGATTTTGAAGAAGGGTACATATGGTATTTAAGATGAAATCAGCAACCTTTCATTCCACTTGTGACTGAAGGAAGGATGTGAACAAATTTTTTGCATAATTGCTGTAAAAGAAATTAAGTTGTTCTACTAATGTGGTGTTACTGTAACTTCTATTTCAAATTGTGCTCTAGCAAGGATCCAACAAGAATCCTATCTAATTGAAAAGCATCAATAATAGCAGACTCTCTAAAGCAAATGCTAACAAAACAGCTTTACCTCCAGCGATTTAAGAAGGGGCACAGACTCAATAAATAATTCAAATGTCTTCCTCTTCTTCGCATTGTTTTTCAATATAATTCTTCTGAACGTCACTCGATCCTGTAAGAGAAAGGATAGAAAAATGGATTATTTCTTTTGGACAAAATGGCAAGTGTTTAAGAGATATGCAGACTGATGCTTTCTCTCCAGAAAGCAGGAATGCTGCAAATGCTAGTTTATAAACAGTGTGTTTAAAAAGTCTATTAAAATTGTGCTGTATTAATCAAATAATGGGCATTGCTGATGGCTGCTGTAAAAAGGACCTACTGTAATAGAAATCAGAAGTTAGGAATTGTTGAAAACTGATAAGGGAAGCAAAGGGACACAAGGTGAAATCTATAGCCAGCAGAGTTAAGGACAAGAAGGAGACTTTTTAAAATATATTAGGAACAAAAAGAATCCTGACTATGATATTGGTCCATTGCTAGATTTAAATAGTAGAATTGTTAATAATGCAGAAAAGCATAAGTGTTCAATAAATGTTTCTGTTCTGTATTTGGGGGAAAAACACAGAGGATATAGTTTCATCATATGGTGACAGCACTCTCCACTCCACTAGTATCTTTGGAGAATGTTAAACAGAAGCTGTTAAAATTAGACCTTTTAAATCAGCACGTCCAGATAACTTCCATCCAAGTGTTTCAAAAGAGCTGGCTGGACAATTAATGCTGATTTTCTGTAAGTCCTGGAGCACTGGGGAAGTTCCAGAAGACTGGAAGAAAGCTAATGGTGTAACAATTTATAAAAAGGGTAAATGGGATGACCTGGGTAATTATAGGCCTGCGAGCCTGTCACCGATCCCGGGAAAGATAGTGGAGAGGCTGATATGGGACTCAATTAATAAAGTATTAAAGGAGGGTAGTAATTAATGCAAAACAACATAGGTTTACGGAAAACAGATCTTGTCAAACTAACCTGGTTTTTTTAATGAGATTACAAGTTTGGCAGATAAAGGTAATAGTGCTGTTGTGACATACTTAGACTTCTGTGTGGCACTGGACTTGATTCTGCACAACATTTTGATTAAAAAACCAGAATATTAAAATTAACATGACATATTAAATGGATTAAAAACTGGATAACTGATCGGTCTCAAAATGTAACTGTAAACAGGAAATTGTCATTAAGCATGTGTTTCCAGTGGGGTCCTGAAGGGACCAGTTTTGGCCCTATACTATTTAACATTTTTATCAATGACATGGAAGAAAATATAAAATCATAACTGATTAATTTTGCAGAGGACACAAACATTGGGGAAGTGGTAAATAATGATGAGGACAGATCACCAATTCAGCACCATCTGGATTGCTTGATAAACTGCTCACAAGCAAACAATATGTGTGTTTTAATATGGGTAAATGTATACATCTAGGAACAAAGAATGTAGGTCACACTTACAGAAGAGGGACTCTATCCTGCGAGGTTGGGGGGGTCATGGTGGATACTCATGGTGGAACATGAGCTCCCAAAGTGACACTGTGGCCAAAACAACATAAGCAGTCCTGGGATGCATAAAGAAGGGAATGTCAAATAGGAGTTGAGAGGTTATTTTACCTCTCTTTTTGGCATTAGTGTGACTGGTAATGGAATACCATGTCCAGTTCTGGTGCCCACAATTCAAGAAGAAAGTTGATGAATTGGATAGGGTTCAGAGAACAGCCACAAGAATGATTCAAGGGTTAGAACACATACCTTATAGTGGTAGACTCTAAGAACTCCATCTATTTAACTTAACAAAGAGAAGGTTATGGGGTGACTTGATCAATGTGGCCACTAGGTAGCAGCATTTGACCAAATGAGATTAAGCTCGCCCAATATCTGCAAGGGTTGTTCACCTCATATTTTTGTACCCACAATATCAGAAATATTTAGCTTTCTTGAGAACTTCTCAGCAGGCTAAGGGAAGAATAGTACAAACATGTAGGGACAAAATCAGAAAAGCTAAGGCACAAAATGAGTTCCACCTAGCAAGGGCCACAAAAGACAATAAAAGATGTTTTTAAAACATTAGGAAAATATGATGGAATTATTAGGTTTTCTACTTGGTGGGGAAGCAGAGCTAATAAATGATCACATCAAGAAAGCTCAGGTGTTTAATGCCTATTTTGCTTCACTCTTCACTTAAAAGGTTAATGGTGACCAGGTACTCAACACAATTATAACAACAAGGGGGAAGGAACACAAACCAAGATAGGGACAGAACAGGTTAAAGACTATTTACATAAGTTAGATGTATTTAAGATGGCAGGACCTGATTAAATTCATCCTAGGATATCTAAGGAACTACTGAAGCAATCTCGGAACTGTTAGGGAGTAGCTTTGAGAACTTTCATGGAGGATGGGGTGTGGCCCAGAGAACTAGAGAAAGGAAAACACAGCACCTATCTTTAAGAAGGGGGACAAAGAGAACCCAAGGAGCATAGACCAATCAGCCTAACTTTGATACCTGGAAAGATACTGGAACAAATAATTAAGCAGTCAATTTGTAATCACCTAAAGCATGAAAGGGTTATAAGGAATAACCAACATGAATGTGTCACAAACAAATCATGCCAAACCAACCTAATTTCCTTCTTGGATAGGGTTACTGGCCTAGCCGGGGACACAGCAGCAATGATATACATTGATTTTACTAAGTGTTTTGACACAGTCCTGCATGATATTCTAATAAGCAAACGAGGGAAATTTGGTCTCGATGAAATTACTATAAAATGGGTGCATAACTGGTTGAAAACTCATACTCCTGTAAGAGTAGTTATAAATGGCTTACTGTTGAAGTGAGAAGGCATATCTTGTGAAGTCCCACTGGGGTCTGATACTATTCAATATTTTCATTAATGACTTGGATAATGGAGTGGAGAGTACAATTATAACATTTGGGACTTTGGAGAACAGGGTTAGAATTCAAAAAGATCTTGAAAATTAGAGAATTGGTCTGAAATCAACAAGATGAAATTCCGTAAAGACAAGTGCAAAGCACTACACTTAGGAAGAAAGAACACAACTACAAAATGGAGAATAATGGACTAGGTGCTACTACTGCTGAAGAGGCTCTGGGGGTCATAGTGGATCACAAACTGAATGAATCAATGTGATGCAGTTGTGAAAAAGGCTGATCTCATTCTTGGGTATATTAACAGGAGTGTCATATATAAGTTATGGGAGATAGTTATCCCACTCTACTCAGCACTGGTGAGACCGCAGCTGGATGAGTAAATACTGTGTCCAGTTGTAGGTGCCACACTTTAGAAAAGATGTGGATAAATTTGAAACAGCCCAGAAAAGAGCAACAAAAATAATAAAAGGTTTAGAAAACCTGGCCTATGAGGCATGGTTAAAAAACTGGATGTGTTTAGTCTGGAGAAAAGACGACAAAGGGGGGACCTGATGACTATCTTAAAATATGTTAAGAGCTGTTACAAAGAGGACAGTGCTCATTTGGTCCTTCATACCTACTGAAGGTTGGACAAGAAGTAATGGGGATTATGACCCCATGCCCCATAACAGTCACAGAGATATGCTTATGATATGAATATGGCACAACTAAGATATGTTTTATGCAAGAGGGGTCATGTGAGGTGTCATTGGAAGGGTTACCATTTACTGAATGTGATTATCCAATCTGTATGCATGTTTTGTTTCTGCATCTGAAGTTAAAAATATTGACTATGTAATAATTACAACAGCAGGACAGTGGGGTGGGAGGAGGTATTGTTTCATATTCTCTGTGTATATATAGAGTCTGCTGCAGTTTCCACGGTATGCATCTGATGAAGTGAGCTGTAGCTCACGAAAGCTCATGCTCAAATAAATTCGTTAGTCTCTAAGGTGCCACAAGTACTCCTTTTCTTTCTGCGAATACAGACTAACACGGCTGTTACTCTGAAACCTGTCAATTACAACTGTTTTCTCACCTGGGGAATGCCCACCAGACAGTAGGCAAACAGCCAAGATGAGCCATTAGGAAGGACAATAGGACTTTGAAGATTCTAATCTCCCTCCTTCCTGAGAAGTTTCCTGGGATGCTGCTTTAACGCTGTAGGGTCAGGTGATCAGGTCACCTGGTACTGGACATCATTTTGGACTCATGGTATTTTTCTATTGGAAGGGGGTGGGGGTCAAACTAGGAGACAGGATTCCGGCCATATGTAAATCCTATTTAAGGCTGGGGAGTGAGTTAATCCTGGCTCTTCTCCACTGCCTCCCCGCCCAAGAAGGAAGACTGCTGAAAACACCAGAAGAAACAAAGGAACTAAACTGGGAGCAGGGGCTGAGCCCAGGCGAGAAAGGTCAGCCTGTGAAACAAATACCTGGAGATTCAAGCTGCAAGCAGTGCAGTTTACCTTCAAGAAACTCTGCAACTTGCATAAACCACCACTTAGGGTGGGAATTGGCTATTAACAACCATTTAATTTAGTGTAATAAGCTTAGTTTGCATGTTTTGTTTTATTTGCTCAGTGATCTGCTTTGTTCTGTTTGCTATCCCTTATAATCACTTAAAATCTACCTTTTGTAGCTGTTGAACTTATTTTTTGTTTATTCTAAAACCCAGTTTGTGCAATTCATAATGGGGGGGAGAGCTGTGCATATCTTCCTCCACATTGAGGGAGGGAGCGAATTTCACAAGCTTACACTGTATAGATCTCTATACAGCACAAGACAATATAATTTTGGGTTTACACTCCAGAGAGTGTGTGTACCTCTGTGCTAGGCAATTCCCCGAGCTGAGTCTTCCCACACAGAGCTGACTGCAGACTCTGTGCGATTCTGCAGCTGGGTGTGTCCCTAACTGTGTTTGCGCAGCAGGACAGAGTGAGGGAGCCCAGGCTGGTGGAATGGGCAGGCTCAGTGGGACCCCAATACATCAGGTGGCACCCCAGAAGAGGGTCCAACCCATCACAGGGTTAATTTACAGCAAGGGAGATTTAGGCTGGATATTGGGAAAATCCTTCTAACTATAAGGGTAGTTAAACTCTGGAATATGTTGTGGAATCCCCGTCATTGGAGATTTTTTGAGCAAGTTAGACAAACACCTGTCATGGATGGTCTAGGTTTACTTGGTTCTGCCCCTGTGCAGGGGGCTGGACTTGGTGGCTTCTCAAGGTAAGGAGGGCCAGAGGGCCTAGGTGAGCATTTTAGAGAAAGAGCCAGATCTTAGAGCGGTTATGGTGGAAACAGTAGTAAGATCTGGGCACAGCTTAGAGCAGGAGTTCTCAATCTTTTTCTTGCTGAGCGCCCCCCAAACATGCTATAAAAACTCCACAGCCGACTTATGCTGCAGTAACTGGTTTTCTGCATATAAAAGCCAGGGCTGGCATTAGGGGGTAGCAAGCAGGGCAATTACCTAGACCCTGTGAAACTACATTGCTCAGGGCCCTGGACTTCAGCCCCATGTGGTGGGGCTTCAGCTTTCTGCCCTGGGCCCCAGTGAGTCTAATGCTGGCCTGCTTGGCGGCCCCCCTGAAACCTGCTCACAGCCCCACAGGGGGGTCCTAGACTCCTGGTTGAAAACCACTGGCTTAGATATTGGTGTAGACAGATGGCCGAGTCATGGGCGACACTCAATCTGTGGCCCTGAGTGACAGAAAGGATGGTGTTGTTAGCAGTGAGAGAAGGGGAGCAGCGGGGGAAGACAAAAAGTTCAGTCTTGGGCAAAGGAGAGAGCGAATGGGGTCACTGGAGGAGAAGAGCAAGTGAGAAACACCTAATGAAAAGCAAGAGGAAAACACAGTTTTGGGGGGCAAGGGGAAAATGAAGTCACAGCAAATATTGCTCATCTTTTCTTTGTAATAGTTGGTTACATCCTGTGTGGAGAGGCAGAAGACACAGGAGCAAAGCAAGATTTCAGGAAGGCATCAGAGGTTGGGAATGAGTGTGGGAATGTGGGTTTGAGAGTCAGTGAGGGAGGAGAAGGGCTTCTGTTTGACCAGGAGGAAGGCAGAATTGAAAGAGGGGAGTGTGCATGTTAATGAGTCTCTCTCCAGAAGCATTCAGTGGCACAGGAGCAAGATAAATCAGATGTTGGGAGTAAGTACTCTTCACTGCCTTGCAAGAGACCTAGATTTGATTACTGATCTTAGTCTTGCTGAGATGGGCTTGCAGAGCTGTGGAGGTAGTTAAAACCTCCTAAGTGGAAGAGAGAGCGAGTCATTCCTGTGGTTTACTGAGTAGCTGAGAGCTGAAGTGAGGTGCTTGAGACAGTGCTACTTCAGAGTGACGAAGGTATGGTAAAGAGAAAAGCAGAGAGCAGGCAAAGGGATCGTGGGAAAATAACCATAATTATGGCCAGGCAAATCAACTTCATTTCAGCTTAAAGGTAACTGTCACCTTATTCACTTTTTCTAATGAGCTCCATGTGCAGGTGGTTCATTTTATATTATTTAGCCTGTTTTGTTATAGAAATTAATTAGACCCCAACATTACTCCCAGGTTAGCTTATCAGAATCTTTCCTTTATGAACTACAAACAAAAAGAGAAGTCAATCTCAGTGTGCACTGAGATTGCACAAACATGCTGGTGCGTAATAGCTTATCAATCATATAATCAAGGTCATAATGCACAGTCAACCTTTACTGATAGTTGCTGAGGAGCCATGTGTACTATACGACAAACTTCAAAGGCTTCTGTGGTATTACAGTCATTTTCTGACGTGAACTATAGCAGATGAGTAACACCGAGCACTTTGAAAGTAGACCTTACACAAATACTGTAAAGAAAAGGACCATATAGGAAGCTCCAATTTCTAGAAGTCACATTTAGCAAGCTAACCCAGAAACAAAAGCAGCAATATTGTCTATCAGCCCAAAAGGTGGGAACAACTCTCAAAGCTGTGCTCATCCTGGGACCTCTTCCACAGCAATGTGGGGCAGAGACCAGGAACAACATGAAAGCTACAGTTTGTCCTTGGGAAGGTGAACAAATCTTTTGGTGTCTCTTCCTACCTCAAAGTGAGCGCTTCAGATTACTTGACGGGCTAACAAGAAAGAGAACTACAACTGTTCCCCAGAGAGAGAGGAAGATGCTGGGGAGTTAACATTCTTGCCTCCCAAGTCCTAAATGGGCAGGGCTGTTCTCCTACTATAAAATACATGCATTCGTTACCTTCTCTTTATCCCTCTGCAGTATGAAAAAACAGACTAACTAGCAAAAGCTTTACATTGCAGCGCCTGTGAAGTGACCAAATGACCCTCACTAATAGATCTGGAATTATGATTTATTGACAGATTGTTTTAGGGAAGTGGTAAAAAGCATTTGCACAATGAACTCTGGGTTGAAATAATAAATCATGATAAAATAGCTATTTGCATACAGACACGCACTGGGAAAAAGTAACTGATGATTGATGGGGTGTATTAATTAGTGTTTAACACTTGATGCAGCTTAGAGTAATTTTCCACACTTACGAGTCCCCAAAGGGCTCCTTCTGTTGTGGCAACAATGGTAGCAGCTCTAGGAGTGTTGTACATCAAGGCCAGTTCCCCAAAACTGCCGTGATTGTCATAACGGCCGACACAACGAGGCTGGCTCTCTCTTGTTACAAAAATATCATACAATCCCCTGAAAAAATAGAAAAAATACTGTTCATTAGACCAAATTACAGCACTGCTAATAAAATACTGCTTTCAACAGTTGGCTCAAATATAAATTATGCAGATGTTTTCCCAGTACAAGAATTAGTTTTCCTATCTCGGATCTGTGTACCAAGAGCACATGCTCTGCCCAGTTTGCCATTATCTGATTGTAAGCTATTTCTATGTAAGATGCCTTCAAAGCACCTCTCCCTTCACACTTCATTTTAACACCTGGAAGCTTCCCTCTGTCCATCCTGATCAGGGCTCCCTGCTTTCTTCTGAATTTATTACTTGGGCTTTCTGACTTTGCTATGCCTAGCAGATGTCATTGGGTTTAGGAGCTTTTTTAGTTAGACTAACTGCTGCTGGTTCTGACGTTTGAGGTGCCTGGCTCTTTAAAAGACATTTTGTCAAACTATATGTTGGAGTGGGGGAAAGAAGGGAGATGAACATCTGAGTATGAATGTGTCTTCTTCGGTTAAGTTAAGAAGATACACCAAGAGGGCTTTTGCTGCATTGGACAGGGACTCCAAGTACTAGGGCAGTCCAAATGAGTTTCTCTGGTTATTCCATTTACAATAAGTGAATCACAGGAACGTAGAGCTAGAGAAGTCACAGTTTTTGGGGGTGTAATCCAGACCAGTGAGGGATTTACCCTGTAACCTTGAGTGGCTCACAATGACTTGCTACTATAGTTCCCAGCCTGGGACACTCACAGCAACAAATATGCAGGTCACACCCTGAATGCCTGTGCACTATGCAACCAGCCCTGGTTCAGCAACTTTGACCCCAACAGCCTTTCTACAGACCCCCAGCCCCACTCTGACTTCCACCAGCCTTGATTACAACTAGCAAAGTGACCCCAACACACTGCCCATCCTGAATATTCCCCAAACCCTGTGCTCTGTAATCACCAGCCTTTTCCTGGACAGTTCAGAGAAATAATAAGATTTATTTGTTCCTTTAAAGAGACAAAAGCATATTACAGCTTATTAACTTAACTGGGGTATATAAACTCTTCCCTGCAAACTCAACACTTAGTTTATAGTAAAAATAAAACACATTTATTAACAATAGGACAAAGTTATGTGCTGCTAAGTAAAAGGAATAAAGTTAGAAACTGCTACAGGCAAATAAAAGTGAAAATGCATCTAAAAGTCTAAAACTTTATCTAGGAAAGTGCAGGCTTTGTTCAAGATGGTTTCTGTTACCAGTCTCTCGAGCCATGGCTGACTTTCCCTCAGTCAGAACCTTCCACAGAAGTACAAGATGCTGGTTTGCCTTGTTTTCCTAGGTGAAAGATCTTTGCCTTTGCAGGTTTCTCACCTATAGTCAGTTTCCAGAGACTTCAACCCCTCCTGGGTTGAAGGACCCATCTTTCACAGCTGCAAGAGCTCTAGCCTCTTGTGTCTGTCTAGTGATGGATAACTTAGGAATGTTCTCTGCCCTCCCTCTCTCAAAGTTCATATACCTTGCTGTTCCTCTCTTCCTGTGGCCTTCTCATTCCCCATCTGATTTCTATGTAAATGGGGATTCTTGTTTTGGTCACACCTTGCTTAATTTCTTTGGAGACAGGGAGATAGCTAGAACATTCCCTCCTGTCTGGGAGGGACCTGTTTCTCCCTTTGTTTAGGTCACAGACTGTAAAGTATAATATTAAGGAGCATTCATAATTCTCTATGTAGTGTTAATAATTACAATTCACAACTGTACTGATCATCAGGGTGTCACAGGCTTTCATAAAAGACCTTGCTCAACACACTTATCATACAGTAATATTGTATGCAATCAGTAGATTCAATTGCTGATCACTTGAGGTTTAGCCTTCACCCCATCTTTACAGACCAGCAAAAATTTGTAATGTATTGTTTGAAAAGTAAAACACAGCCAAGCTTCTTTCTCCTCCTAGGTATAGATGCCATACTGTCTCCTCCCCCAGTTGTTCGCTTGCTAGTTTAGTTTAACTAATATGTAAACAGACCCTCATTCTCTCTGCCTGATGACCAGACTGGTCAGAGAAGCAAACATTTCTTTGTCTAGGGCAGACTATTTACCAATTTCCCCTGACATGCCTGATTTAAACACATTTTAGTCATAATTCTAGCATATATCCATAATGTTTAATACACACCACATACATATACTATGCAAGAATATTAATTGAGTTGGGGTACACTGGTCAGGCCAGCTGAAACTCATTACAATACCCAGGAGTCCCCTACCCTCTGGTTCTGAGATGCTCTTAGGGTCACACCTGCCCCCTTACAACACTGCAGGAGGGTTAGCCACTGGCTGACCCAGAGGCAGACGGTTAGAGCCCTCTTTCCTGGACAAGGCATCTGCCACCGCATTTTCCTTCCTTGTGAAAGAAACCTGTTTTCTCACCTTTGTCTGTTTACCGTCTCCAGGACATAATATTAGAGTATCCAGATTTTCACATACAGAGTTATTACAAACATTTCAGTGACATTAATGACCAGTGTGTTATTAGATTTCAAACGATATACAACATGCCACCTTTTAAAGAAATATCATGACACAGTGTGTATGCCAGGCCTGACAAGAGTTTCTGACAGAGTGGTGAACGTCAAATGGGCCTCTGATACAGAGGTCATCTACTCCATCCCGCTGTGCTGAAGCGGGACCAAGTATACCTAGAGTCCCATATGCATTAGCAGCCACTGCACTGCAACCAAGCCAACCAATTGTCAGGGATGGTCGATGACAGTACCTCTGAACATACCTACCTTCATGAAAAGACAAAGATTCCCTACATTTTAATGTTATAAGGGAAGTGTCTGAGAAGGAACTATGCATCTGAGGAATACCCGAATAGTCATTCCTTGGAACAGACATTGGTCAAGGAGAATTTATGAAAGATGTAATCTCTAGAGGAAAAACAGCCAATGAATCTGTTTACGGAAGAGAACCCCAGAAAAACCACCACATCAAGTTTTTAAATAGACTTAATGTTGGGTGCAAAGCTATAATCTTCACCAACAAACTGGAGAGAATGTTATTGACCTCCCATAGGGTGTCAACTGCCACCTAGAAATAAGAGAATTGTCAGCTATAGCAGCAAGTGGAACTCTTCAGTAAATAAGTTTAGGAACAAACAGAGTCCACTAAATTAAGTCCTAGCTGGCAGCATCAGTCAAGCAGCAGTTAGGAGTGATGACTGCATACCCTGCTATTGGATATGAGTTGTCTTTGAACTCTCCGGTTTCTAAAACAAGCACTGGATGCAGCTCTGTGCCAACAACACTTGCAAATAGCTCCACCATACTGATTCCTGCACAGATACCTCAACTTGGAAACTATAGTGTATCAGGTGTGGGAAAGCTTTGCAACAAACCCACAAGCCGGCATTCCTGCCTCGAAGCCTTTCAGACCAAAAAGATTAAAATTTAGTTTGCTGGGTCAATTTCCACTATGTCAGAGTCAGGCTTGTGAACATTTCAGGAGATACCTCAAAGCAATCCAAGAGTTACCAGTCTCAGTTGAGGCCTCAGCTGAGACACTCTCCTTTCATCCAGAAAGCTAAGGCTGAAGCCAGAAGAACACGGAAACAGCCTAATATGTCTACAAAGGACTTTGACCCTTGAAACCATATTACTTAATTATATATGGAATACAGACAAGAGAAAACAATTTCAGTATGCTAACAGAAGGCCACTCTAGCAGTGAACAGTGAACTACCAATGCCACATGCAGTTAAGAGAGAAACTACAAACAACAAGCCTATTAAGGGAAGCATAAGACCATCAACAGAAGATAGGCGTAAGGACTCCAAAACGAAACAATGCACCAATATTGGCAGGAGCAATAGTCAGATGAGTGATACAGTCAGTGCAAGGACTATACCTAATCCAGCTAGGAACACGGGCAAGGTCAGACAAACAACAAATGTTTGTACACTAATGCAAGGAGCCTGGGCAATAAAATGGAGGAGCTAGAACTGCCAGGACACGACATGAAACTCGATATTATAAGGATAGCAGAAATCAGATGAATAGCGGCTCCACAGCAGAAGAGGACGTAGGCTAAAACCCACTTAAGTTTCTGGGTAGACACTGGTGTTCACTTAGCTCTGTCTGCAATAGATACAAATAGTCTCTGAGAGGCTCTAAAAGATTTAATTCTGTCCAAATAATATGCTAATGCTCTCCTAACATCCAAGGTATCCTCTCTAGTCTGATGGGGTAACTGCCAGATGAATAGCCTGACTGATATGGAAGTTGAAGATGACTTTGGGTAGGAACCCGGGTGTGGTTGGAGGGATACTTTATCCTTGAAGAAGATAACATAAAAGCCAGGATTAGCCATCAAAGCACCTAACTCACCAAGTCTTCAAGCATAGTTAACTGCACCACTAGAAAAGATGGTTACTCACCTTTGTAACTGTTGTTCTTCGAGATATGTTGCTCATATCCATTCCAATTAGGTGTGTGCGCACCGTGTGCATGATTGTCCGAGAATTTTTAGCCTAGCAACACCCGGTGGGTCGGCTGTGGAGCCCCCGGGAGTGGTGCCTTCATTGCGCTGGATATATACCCCAGCCGACCCAGCACCCCCTCAGTTCCTTCTTGCCAGCTACTCCAACAGAGGGGAAGGAGGGCGGGTTTGGAATGGATGCGAGGAACACATCTCGAAGAATAACAGTTACAAAGGTGAGTAACCATCTTTTTTCTTTGAGTGCTTGCTCATATCGATTCCAAATAGGTGACTTCCAAGCCTTACCTAGGCAGTGGGGTCGGAGTGAGATACTGCGGAGTGCAGAACCACTGAACCAAATGCAGCATCGCCCCTGGACTGCTGAATTATCGCGTAGTGAGCGACAAAGGTATGTACCGATGACCAAGTGCCAGCTCTACAGATCTTCTGTATTGGAACCTGGGCCAGGAAAGTGGCCGATGAGGCTTGAGCCCTTGTGGAGTGAGCGGTGGGATGCGTGGTCGGGACACTTGCCAAGTCATAGCAAGCACGGATACAGGCCGTGATCCAGGAAGAGATGTGCTGTGAGGAGACCGAGAGGCCTTTCATCCGATTGGCCATGGCAACGAAGAGCTGGGTCGTTTTTCTCAATGGCTTTGTGCGCTCAATATAGAAGGAGAGAGCTGTACGAACATCGAGGGAGTGCAGCTGTTGCTCCCATAGAGTAGTGTGTGGTTTCGGGTAGAAAATCGGAAGGAAGAGGTCCTGATTGACGTGAAAGGCTGACACTACCTTAGGAAGGAAGGCAGGGTGAGGTCGCAGCTGTACCTTGTCTTTATGGAACACCATACACAGTGGTTCTGACATGAGGGTTCTGAGCTCGGATACGTCTCGCAGAGGTGATAGCCACAAGGACAGCTGTCTTCCAGGAGAGGTACAGGAGCGAGCAGGTGGCCATCGGCTCGAACGAGGCCCCCATAAGCCTGGAGAGGACCAAGTTAAGGTCCCATGCAGGAACCAGTTGTCGCACCTGCGGGTATAGACGGTCCAGTCCCTTAAGGAATCTGCCGACCTTAGGGTTGGAGAAGACCGAGCAACCATGTTCCCCTGGGTGGAAAGCAGAAATGGCTGCCAGGTGCACTCTGATAGATGATACAGCCAAACCTTGTTGTTTTAAGGACAGGAAGTAATCCAGGATGAAAGGCACCGCTGTCTGCACGGTGGGCGTGCCGTTCTGAGCGCACCAGCAGGAAAACCGTTTCCATTTGGCCAAATATATGGCTCAGGTGGAGGGTTTCCTGCTGCCTAGCGGTACCTGCTGCACCAAGTGTGAGCAGAGCAGCTCTGACCGAGTTAGCCATGCAGCATCCATACCATGAGGTGGCGTGATTGCAGGTCAGGGTGACAGAGGCATCCGTGGTCTTGTGAGATCAGGTTCAGCCACAGCAGAAGCGTGACTGGAGCGTCTACCGATAACTCCAGGAGCATTGTATACCAGTGCTGCCTGGGCCACGCCGGGGTGACCAGAATCAGATGTGCTCTGTCCCTGCGTAACTTGAGCAGGACCTTGTGGACTAGCAGGAATGGAGGGAAGGCGTAGAACAGCTGGTCTTTCCACAGAAGTATCATAGAATCATAGAATATCAGGGTTGGAAGGGACCCCTGAAGGTCATCTAGTCCAACCCCCTGCTCGAAGCAGGACCAATTCCCAGTTAAATCATCCCAGCCAGGGCTTTGTCAAGCCTGACCTTAACTTCCAAGGAAGGAGATTCCACCACCTCCCTAGGCAACGCATTCCAGTGTTTCACCACCCTCTTAGTGAAAAAGTTTTTCCTAATATCCAATCTAAACCTCCCCCACTGCAACTTGAGGCCATTACTCCTCGTTCTGTCATCTGCTACCATTGAGAACAGTCTAGAGCCATCCTCTTTGGAACCCCCTTTCAGGTAGTTGAAAGCAGCTATCAAATCCCCCCTCATTCTTCTCTTCTGCAGGCTAAACAATCCCAGCTCCCTCAGCCTCTCCTCATAAGTCATGTGTTCTAGACCCCTAATCATTTTTGTTGCCCTTCGCTGGACTCTCTCCAATTTATCCACATCCTTCTTGTAGTGTGGGGCCCAAAACTGGACACAGTACTCCAGATGAGGCCTCACCAATGTCGAATAGAGGGGGACGATCACGTCCCTCGATCTGCTCGCTATGCCCCTACGTATACATCCCAAAATGCCATTGGCCTTCTTGGCAACAAGGGCACACTGCTGACTCATATCCAGCTTCTCGTCCACTGTCACCCCTAGGTCCTTTTCCGCAGAACTGCTGCCTAGCCATTCGGTCCCTAGTCTGTAGCGGTGCATTGGATTCTTCCGTCCTAAGTGCAGGACCCTGCACTTATCCTTATTGAACCTCATCAGATTTCTTTTGGCCCAATCCTCCAATTTGTCTAGGTCCTTCTGTATCCTATCCCTCCCCTCCAGCGTATCTACCACTCCTCCCAGTTTAGTATCGTCCGCAAATTTGCTGAGAGTGCAATCCACACCATCCTCCAGATCATTTATGAAGATATTGAACAAAACCGGCCCCAGGACCGACCCCTGGGGCACTCCACTTGACACCGGCTGCCAACTAGACATGGAGCCATTGATCAGTACCCGTTGAGCCCGACAATCTAGCCAGCTTTCTACCCACCCTATAGTGCATTCATCCAGCCCATACTTCTTTAACTTGCTGACAAGAATACTGTGGGAGACCGTGTCAAAAGCTTTGCTAAAGTCAAGAAACAATACATCCACTGCTTTCCCTTCATCCACAGAACCAGTAATCTCATGATAAAAGGCGATTAGATTAGTCAGGCATGACCTTCCCTTGGTGAATCCATGCTGGCTGTTCCTGATCACTTTCCTCTCATGCAAGTACTTCAAGATTGATTCTTTGAGGACCTGCTCCATGATTTTTCCAGGGACTGAGGTGAGGCTGACTGGCCTGTAGTTCCCAGGATCCTCCTTCTTCCCTTTTTTAAAGATTGGCACTACATTAGCCTTTTTCCAGTCATCCGGGACTTCCCCGGTTCGCCACAAGTTTTCAAAGATAATGGCCAATGGCTCTGCAATCACAGCCGCCAATTCCTTCAGCACTCTCGGATGCAACTCGTCCGGCCCCATGGACTTGTGCACGTCCAGCTTTTCTAAATAGTCCCTAACCACCTCTATCTCCACAGAGGGCTGGCCATCTCTTCCCCATTTTGTGATGCCCAGCGTAGCAGTCTGGGAGCTGACCTTGTTAGTGAAAACAGAGGCAAAAAAAGCATTGAGTACATTAGCTTTTTCCACATCCTCTGTCACTAGGTTGCCTCCCTCATTCAGTAAGGGTCCCACACTTTCCTTGGCTTTCTTCTTGTTGCCAACATACCTGAAGAAACCCTTCTTGTTACTCTTGACATCTCTCGCTAGCTGCAGCTCCAGGTGCGATTTGGCCCTCCTGATTTCATTCCTACATGCCCGAGCGATATTTTTATACTCTTCCCTGGTCATATGTCCAACCTTCCACTTCTTGTAAGCTTCTTTTTTATGTTTAAGATCCGCTAGGATTTCACCGTTAAGCCAAGCCGGTCGCCTGCCATATTTACTATTCTTTCGACTCATCGGGATGGTTTGTCCCTGTAACCTCAACAGGGATTCCTTGAAATACAGCCAGCTCTCCTGGACTCCTTTCCCCTTCAAGTTAGTCCCCCAGGGGATCCTGGCCATCCGTTCCCTGAGGGAGTCGAAGTCTGCTTTCCTGAAGTCCAGGGTCCGTATCCTGCTGCTTACCTTTCTTCCCTGCGTCAGGATCCTGAACTCAACCAACTCATGGTCACTGCCTCCCAGATTCCCATCCACTTTTGCTTCCCCCACTAATTCTACCTGGTTTGTGAGCAGCAGGTCAAGAAAAGTAGGCTGAGCACGAGCTGCCCTTGGACTGTGACGACTGTAGGGCAGAGCGTGAGAGCCAAGGCAGTGCGGAGCGTGCCTGCATCGACTCTCTGGGGGACGGTGCAGATTGGTACCAGGTCACTGGAGAGCGGTGCCGGTGAGGCGCTGGGGAGTAGTACCTGGATTGAGATCGGTGCTGATGACCGGGCCGGTACCGGGATCCAGATCTTGACTGCAACGATGACCGCCTGTGGGAGCGGCGTCTGGATCGGCACTGGGAAGGAGATCGGCGCTCTGATCGGTGCCAGGAGCAACGTCAGGAGCCTGAACGGTACCGTGACATAGGAAGTCACCTATGTGCCCAGAGCCAGATCGGTGCTGTGAGTACGACCAATGGCACGACTGCGAACGGCGCTGGGACTGCGAGCGGCGCCAGGATCGGGACTGGGACCGGGATTGTGTTTGCATGCGCGGAGATGGCGGACATATTAGCGTTGGCTTGTCCCTAGACGGTACCGAACGAGTTGGAGGCTGTGCCGCAGTCTGTGATGATGCCGGCTCTGTGAGGGCAATGAGGGCTTGCGCCGCTGCAAATGTCTCCGGCGTTGACGGAAGCCGGGGCTCAACCCTGGTCCGGGTCGGGGAGCCTGTGCACACCAGACTCAACAGCTCCGCTCTCAATGCTGGAGTCAACGGCGCCAGTATCGGCGCTTGTGCCCTCAGTTGCTCTGGTGCTGGACGCGACTCCGAGGCTGGTATAGGAGGTGCCGGCGACTGTTGAGGTGGGACAGTCATCTCCGGCTTGCGTGGTCTCTTCTGGCCCGGAGATAGAGAACAACGCCGGGTCACTTGTACTGGCGATGGTGCCGGAGAGGTCCGGTGCTGCAGGCCTCTATCAGAGTCCAACCACAGTGCAGTACCTGATGCAGCCGCCAGGGCGCTGCGCACTGAAGCGCCCGGTGCCGGGACTTGGCGAGCCGATGGAGGGCCGGGCTAAGGGCCGCCTCCAAAAGGAGCTGCTTGAGTCTAAAGTCCCATTCCTTTTTGGTCCAAGGTCTGAACGCCTTACAGATCCTACACTTGTCAGCCTGGTGAGACTCCCCGAGGCACTTCAAACAGGAGTCGTGGGGGTCTCCCGTTGGCATAGGCTTTGAGCAGGCTGAGCAAGGTTTGAAACCCAGAGCCTTGGGCATGAGCCCAAGCGGCAGGCAGGGAGGAGGGGAAGGATCCCTTCCAACTCACTAAATTAAGTCTAAACTTATCACTCTCTCTATAATAACTACTGCAACTATACAACTATAACAACTATCTAACAATAGGAAGCAAAAAGCTAGGGAGAGTGGAGGACAGCTATGCCGCGCTCCACAGTTCCAATGACCGTCATGTGCGGTAAGAAGGAACTGAGGGGGCGCTGGGTCGGCTGGGGTATATATCCAGTGCTATGAAGGTGCCACTCCGGGGGCTCCACAGCCGACCCACCGGGTGTTGCTAGGGCAAAAATTATCAGACGATCGTGAACGCGGCACGCGCACACCTAATTGGAATCGATATGAGCAAACACTTGAAGAAGAAAGGCAGTTTTCATGGAAAAGTTTAAAACCATACAAGTATTATTATTAAGGATACAAGAGCAAACTATCCCAATGCATAGGAAAGATAAGAATTGCAGTAAGAAAGCACCCTAGCTTAACCAGTAGATCTTCAATAACCAGAAATTCAAAAAGCAGAAACTAGATCAAATCATAAAGGATGAATATATATTAAAAAACACCACCACAAGCATGTAGGGACAACATTAGAAAGGCGTAGGGACAAAATGCGATTAAACTAGCTAGTGACATAAAGGTTAACCAGAAACCACAAATACATTAGAAGCAAGAGAAAGATTGACAGAGTAGGCCCATTACTCAATGAGGACGAAAAGACAACAGAAAACACAACAGTGGCAGAAGTGTTAATACCGTTTTTGTTTCAGTTTTCACCAAGAGGTTAGCAGAGATCAGACCACTAACATAGTGAACATCAGTGCAAATGAGGTAGAATCTGAGGCTACAGGAGGGAAAGAACAAGTTAAAAATTACTTAGACAAGTTAGATATCTTCAAGTCAGCAGAGCCTGACCAAGTACATCTAGAATACTTAAGGAACAGCTGATGAGTCTCTGAGCCATTAGTGATTATCTTTCGGAACTCATGGAGGATGGGAGAGATCCCAGAGGGCAAGAAAAGGGTAAATATAGTAACTATTTATAAAAAGGGGAATATGGTCTATAATTCCCTGGCTTGTCCAATCATCTTAACTTGGTACTTGGAAAAATAATGGAGCAAATAATCAAACAATCAATTTGTAAGTATCTAGAAGACAATAAGGTGATAAATAACAGTCAATATGGATTTGTCAAGAATAAATCATGTCAAACCAACCTAATATCCTTCTTTGCGGATGGGAGGGAAGAATTAAATGTGATGTATCTCAAATTTAGAAAGGCTTTTGATACTGTCTTGCATGTCATTCTCATAAGCAAACTGGGAAAAAGGTACCCTAGATGAACCTACTATATACAGTGGGTGCACAACTGGTAATTATCAGTGGTTCACAGAGTCAAACTGGAAGGGCATATCAACTGGGGTCCTGCAGAGCTCTGTCTTGGGCTCAATGCTATTCAGTATCTTCACAAATAATTAAGATAATGGCATAGAATACACTTGTAAAGTTTGCGGACAATACCAAGCTGGGAGGGGCTGCAGGCACTTCGGAGGACAGGGTTAGAATTCAAAATGATCTTGACAAACCTAAGAAATGGTGTGAAATAAATAGGATGAAATTCAATAAGGACAAATGCAAAGTACTACACATAGAAAGGAATAATCAACTGCACAAATATAAAATAGGAAATGACTGCCTAGGAAGGAGTACTGCAGAAAGGATTTGGGGGTTATAGTGGATCACAAACTAAATACTGGTCAACAATGTAATACTGTTTCAAAGAGAGTGAATATCGTTCTGGGATGTGTTAGCAGGAGTGCTGTCAATAAGACAAGTAATTCTTCCACTCTACTCAAAACTGATAAGGCCTCAGCTGGAGTAGTGTGTCCAGTTCTGGGCACCACACTTTGGGAATGATGTGGACAGCAACAAAAAATGATAAAATGATCTAGAAAACTTGACCTTTGAGAAAAAATTGGATTTGTTTAGTCTGGAGAAGAGAAGACTGAGGGGGCAGGAAACATGATAACAGTCTTCAAGTACATAAAAGGTTGTTTTAAAGAGGAGGGTGATAAATTGTTTTCCTTATCCATTGAGGACAGGACAAGGACAAAAAGTAATGGGCTTAAATTGCAGCAAGGGAGATTTAGGTTAGACATTAGGAACTGTATGGGTAGTGAAGCACTGGAAGGAATTACCGAGGGAGGTTGTGGAATCTGCATCATTCAAGATTTTTAAGAACAGGTTAGACAAACACCTGTCAGAGACAGTCTAGATACTATTTAGTCTTGCTCCAGTGCAGGGAACTGGACTAGATGACCTACTAAGGTCCCTTCCAGTCCTATATTTCTCTAATTCTAAGTAGCTACTGGTTCAAAGGGAGGTTTCATCAGAGAATTAAGAACTAAATTCAAATCCCAAGCTGTGGTGGGTTCTCTGCCATTTGGGAAGAGATTTGATAAACTTTGATGAATCTGGAAGTTGCAGGAAGAGCAAATGCCAAGAAACCTTCCACAAGAGAATGAAATCCTGAAATGGCCACCATGTGGACTTTAAATGGAGCTCAAAGACAGACCTCCTTTCTTCAGAGTGAAAAAGTATTCTAGAGCCTCCAAAATGGGAGAGCCAATGGGAGACAGAGGAAAGTCTTTCTGAAGGTAAGTTTTCTTGTGGATTCCTTTCTGCTGTTGATTAGGACTTCTTTAACATTTCTGGAACAGGAGAGTTCTAACTTTGAGAGCCACCTAGGTACCAAGCCGTGAACCACAGAGTGTTCAGGTGGAGGTGACAAGTGTTCCCCAAGTCCTGAGTGAGAAGACTGAGCATCAGAGGGAAACTGATGGCCAGCCAGGAGGAAAGGTGAAGCAGATGAGCTCCCCATCCAAGGAGGGATGCAGCCAAAACTACTGTGACAGTGGGAGGAAGATGGTTGAAAGGAACTCTGAGCAAACCTTGTCCGGGCTCTTCAGTCAGTCGAGGGATACTACTACACAGCTGGGAATAGAGAGCTACTTGTTCAGACTGTGTATAAACTGTCCTGGGCAGGCTTGGAAGCCGTGCAGATAAGCTCATTTGGAAGGAGCATGAGGAGCTGCAGGCATGATCTCGCAGTGACCTGTGGTCTCAACTGGACTTGTCAATTAAGTGTGTCAAACTGAGAAATTTGTCCTCAGGTAGGTTTTGGATGTCGAGGCATCGAGAGTGGCCTCTTTGAACTCTATATCAATTGTTTTCACTTCAATGTAGGAATTGGGAAGCCAAATGTTGAGATAGAGAAAGACTACTACTCCCCACTGGTGAAGCTATGCAGTCAGTACCACTATAATTTTTTTTAAACACTCTGAGGGTAGCAGAGAGTCCGAAAGGGAGAAACTCCCTGACCTATGTGAAATGTTGGAATCTCTTATGAGAGAGGCATATCACAACATGCAAGTACGCATCTTGATGGTCAAGGGCTATGAAACAGTCTCCCAGATCCACGCCTGGAATAACAGCTGTGATTGTTACCATCTTGAATTTTTGTACCTTGACTAAGGTATTCAGCATCCTGAAATCTAGAATTGGCCTCTACCTGGCCTTCTTATTTGGGAAGCAGGAAGGACTTGGAATAAAATCCCATTCCTCTGTACTGAGTGGGAACTAGTGTCACGGCTCCTGTGCAAAGGAGGGAGAGACTCTCTTGTCTCAAGAGAGGCTTGAGATGCGTCCTTGAAAAGGCACAGGGAAGGGGTTGGGAGGGAGGTGTGGAATGGAAAAGGATGGAGTAGACCGATGTTCTAACCGCCAGATCTCAACTCTCATGAGATGCAGACGTGGGAGAGACAATCCCATAAGGTGGGAGGATCGAAAGGGCGGAATGGTATATAGCATCAGCTCTGGACAGCAGCAGGGGTGTTCATGGCTTTCAACTGCAGTGTCAAAACAAGTGCTTTGTAATTGATGGCTGCTGCATCAACCTAGGAGCAGCAGTTGAGAATTTCCCTGCTGAATTCTGGGTTTCTTTTTAGGTGGTTCCGACACCCTATGGTAGGTGGAGAACTGAGCTGGGAATGATCTCCAAGATGTCTGAGCCCAACTAAATCTCCTCTTGTTTGCAGGCATATGTATGCCCAGTGAATGAAGGGTCAGCCTAGAATCCTTCAGCAAATGAGGGGACTCATCTGTGAACTCACTGAATAATTTATATTCAAAGGGGAGGGCCTCTACAACGTTCTGTACTTCATGCAGAAATCCTGAAGACTGCAGCCATGAGGTTCTATACATGACTACAGATATGGAGATGGAATGGGCTTGTTGTGTCAGCTGCATCAAGAGAAATTTGCAGAGTTGTGCCTACCAGAAATTGTCCCTCTATGATGCGGGCCTGAAATTGCTTCCTATGCTTTTTGTGGGAGATGTTCAGTAAACATTTTGAATAGTTAATGTGGTTATACTTTGCAAAGAGAATAAGCACTTTTGGTCTTTATCATGTAGAGTGGCCTTGGAATGGTGTTGTCTTTTGTGTTCTTAGTTGTGGATACAGTAAATGGAGTTAGGGGCAGGATGGAAATAGCGATTCTAGCCACAATGTAGTACTTTTTGTCTACCCTCTTAGCTGTCAATGCGACAGTGACGGGAGTCTGCCACATTCCCTGGGCCTGTTTTAACAGCACCTCATTTACAGCATGGGTGATCCTTTCTGAAGGTGATGTGTGAGGAATGTTCAGCAGCGTATGCGGAGTCTCTTGGATGTCTTCTAACTGTATTTGAAGAGAGTGTCTGCCACTCTCCATCAAATCATAAAATTGTTTGACGGTACCCATCCTAGATGGAGGGGACATAACAGCTTCATCTGAGAGACTAATGAAATATTAGTCCAAGATGAAGCCTCTTCAGCAGCCCTTCTCTCTTTCTCCTCAAACATTCCCTCCTGTGGTAAAGACTGTTGTGAGGGAATGGAAGAAATCAGGGAGGGATGTACCTGGCATTTCTGGCAAGCTCTGGGTACTGTGGAGAACTGTTGACAACAGGCAGGCCAAGGTTCTCAATATGGCCAGTGGGGGCAGGGGCTCATAAGGGAACGGGGGAGGAATCCAGGTCTGGTCATACCAATGAGGGTCTGAGCAGACCTAGGCTGCACCAGCTCGGAAGTACTCCTCGATGGAGCAGGTTCAGGACAGATCAGGCTTGGCAGGTAATCATAACAGACCTGAACAGAAATTTGAGAGTCTGAAGAGCTCTCATCTGCATAATCTAGAGGAGAAGCCAGACAAAGGAGGAGTGCTGGTTTGCCTCTCTGCATGCAATACTGCAATAGGTGAGGTACCAGTAGCGGGAGCCTAACTGAGACTCACATTCATCAGAGATTAACAAATCCCTGCAAAACAAACTGCAAAACTGACATATCGGGTGCAGCTGTGCAGTAATTTGGTGAGCCATGGATCTAGTGGCCTGTGGTATCAAGGATGGTACAGGGGGCACTGGCGTCTCCTGGAAGAGGTATAAAGGCATAGTAGATGCTACTGGTGGTACCAAATTCTTCAGTGCGGAATCGGTAGTGTGTCTGGCACATTGGTCATGCCTTGATGGTACTGACAGCTAGGTACCATGTGATTTAGATGAGCTCTCAGATTTTGATTAACAGCTCTCAGTACTAATCCCTCTTGAAGAAGCCTTTTACAGGTGTGGGGTCTCCAATATGGTGCAGCTCTTAGTATTATGCAGTTTCTGAGGAGATTTAGTACTCCTCTTATGGAAGTCTTTTCTGCATCACTTGCAGGTCTACCAGAGGCTGATGGGGCACTATAGTTGCTCAGAGGCTGCTGTATGGGTCTCTGTCTGCATTTGTCTCTAGGCCTGGATCTGAAGCCGGACAATGGTATGCTCCATCATAAGGAGACAAACTTTAATCTCCTCCTCTCTCTTGGAGCAGCTCTTAAAACTAGTGCAGATTTTGCACTTTGGATGTCATGTGTGAATACCTGAGGCAGCAGCTACAGTGCAAGTGGCCATCACTAATTCGGAAGGATTTCCAGCAAGTGAGTCAACGTTTGAATCCTCAAGACTTGGCATGCCCCAAGAAACCAAGAGGCTTCTTTGTAAAAGGGAACCACCACCCTCATCTGGGGTGGGCAGAGGGTAAGGGAGACAAAAGCCTCAGCTAATTGGAAAAAGATCCCTCAAAAGAAATAGAATGCTAATTTACATAAAAGAATAAAATTATTATTTATAACAAAATAAAATAAAACTATAAAAGTAAATAAGAGGAAAGTATCTGCAAAACTCATCACTATCGAATGCTCCATCTCTATCCAGGCTGGTTTGTCCATCGCAGCCCTATATACCCTCAATACAGGGCACAAGGATAGCTAGGGCACATGGACAGCTCAAACAAGAACTGCTGCTGAAAAATCTTCAATTGTAGGTGCATGGGGACCTTGAGTGGTACACCCATAGGGACACTATTCAAGGAAGAATTATTAGTTAAAATGGAGAAGACGGGGCTTATACAAGTATTGCAAGGCAAGTAAGGAACTGGCTAAAAGGGAGATGACAATGGGCTGTGCTGAAAGAAAAATTTTGAGGTTCGAGGGAGATTGTTAATAGAGTTCATCAAGGATTGGTCTTGGGACCAATGTTATTTAATATTTTAATTGATGACCTTGATGCAAAACGTAGAAGTGATATAATGAAATCTGCTGATGATACAAAGTTGGGAGACACGGTCGATATAAGGAGGATAGGATTGTTATGCAGGAAGAATTGGATGACCCTGAGGACTGGTGTAACAGAAATTGGATGAAATTTAATAGTATGTAGTGCAAGGTCATGCATTTATGGACTAAAGAAAAATTTCTGCTATAAGCTGAGGGGAGGGAGGCTCATCAGTTGGAAATGACAGAGGAGGAAAAAAATCTGAATTAATTAATTGATCATTTGAGGATTAGGAGCCACCAATGCAATGTCGCTGTGAAAAAGGCAAATGTGATCCTACGATACATTGGGTGAAGTATTTCTAGTAGAGAAAGGGAAGTACTAATGCCATTATACAAGCACTGCTAAAACCTAATCTGACATATTGTGTATAATTCTAGTCATCCACATTTAAGAAATTATGAACTCAAACTGGAACTGGTGCTGAGAAGGGTTATTTGGAAAATCAGGGGAACGGAGAGCCTATCTTCCAAGAGGAAAGTACAAGAATGTGGCTTGTTTGGCCTAACAAAATGAAAGCGGAGAGAGGAAAGGATCTGATTGCTCTCTATAAATACATCAGGGAGAAGAGCTATTTAAGCTAAAGTACAATGCTGGCACAAGAACAAATGGGTAAAAACTGGCCATGAATAAATTTAAGCTGGAAATTAGAAGAAGGGTTCTAACCATCAGAGGAATGAGGATCTGGAACAGCCTTCCAATAGGAGTAGTAGGGGCAAATACTCAAACTAGTTTTAAGATGGAGCTTGATAAATCTGTGAATGGGAAAATATGCCAGGGTTGCCTGCAATAGCAGGGGGCTAGACTCGATGACCCAGAAGGTCTCTTCCGGTACAATGTCCCATATTCCTAATTCGCCCTGCATCCAGGGAACCTCAAAGAGTCATCTTAGTGCCTCTGACGCAAAGTGGACCCAAAAACCCTAGCCTCAAAGGCATTGATGGTGAAATTTACTGCTCTACACCAGAGCCAGAAGGCTTTGAGAAAGACCTGTGCCTAATGTCTCCAAGAAGGTGGAGACCTGAAAACTGCCAAAACAGTTACAGTTCAAATAGGGAGCTCCACTGTTGACCATGATCAGAAAGGAACTGTAAGGAAAGGTTCTCGAGCATTAGGGTAGCAGCAATTGCTCTGTGTACAAGACACACCTACTGATGGCTTAAAGAGCTAAAATCCTTAGAAAACAAAAAGAAAAGGAGTACTTGTGGCACCTTAGAGACTAACAAATTTATTTGAGCTTAAGCTTTCGCGATGAAGTAAGCTATAGCTCACGAAAGCTTATGCTCAAATAAATTGGTTAGTCTCTAAGGTGCCACAAGTACTCCTTTTCTTTTTGCGAATACAGACTAACATGGCTGCTACTCTGAAACCTGTCATTAGAAAACAAAGGAATTTCCACCTAACTCAAACTAGAAGTGCATGACCCAAGAGCAGAAATCCAATCAATGTGGTATCTTTAGGGAAATATGCTTTTGGACATGGAAAATAGATACAAAAAAAGAATATGGATAATGTTAGACTTTCAAAGATGATGATTTGTGGAACAAACAGTACAGCATACCCTGCTGAGCCTGCATTTCCAAGTTGGGTCTCAACTGTCATACAATACTTATCAGGCTTTATTCACTTGTTCTCAATATATTGTCTTTTTGACCTGCACAGTTTTGCCCACAGTTGTGACAGCAGTAAAGTACCAACTATCATCATATCCTCTGGAAAATCACATGTGGCAAACTCTACCGCCTTAAATCTTCTGCAGCCAGCTAGCTGGCTTTCAGTATAAAATGTTTTGTAGCTGACAGCCTGTTTGTAAAACATGAGCTAATCAAAATAGGAATTTGGCTGAATTAACTAGGTTACCAGAACCTAACATAAAAGTGCTTTGTAAACTCCCTAAATATACAATAAATGACAATTCAAAGGAAATGCACTGTCTTAAGGAACTGCTTTGAAATCTTTAGTGTCTATTTAATGGTGCCATTATTTGAAAGAGGAGCATCTGATAATTATATGAATCAACATCTGTGGCGGAATCAAGATCCTGTTCCAACAACCACTTATTCTTACATTCCTCAAGATTATTCTTATTAACATCACAGTTTTATAGGAGCCACAAACATATATTCTTCATATCTGCAGAAGAATTAAAGTAGGTGTTCATCAATTGAACTATCACTAGGAGATGCTTATAAGAGGAAACACTGATACAGAAAAGAGTTTCTCTGCATGCCTTTATTATAAAAGGGTAAATATATATATATAATACATATGAAAGGGAGAATCTCTTAATTACACAGATATATAGAACCCATTGATCTGCAAGAGAATAGACAGACTGACTGACTGACAACCGGGTACCTTAAAATAGCTACCTTGTATGGACAATTAGGCCAAATAATAGAGGAAAGATGTTTATAAAAATCCCTAACGCCAGTGAATGAAAAAACTAAGAAAAACAAAAGCCGCATGAGGTGCTAAGTCTATAGGAATTCCCTACTAATTCCAGAATGATTGAAATGGAACAGAAATTATGAGTTCTAGATTTTTATCTCCATAGAACTCATACAAGTCAATGGCTCATTTTCCTACCTCTCAACAACATAAAAGTTGTCTCCATCATCTCCTTGGTCAATGACGTGTTCCTGAGGTTTCACTTTCCTCTCAAACATGGCGTCGAGAACCTGAGACAGCTGCTCCTGGAAGGTTAGAAAACCCGCAATAAGATTATTCATTGGAAAAAGACTGGTTCATTCAACTTTTGTTCTGGACAGTGAGTAGTAAGGCACATGGATTTTCATATCCTGAATAGGAAGATTTAGGTTATTTTAATATTTTGACATTAAGCAGTTTTCAATTTTATTTTAATATTTAATATCTCAAGGGTTTGCTTGCACTGCATTTTCTGACAAAAATGTTGATTTGTGGTTTAAGCCTTAACAGCTTAATCCAGTGCTATGGGTTCAATGCCAAAGTGCACACTCTGGAGTAGATTTTCAGCAAGTGTAAACTGATATAGCTCCTTTGATAGAGACATGCGGATTTACATCCGCTGAAGATATGGTTCACTAAATCTATGTCTACATACAGCACCATATTTAACCATCACAGTCTCTATCACTGTGCCATTTAAGGGCCTTACATCAATGCTGAACTTCTTTCCTATATATGTTATCCTTAAAACCACTGACAATTGACTTTCACTGTAATTTCAGTCCATTATCAGATACACTAACATTTAAACCTCAACAAATTTCCAAAATACAACTCATGAACACCCCTAATCCAGTGTTTATGCTGCTTAATGCATTTTAAAATTTACTACACTCGTTTTACAATATGACTCATTACATCAGTATCTGTAAGCACCACTATATTAGAAGTGCTGTCTGACTTTTCATCAGAAAGCTCTTATTTTCTCATCTTAAACCCTCCTGGTATTTAAACCACATATTTAAAGTATGTGTGTCTAAATAACAGAAGTCAGAAAAATGTAAGCATTGTGGCTATAAATGCTTTTTTTAACCCCTAAAGCTCAAAGGTGCCTTATTTTGGGGGGTGGGCAGCAGAGGCTTAAAAAAAATCTTCAAGCTTGTTGATAATGTAAACAAGTACAATTAGTAGCACAGCTGATGCACACGTCCAACACATTACAGCATTTTAAGATTCTACAAACTCACTCACAAGATATTGTGAAACACAGCTGCATTAATGCAACTATCACATTTTTGCAGGATGCTCTCCCATGACAGAACTTATATTTTGTTCCCCCATGGCTTTAGATGTGGGGACAGAATGCAAGTTAGTTTTCCACAGGCAAGAGTGTTCAGATCTGCAGCATATTAAGGACTTTTGCTAGTAACCTGGATTGGTTTTACTCCAAAATTTACTCTGATTCTTGCAAGAAGTGATCCAAAGGACACTGGCTTCTTAGTCTTTGATTATGAGTGTTCTGGCAGCTAATTTATGCCTTTTTAGAAGATATATTTAAGATATTTAGAAGATATATTTAAACAGAACAATTGATGTACTGGGCCTACATTTACTTTGGTTCAACTCAACTGAAATCACTGGAGTTAAACAAGAGATTAATTTAGCCAATTATGTGTACTCCAGTCACGCAAAGTTATATTTACCCAAAGAATAATTTTGACAGGTTAGTAAAACAGATGTCTAAGTGGGTCCCTTGAGAGGTATCTTCAACACTATTCTGTTAAAGGAAAAACTTCTACAACCTATGAAAGACGCTATTGTGGTTGTTCTCCCTCAGGACACAAAAGACCTTATTTTATATGGGCCTATAGGAGCTGAATCACAACAGAGATTATAGTAAAAATACTAGCTAGCTGACTGCAGTCTACGCTCCCAGCTTTTATATAAATCCAGATGAAAGTGGATTCATTAAGGATAGACAAATATAATACAATATTTGGAGAGTAATTGGAATCATCCATACTGCTAGATCAAAAAAGAAAAGATAATTTTTTTTTTAATCACTAGATACAGAGAAAGCCTCTGATAGAACAGAGTGAAGCTTTCTGTTTCAAGTCCTATCCCGTATGGACTTTGGCCCCCAGTTCCTTAAATGGATAACTATTCTTTGCACCAAACCAAAAGCAACTGTGCAAATTAATGGGTGAAATCTCCCCTATCAGAACTACAAAGAGGGACCAGGCAGAGATGTCCAGTGTCTTCTTTACTTTTTGCACTGCCCCTGGAGCTTTTTGCACAGAGGATAAGGAACAATGAATCCATCACAGGAATATAACTTGCAAGAGTATATCAGAAAATATAATTAAATACAAATTATATAATATTTTGATCTAAATCAAATATTTACCTAAAATAAGTTGCTAAAGAAATCCAGGAATTTGGGAAGGTGTCTGGATTTAAAGAAAATTATGCAAAATCTGAAGTACTAGGTATAAATTTTCTAGACTCTGAAAAGTCAGTCCTCCAGAAACATTTGGGTACCAATGGGCAACAAATTATATAAGATACCTGGGAATTCAAATCTCAAACAACCTAAAAGAGCTCTATGATTTAAATGTAAAACTACTACTTCAGCAAATGAACAAAGATTTAAAGGCTGAGGAAAGTACGCAATGTCTTGGTTGAGAAGAATACCCACAGTCAAAATGAACACTCTGCCAAGCACTTCTTTATTGTTTCAAAATCCTTATGCAATTCTGTGTAGTTTTAGGAAAAAGAAGTGTAAAACCAATTGCACAATGGAACAGACAATGGCAGGGGATTAAACTACATGATCCTTGAGTTCCTTTCTAACCCTATGGTTCTATGATTCTACCCCAGATAAAACCCTAGCAGGAATACAAAGGATGTTAGAATTATGTGGAATAAGAAGAGACCAAGAGTGAGTGCAGCTACTTTGCACAGACCCATTAAACAGGATAGATTAGCTGTTCCAAACATTCTATGGTGCCAGCCAGCTCAAAGCAGTAGTGAAGTGAGGGTGCTCTTACCCAGACAAACACTGGCCCTTTATGGAACAAGAAAATTGTGGCACTGAAAATATCACGAGGCTACAACAGATTAATAAAAAAAATCATACCCTCCACAAATTTACACACATCCTTTATCAAAGGCTACTCTTTGAGTCTGGGATAGAACTAGAGAAAAGATCAATTATTTTCTGTTGCCAATAGCACCCACTGCTAATAAGCCAGATCTTAACCCAAATTGCGAACTACAGAGCTTCAAAAGATTGGGAGAGTGATGGAATACACATGGTTGGCCAGTTATTCAATAAAGAAACTTTTTGAATTTATTTAAAGAGCAAAACTATCTTTAACTGGGTCCACTCTATCGTGGTACCAGTAGTTTCAAGTCAGGCATTAGGTTTATTGATTTTCCAGAAAATCCGTTTTATACAGAAAACAAACTTTAATAAAGTGATGGTGTCTACTCAATTAGGACACAAACAAAAAAAAATAACTAATTTAGATCAATCTTTGCGGACAGCCTTCCTAACAAAAAAGTCTCTATGTATAACATGCTGGGACATGGATGCTGATAGACAAATTACCCCAAGGGGGTCTGATCTGGAAAAGAAGACCAGTGATCTTAATTTTGTAGCACAATACAAAAAAATTTCTTCAAGATACTTTTTCAATGGCACCTCACACCAGTCAGGTTAAAAAATAAGAGAGAGACTCAATGGGGATAAATGTTGGAAAAGTTGCGGTGAAAGAGGAGATTTTATACTTATATGGTGGACATGTCCAGTCATTAGAGAGTACTGGCATGTTATCTGTAACCCAATATCACAAACTGTTGGAAATTTATTACCAAATGATCCCTTGGTAATCCTCCTATGGCTTCCAAGAGGAAATGAAGACTTAATCCCTTATCTGCTAGTAGCTGGTTTGCTATTAGTAGCCTCTCACTAGAAGAAGCAAAAATAGTCCAATCACAGAAGAAGAATGGTTCAAAAAATACGGAAGGTTGTGGTTACAGAAAAATTAACACACCAGTTACATAGCCAGCAAAATAGACAGAGGACAGATAGCTACTTAGATATTTGTTTACATTTTATTCAATACTCAGACAAAGTATATCCATCACCCCCAACCCCCCCAACCCAATACCTGTTCAGTAATATTAACATTTGATAGACATGCCTGATCTGTTAAACGCATACACTGAGATTTCACTCAGCTTAATAAAATCAGTAGAAACAATATATTATAGGTGTTGTAATGATACCATATTACAGAGTGAGTAACACCCTGTTAAACAGAATACTATCTTCTGTAAAACGTCTCTTTAAACAAAAGGTAACTGTTGTAATGATAGTTTTGTTTGATATTTACATGGCAAGAATTTGTACAGTTGTTAAAACTTCCTAAATAAATAGTGAAAAAAATAGTTTTACACTCCCTCAGTCATCACAACAAAGGGCAGAAGAGCAGATTTTTGCCTGTTTTGCAAGAATGGCTTACTTATATTAGACCATTCATTATGTTGAGACCACATACAGAACTGGATACAAGCAGATGCAGCACACACTTTGTAGTCTGGTGTATATTCTGTAATTAGAAAAGGAGTACTTGTGGCACCTTAGAGACTAACCAGTTTATTTGAGCATGAGCTTTCGTGAGCTACAGCTCACTTCATCAGATACATACCGTGGAAACTGCAGCATACTTCTGTATTCTGTAATTGTTCTTCCCATGCCGTTCATAGTTTTCAGTTACTCAAGTGGATTGGGGAAAAAACTTGAGAAAAAGATGGCAAATGCTATACACCATTCATCTTGCTATTGGAAAGAAGCTTGACTCCTTTTGTAAGATGCCCCCAGAGGTAATGACATACTGTACCGTCAGCCTACACATCATGATCATTTTCTTTAGCGCACACATTGTTCTAGAGTTGGAGCCCTAACAACTGCCATAATTAAGGTTGCTCAGTTAAGAGCATAAGAATGACTATACTGGGTCAGACCAATGATCCATGTAGCCCAGTATCCTGTCTTCCAACAGTGGCCAATGCCAGATGCTTCAGAAGGAATGAACCAATCAGGAAATCATTGAGTGATCCATCCTGTTGTCCGCTCCCAGCTTCTGGCAAACAGAGGCTACCACCACTCAGGGCATGTGATTGCAACCCTGACTATCTTGGCTAATAACCATTGATGGACCTGTCCTCCAGGAACTTACCCAGTACTTTTTTGAACCGTTATAGTTTTACCCTTCACAACATCCCCTGGCAACGAGTTCCACAGGTTGACTGTGCATTGTGTGAAGAAGTACTTCCATCTGTTTTAAACTTGCTGCCTATTAATTTAATTGAGTGACCCCTAGTTCTTATGTTATGTGAAGGAGTAAATAAGATTTCCTTATTCACTTTCTCCATACCAGTCAACATTTTATAGACCTCTGTCATAACCCTCTTAGTCATCTCTTTTCCAAGCTGAAAAGTCCCAGTCTTTTTAATCTTTCCTCACACAGAAGTTGTTCCATACCCCTCATAATTTCTGTTGCCCTTCTGTGTACCTTTTCCAATTCTAATATATCTTTTTTGAGATGGGATGACCAGAACTACATGCAGTATTCAAGGTATGGGCGACCATGGTTTTATATAGAGGCATTATGATATTTTCGGTCTTATTATCTACCCCTTTCCTCATGGTTCCTAAGTCTGTTAGACTTTTTTTTGACTGCCAGTGCACATCTAGTGGATGTTTTAAGATACTATCCCAATGGCACCAAAATCTCTTTTTAGACCCCATCATTTTGTATGTATAGTTGGGATTATGTTTTCCAATGTGCATTACTTTGCATTTATCAACATTAAATTTCATCTGCCATTTTGCTGCCCAGTCAACCAGTTTTGTGATATCCCTTTGTAATTTTTCAGTTTGCTTTGGACTTAAGTAACCTGTATTTTCTGCAAGTTTTGCCACCTCACTGTTTATCCTTTTTCCAGATAATTTATGAATCTACTGAACAGCGCTAGTCCCAGTACAGGCTTGGGGGATACCACTACTTACTTCTCTCCATTCTGAAAACTATTTATTACTACCCTTTGTTTTCTGTCTTTTAACCAGTTACTGATCCATGAGAGGACCTTCCCTCTTATCCCATAACAACTTACTTTGTTTAAGACCCTTTAGTGAGGGCCCTTGTCGAAGGCTTTTTGAAACTTTAAGTATACTATATCCACTAGATCACCTTTGTCCACATGTTTGCTGACCTCCTCAAAGAACTCTAATAGATTGGTGAAGCAGGATTCCCCTTTACAAAACACATGTTGACTCTTCCCCAACAAATTCTGTTCATCTGTGTGTCTGATCAATCTATTTTTCTCAGATTCAACTTCCAAGTTCTGAACCATTTTTTAGCAAAAAGAAAATCAAGTACACTGGTACGAAGCAGCACTTATTGGCAGAAGAGCAGCAGCATTAGCAAAATGGGTTTGTCGTTAGTGAAAATAGACAGGGATGCAATTTTCTTGGGGGGAGTGTCTAAAAAAATCATGGTAATCAGAATATTGAAATACTTAATTGAATTAGAACAGATTGATTGGTGTTTGATCTTTACGTACATGCTCAAAAACAGACTGCAAACAATTCATATTTCAGAAACCGGCACTGTGAAAGTGATGGGCAGGAGTGTTAGAGTCAATGACAAAAACAGTGTGAGCATCATCAGCTGGGTGTGTAACTGGAGAATTCTGTCAAAATACTGGTATATTAGTATGTAAGTATCAATGGAGTGAATTTTAGTGAGTGAAGGGAATTATCACTTGAATGATCTGACATAGTTGGCAAGGTCATCACAAGGTAACATAGTAGTAGTGAGCAAAGCCACAAGAAGCCATGATCTGCACTGGCACAGCTTACCACCGCTTCAAAGCGGAATGAGCTGCACCAGTGCAAGTCAAAGCTTATAGTGGTTTTGCCTGTCTGCACCAGGGATTTGCACTCATGCAGCTACAAGAGAGCTGACCATTAACGCTGAATCCCCAGAGCACAAGAGGCCTCAGAACAAGCCAGTTCCCACTGATATGAAGAAAGTTATACCAGTGCAACTTGTGTATATAGACAAGAGCTGAGGAAGATCAGACCACAGATCTACAATGCCTAACTATTCAGTTATAAAATTCTTGTTAAGACATCAATATCACATGTCAGTTGCTTCTACTTTGGATACTGCAACAGTGTTTCTGGGCAATCCAAAACCATGCTATGGAATGATACCTCAGATCCTTATTTTCTGCATCAGATGGTGGCTCACTTCATATTTCAGTGTACTGTTTCCTTCTCAAGTGTCAGAACCTAAAAGCTACAAGAATTAAGGAATTTCCCTACAGCTTCTTTTAACAGCTCTTTGTGGTTCTCAAGTTAGCAGAAGCAATAAGGCTGTCAGGCCTTTGACTGTTCAGCTACCTTGGTTTCACAGTATATTATGAAAAGCCTTATGGCTCTGGTCTTGAGGAGACCAAATGGTTTCCAAGGCTTATCTAACCAACCTGCTATGTAAGACAGTTCTGCTCTTTTGTGAGGGGCAAGAAGAGATTCTGTTCAAGTTATAGCTAAGTCATTTTTTTACCCTCTGGTTTCCAACAGCCAAAAAGATGACTGGAATCCTGTCATGGTTCAGGGCAAAACAACAACAATGGTTACAAAGGAGAGCTCAGGATTCTGAGCTCAAGACTTGACTGGAGAGTATTTATGCCATCTAGCTAGTGTTTTATTTTTAAATGTATTCAACTGTAATTTAAATATTCTCATCTTCTGTTACTAGTTTTGGGGTTTAGATTTTTGAAATAGAAATTCTTCACAGTCATCTTTTATATCAACAATTTCTCCTCCACCCCATTCAATCAGGAGAAGATAACAATAATGGAGAATACTGAAGCTATTACCTGGCTCTAATTTCTACTTTAACCTTTTACAAGTTGGATATTTGCTTCTTAGTTGAATCCTCCTTTGTAAGGTGGCTATTACAGGATACAAATTCAGTATGTCCTTGTATTCCTGCAATACTCCTTTTGCAATATTCCACTACTGAGAACAATGTAAATGGCTAGTAATTATACATACGGTAAACGACTGTAGTTCAAATATTATAGCAGTACTACCTGATCTAGGTTTTTGAAGAGGAGTATATCTTTGCATGCTTCCTGCAGTCTACATCTCTGCTCATCTGTTTTTGGATGAACTACCTGCAAGGAAAAATAAAAAAAACCTGTCATGGCAGTAAAGAAATCTGATCGCAATCTGAAGCATACTTAACCTCACAAAGTGAATCACAACATTAAGTAAGAGCCTTGATGTAGCTAGAACCTCAAAAGAATGAAAAGTGAAAAAAAAAAAAGATTTATATAGTGGCAATAATTGTTCAGGAACTCATACTTAAAAAAATTTGATATTCTAACAACGTATCTTTTTAAAGGACATCCAGACAAAAACAATTACACAAATATTTAGAAAATTAAACTGAGCGAGCAAAAGCTGTTTTAATATTGCTCTTCAATGAACTATTTTATTGTTTTAATATTTCCTCACCATAACAGCTCCACTAATATTTAATATAACTAGAGCATTTAAGATATTTATATATCTTAAAAGTAGTTATTTGGAAAAAAAGAATTTATTTTTAAATTCTGGAATTCTTTTCTACTCTTTCCCGCTTCTGAATTGTTTAGTGATCTTCAGGCACCTGAAATACAAAGCCTGTCCAAGAGACTAAATCAGAGTATTGCATGGGAGGATGGAAAAGAACCCCCAAAACACACACACACGAACTTAGAATCATAGAATCATAGAATATCAGGGTTGGAAGGGACCCCTGAAGGTCATCTAGTCCAACCCCCTGCTCGAAGCAGGACCAATTCCCAGTTAAATCATCCCAGCCAGGGCTTTGTCAAGCCTGACCTTAAAAACTTCCAAGGAAGGAGATTCCACCACCTCCCTAGGCAACGCATTCCAGTGTTTCACCACCCTCTTAGTGAAAAAGTTTTTCCTAATATCCAATCTAAACCTCCCCCACTGCAACTTGAGACCATTACTCCTCGTTCTGTCATCTGCTACCATTGAGAACAGTCTAGAGCCATCCTCTTTGGAACCCCCTTTCAGGTAGTTGAAAGCAGCTATCAAATCCCCCCTCATTCTTCTCTTCTGCAGGCTAAACAATCCCAGCTCCCTCAGCCTCTCCTCATAAGTCATGTGTTCTAGACCCCTAATCATTTTTGTTGCCCTTCGCTGGACTCTCTCCAATTTATCCACATCCTTCTTGTAGTGTGGGGCCCAAAACTGGACACAGTACTCCAGATGAGGCCTCACCAATGTCGAATAGAGGGGGACGATCACGTCCCTCGATCTGCTCGCTATGCCCCTACGTATACATCCCAAAATGCCATTGGCCTTCTTGGCAACAAGGGCACACTGCTGACTCATATCCAGCTTCTCGTCCACTGTCACCCCTAGGTCCTTTTCCGCAGAACTGCTGCCTAGCCATTCGGTCCCTAGTCTGTAGCGGTGCATTGGATTCTTCCGTCCTAAGTGCAGGACCCTGCACTTATCCTTATTGAACCTCATCAGATTTCTTTTGGCCCAATCCTCCAATTTGTCTAGGTCCTTCTGTATCCTATCCCTCCCCTCCAGCGTATCTACTACTCCTCCCAGTTTAGTATCGTCCGCAAATTTGCTGAGAGTGCAATCCACACCATCCTCCAGATGGAAGAAAAGGAAACAAGAAAACAATTCCAAGTAAAAAAACAAAGTCAGACCTCTCTTCTTCTAAACTGTTTGGTTCTCTCTTTCCTCCTAATTCAGAATTTAGGCGAGCAAAGAGGCACCAGGCACCAACTCAACTGCTGTGACCGTGTCTGATCCAGAGAGCTCTGTGCCTCTTATGAGCAAGAACTGGAAAAGAGACCCATGACTTTTATGAGGATGGGAGAGGTAAAGCTAGTGCAGAACGAGCTTCTCCCTGACAAATGACCCTTCCCAGGCACTTTCAGACACTAGGCATGGGAAGTCTGCAACTAAAATCTTTCCCTTGCACCAGTGAAAATTAGTCATCCATCCTAAGAGATGGGCTTATAAAAAGAGAACTGAGATCTCAGATGACAATAGCTTGTCCCAGTAGATCCGCACAGCCTACTAACAACAAAAGTTATTTAATTTTTTCTAAACTTAATATTAATTAAATCAAAAATAAATTTATAGAAGTATACTGTAAACCATGTTTTTAGAGAAAAATAGCCAAGAAAGCAATGAACAAGAAGGAGGAGGAACAGAGGATATCCCAGCAATAGCAACGTATGGAGCCTAACAATAAGTGTTGGTTCCACAAGAGAGTATATTTGCAGACCCAATGGCCACAACTTTCAAGAAGGCTCCGATTCTGGTGCAGATGCACATGAGAGTGGGGTCTATATGGACAATAATTGAATTTGGTATTTTAGTTTTAGTAAGCCTTAAATTCCACTGAAAGTATCTGTAGTACTAAAAATCTTGATGAGATCCAAAATACATGGTATAGTACCCAGATACCTTTGTGAGGACCACAGTAGAAATACCTAGACAATACCGAAATCTTATGATACATGTTTCTAGTGGCCACAACCACCAGTAAATCATCTAAAGAACTTGATGCCAGAATTTCATCAGATGTCAAGACAAAAACCAAGAAAAACTGAAGTTTTAAGTATTGTTTCCTTCAGATGATATCTTCCCAGATAAAGAGAACTAATGTTCATTTCTTCAGAAAAATAATTCCTTATTATAATGAAAACAAAATCTAAGTAAATTCACTGGGGGTTAAAATTGGATAGTAAGCAGATAAGAGGATTAATTGCTTCAAATTAACCACACAGATAGCCAGAATTCTGAAAGAAAGTTGCACCATTAAGTACTTAGCCATTAAATAAAAAAGAATGAGAACACACTGAAAAACTTGATGTAAAAACAAATTTCTTAAGTCAAAATACTACTCAGGAATCAAAACCTCTTAAATGGTGGTTCTCAAACTTTTGTACTGGTGACCCCTTTCACACAGCAAGCCTCTGAGCACGACCGCCCCCCCCACCCCATAAATTAAAAAACACTTTTTTTTAATATATTTAATCCTATTATAAATGCTACATTCCAGAAGTACAAGTCCCCCTAAAGGAAATATCAATTCCTATCAACCAGGATTTTGTTATATACAGTAGCGCTCGAGAAATACAACTACAATATCTGAACTGTAACAATCCCTATAAATTGCCTGCATTTAAAAAGATACAACTGGTGATTATAGGCTCAAGCACATTTCAGCAAAGCATTTCTCACATAAGCAGCAGGCAAGCTCTCCCAGCACAGAACTGCTTTGATAAGGAAAAAAGAAAAGGAGTACTTGTGGCACCTTAGAGACTAACCAATTTATTTGAGCATGAGCTTTCGTGAGCTACAGCTCACTTCATCACTGTAGCTCACGAAAGCTCATGCTCAAATAAATTGGTTAGTCTCTAAGGTGCCACAAGTACTCCTTTTCTTTTTGCGAATACAGACTAACACGGCTGTTACTCTGAAACCTTTGATAAGGAAGGCAATGGAAAACATAAGAGGTATTCTAGGCATCTAGACAGAGAGCTGTGCTAAAGCTTCACTAATTCTTCACACCAGCACCAGTGCTCCAGGAATTGTCTGAACAAGTGTTACCTAAGCAGATAATTAAGAAAGGAAAAGATTTAAGTTCATGTAGATGGTAGGCCTCTAGGTACAATTTTAAAATCTTTTTGTATAACAAGTTTGTAAGTTAAAGCCGATAATGACCAAAGGAATGCCTAGGGCAAAGAAACTTAACATTTCAGTAATTCTGCTTTTTCAGTAATCATTTCACTTTGCAGAATTAAATGTAGAATTAACAAGGGGATGATGCGCTTGCATATGTACATTAACCTATGCAAAAGACTGTGCCAGATGTAATTTGCCTACTCTTACCCTTGGTTCTGTATCTTCCTCTTCCTCATCTGGGTTGAAGGCTTCAGCACAAACTTAATAGGAAAAAGAAGAAGAAAAAGTTACATAAAAGCTGTATTTCACAGGAGCATAAGACAAATAAAATTTCAATTCCTTCCCTCTAAATTTGCCATTCTATATTTCACTTTTGTTTTTAAAGTGATTTTTGTATGAATAGTGCCATTATGTCGAAGGATGAAATCCTATTTATTATCAGAATAGACACATTATGGTCATATCCAGACACCAAAGTGAGGGGCACGAAAAAGACTGAGGAAGCTTCCTCCACATTGGCCAAACTACCTCTTTCAAAACTCTACCTCTAACCAGCAAGCTTACCTTCAAATTATAAATACAGTGCTTGTACGCACATATAGATTTTAATTCTGCAACGTCTTATAACCACATTCATAATGATCATGAACACCGATCCATTCACAAAACTTTCCCTAAACATTAAGAGGAAAAACCATCTTGTAGCCATGACCCCTCACTCACATACAATACATTTCAGAACTACAGACATCATCTATCAATTCACACAAACCCTTTATTAACAAACAAAACACAAAATATAACCAATAAATATGGTCTCCGTTAAGGCTATAAGATGCTGGCTTAGGATCAGAGAATGAAGATGTGGGCTGTGAGTCATGGAAAGCAGGTAGGCAGGATTGAAAAGGGGAACGGATTCGTGGAGTATAGATGGGTTGTTGAATGACTTATTTGCTTTTTATGGTCTGTCTTGGAGAGGAAGGGGGGAATATGGGATCTATCCATATTAAAGTTCAGGGTTTTTTTGGGTGGGAGGTGGTAGAGAATTTCTCAACTTTTAAATATGCATTAACACTAATAACTACTCAGAGGGGTAAGTATCCACGGTTGGTATGTAGAATCACATGCACTCTCCCCCTCCCAGAGTCCGTTTTATACCATGCAAACAGCCTGGCCCCCAGAACTGTATTCCTTCCCAATGTCTCCTGTAGAGCCCCATTTCTCCTTGGGCACAGACTATTTCTGTGTCTCATGCACCTATCAGCACAGTAGGCGGGCTCTGTCCCATAATATCTCTTACAGCTAAGCTAGCAGTTCTCAACCAGGGGTCCATGGCTCCCTGGGGTCTGCAAGCCCTTTCAGGGGGGTTGCAGAGTCCCGCTACTGAAACCCAGTGCCCCAAGCAGCGAAGGGTGCAAGGCTGAAGTCCCAAGCCTTGGTGCTCCCCCTGCCCCCATGGGACTGAAGCAGGGAGAGGGCTGAAACCCTGATCTCCCCCGCCCCCCACTGAAGCCAGGAGCAAGGGGGGCCTGAGCCCCGAGCTCCCCCTCCCCCTACTGCAGCCAGGAGTGGCAGGGCTGAAATCCCAAGCTCCTCCCCCACCTTCTTGGAGCAGCAGAGCTGAAACCCTCATTTGTATGAGGAAGCTCAGTGTTCTGCTTCTCAGTAATGAAATCTTTGTTCAGTGGCACGTTTGGTCCTGATGAATCCAAAGAAAATGATTTCCTGCTTTTTTGAGATGAGCACAAATTCTGTCTCTCTAGTTATTCTGGGTCAAGGTCAGCAGCAGCAGGGATGAACCCAGAACTTCTGGATCTAAAACCATGAGTCTCTGTTGCCTAAGCTGAGGCACTCAGGTCAGTTAGCTCAAAGCCAGTGGCAGACTCAAACCACTATGTGGGTCCAGCTTGGGTTACATTAACATTTACATTTTACATTGGAAGAATCCTGTTTACGTTATCTTCAGTTCATCTGATTATTTGTTTTCTACCATTTCCTTCAACTTTGGGCATGTTAACCCTGATAAATTTATAAGTTGATATTGGTAATCACTAACCACAATCACTCGTTTGCATTCCTGAACAACAATTTTCACATTTACCACAGTCAGATTCCCTATGTAATTGCTTCTCATTCTAACACTGAAGACTACAAAATAACATGAGCTAGCCAGCTCTGTAGAGAAACCGTTTACCAGATGCCCTGCCCATTTTCCAAAAGTTTCTAGATTCTAGAAAGCCAGTAACACCCAACAGTTAACCACCAGATCCCTTCTCTCCAACATTCAATGACAGTTGATTCCACCACCATGCCCCCTTTCTCCATTCAGCAATGACTCCTACCATTTCCTTTCTCCGCTAAGATTCTAAAACAGGTTAATAACTATTTCCTAATAGGCATAACAAGAACCTTGATGTTCTTATCTCTTCTTTTAAATTTTCAGAGTAGCTACAGCCTTCGTTTATAGATTAAAATTAGGGACTAGTGTTTTTAGTATGAGTAATTTTTTTTAAACACTTCAGTGATACAAATTGAAAAGAAAAAAACATAACAAAACAGAAAACACCGTCTTTCAGAATGCTGACTATCTCTCACAAATAAATCAAGCCCAAGAAGAAAATCTAGAAGTCAGAGGTATTTAAGTGGCAAAGGAGAAAATGTGTTTTGATTTTCAATTCTGGAACCCCTGGTTCACATTCAATTTACAGTAGAAAACAAGTGAAAACAGAGATCAGAAAAACGACTGCTTAGCCTAATTTGGAAAACTCAGTCTCTGCTCAGGACCAAAAGGGCTGCATTAGCAGAGTTGCTCTGTAGATCTTATGAAGTGCCCATGTGTTTGGTGCCTCTGGCTCTCATTACTGTCTTTCAATTTTAATAAGACTGTGAAATGCTGGGGAAATGAATAACTGGACGACTACTCATAACATGATCTTGCCTGTGTCAAAATTCCCATTACAGCATATCAAAAAAAACGGCAATAGTTCGACCCATGCTGGCACCAAAGGCTATATTTTATTGCCATAATCTCTGTCACTCACTCCCTCTACTTTATTTTAAATCTTTTCAGTGATGTGATGAGTGCAACCTGAAGGGCCAACCCTGGGTCCTGCTTTTCAAACAGTCTAGGATAATGATAATTTCTCCATAGGAAACATTTACAGAATTATATAAGTATCTTTTCCTCCAACTGCAATTTCAGGTATACAGTAATCCAAAACATTTATATGGTGCTTTATCACATGACTATCTTATGTTGTCTTTTAAAAGGCAAGTAAAATACAATAAAGAGCCATAAACACAGGTTAACCTACCCACAGGTTAAATTAAAAAGACATGTTAAATATAGTATAGTATTAAAAATACTAAGATTAAGTTCCCCTAGGGACCAAACAGGGAATTTTCTGATGGAAAGCATATGATAAAAGTAATTTACGAACAGCAAATCAAAACTGAAATCTGGCACCTTTACACTGAATAAATCACTTAGAGCTATGAAGAACATAAGAATGGCCATACTGGGTCAGACCAAAGATCCATCTAGCCCAGTATCCTGTCTTCCGACAGTGGCCAGTACCAGGTGCCCCAGAGGGAATGAACAGAACAGATAATCAAGTGATCCATCCCCTGTCACCCATTCCCAGCTTCTGGCAAATAGAGGCTAGGGACACCATCCCTGCCCATCCTGGCTAATAGCCATTGATAGACCTATCCCCCATGAACTTATCTAGTTCTTTTTTTAAATCCTGTTAGCATCTTGGTCTTCACAATATCCTCTGGCAAAGAATTCCACACGTTAACTGTGCTTTGTGTGAAGAAATACTTCCTTTTGTTTTAAACCTACTGCCTATTGATTTCACTTGGTGACCTCTAGTTCTTTGAGTTATGAGAAGGGCTAAATAACACTTCCATTATTTACTTTCTCCACACCCGTAGTGATTTTATAGACCTCTATCATATCCCCCCTTAGTCCTCTCTTTTCCAACCTGAAAAGTCCCAGTCTCACTAATCTCTCCGCATATGGCAGCCATACCATACCCCTAAACCTTTTTGTTGCCCTTTTCTGAACCTTTTCTAGTGCAATACATCTTTTTTGAGATGGGGCAACCACACAGAATCATAGAATATCAGGGTTGGAAGGAACCTCAGGAGGTCATCTAGTCCAACCCCCTGCTCAAAGCAGGGCCAATCCCCAACTAAGCAGGACCAATCCCCAACACATCTGCACGCAGTATTGTGAATGACACTGCACATTGAGTGGACGTTTTCAGAAAACTATCCACAACTCCAAGATCTCTTTCTTGAGTGATAACAGCTAATTTAGATCCCATCATTTTATAGTTAGATATTGTTTTTCTGTGAGTTTAGTAAAAATTTAACAAGTTTTCATGATGGTTCTTACACTGGGTGTAAGCCAGCAATAACTTAACATGAGTAAAACAAGGGTTTAACTAATATCTTATACGTTGTTGGTCCCAAGACACCTTTTATCAACCTGACATTTTTTCAAATGTTCACTTTTAGAGATTTGAGGTGATAAAGAAATTCGGTTTTCAAAATGTGTGATTTTTTGACTTGTGTCCCTTGTAGTAGTGTACATCCAATGGAAAAAGGCTTCTTTCATAGATACTAAGGTCAGAAGGGACCATTATGATCATCTAGTCCGACCTCCTGCACAACGCAGGCCACAGAATCTCACCCACCCACTCCTGCGAAAAACCTCTCACCTATGTCTGAGCTATTGAAGTCCTCAATCCGGTTTGTGAGGCGACAGTACCAAAACATTGGTGGTCTGGGTGATAATCTAAATTAAAATTACAGTGAGGTCTCATTGTAAAGGTTAAATGACAGAGCAATTACCAAGCAAGGAGATCTGTTATACTAACACCAGTAGAATCAAAAGTCTGAATGCAAAAAACGAAGGACACTTAAAATTTAACAAACCAACCTAATCCACCACAGCATAATGCAGTTCTGAACTTTTCCCATCAACAGCTGCCATTCATAACTCTGCAAGATCCTTTTCATTCATACTGGCTGTAGTGCTTGCTTTCTTCCCTGAAGCACGTTCACTGTCAGCCCCATTGGCATCTCCTTTAGCATAGCTATGAACCATGAGAACCCCAGCTTGGCCAAGAGTTTGTCTGGGCAAGAGTTCAGCTGACTCAGTCTGAAGAAGCAGAACACGCTGAAGAGCTGGACGGAAGGCTGCACTCTGCTTAGAAAACTACAACTTCTCTAAAAATTGTACTCCTACCTGGATATTTCATTGCAGTTACTTCTCCGCCGTCCTTAGTCTTAAAAAGATTTGATATAATCTATCATAAAAAGACATTTATGATCCAAGTTGGAAGAAGCTGGTCTAATTTTTAAGATTTCCCTCAGTCCACAGAGAGGTAATGCCTGCGCTTCCAGTCTTCAGAGACAATAAACCTGTTTAATCATTCTACTATTCAGAAATGTTACATTAAAAAAAAACTGCATATAGGAAGGCTTGATTTTTAACTCCTTGTCAGAGAAGCCAGGTGCCAAAGAATGAATAAATCCACACAGCCACTCACTACTTTTGTTTTGTTCAATATCTTCATAAATGATCTGGAGGATGGTGTGGATTGCACTCTCAGCAAATTTGCAGACGATACTAAACTGGGAGGAGTGGTAGATACGCTGGAGGGGAGGGATAGGATACAGAAGGACCTAGACAAATTGGAGGATTGGGCCAAAAGAAATCTGATGAGGTTCAATAAGGATAAGTGCAGGGTCCTGCACTTAGGACGGAAGAATCCAATGCACCGCTACAGACTAGGGACCGAATGGCTAGGCAGCAGTTCTGCGGAAAAGGACCTAGGGGTGACAGTGGACGAGAAGCTGGATATGAGTCAGCAGTGTGCCCTTGTTGCCAAGAAGGCCAATGGCATTTTGGGATGTATAAGTAGGGGCATAGCGAGCAGATCGAGGGACGTGATCGTCCCCCTCTATTCGACATTGGTGAGGCCTCATCTGGAGTACTGTGTCCAGTTTTGGGCCCCACACTACAAGAAGGATGTGGATAAATTGGAGAGAGTCCAGCGAAGGGCAACAAAAATGATTAGGGGTCTAGAACACATGACTTATGAGGAGAGGCTGAGGGAGCTGGGATTGTTTAGCCTGCAGAAGAGAAGAATGAGGGGGGATTTGATAGCTGCTTTCAACTACCTGAAAGGGGGTTCCAAAGAGGATGGCTCTAGACTGTTCTCAATGGTAGCAGATGACAGAACGAGGAGTAATGGCCTCAAGTTGCAGTGGGGGAGGTTTAGATTGGATATTAGGAAAAACTTTTTCACTAAGAGGGTGGTGAAACACTGGAATGCGTTGCCTAGGGAGGTGGTGGAATCTCCTTCCTTGGAAGTTTTTAAGGTCAGGCTTGACAAAGCCCTGCTGGGATGATTTAACTGGGAATTGGTCCTGCTTCGAGCAGGGGGTTGGACTAGATGACCTTCAGGGGTCCCTTCCAACCCTGATATTCTATGATTCTATGATTCTACTTCCTTTTGCAGTGAAGGATCTCTTTGAATAAAAATGAATAGATCCTTGTGGTGATAGAGAGGTATACATTATACCACGCGCGCACACACAATTTGGTATTACAGACAAACTAGTTTTGGTTAATTTGAAAACAAATGCCTAGCATTTACATAGCATTCCATCTTCAAAGCACATTGTAACAATCAATAAACCTTAGAACACTGTGAAGGATGTTTCTCCATTTTACAGATGAAGGCTGACGCACAGAGAGGTTAAGTAATTTCCCCAAGGTCATCTTGCAACTGAACCAGGATTAGGGAGGCTGAGTTGGTGAGTATCTGAGTGTCTGTTGTGGGGACAGTTGGACAGTTTGACCCTGTGCTTGATTGGTTGGTTGTTTGTTTGAAAAGTGTGAATTGCGAGTGCTTTGTTCCAAGTGAGCCTTGAGTGGGCCTGCTGTTACAAAAAGCCAGTCAGCTGAAAACCAGCTGAGCGGCTGAACAGCAGAGAGGCTAACAGAGGGAGTTTGCCTGGGAGTTCGCCCAGGGAGAGCCCACTGAGGCTTACATCTTCCCAGCTTCTCTGAGTAGTTACTACAACTCCTGAGGAAGCTCGTAATATGGATGGGGAGCGTTCAGCTGTTGTGACCTGCACTGGACGTGCCATGTTTATCTTTCTTCCACAGGACAGAAGTGACTTTGTCTGTACAAAGTGCAAGCTGGTCTCCATATTGGAAGAGAAGGTTCAAGGTCTGGAGAAACAAGTATCGACCCTGCGTTGTATAAGAGAAACTGAAGATTTCCTGGACAGACGTCAGGATATGCTTCTACAGGCACAATGTTCTGAAGATTCAGAGCAGGCTGTGCAGCAGGGACAGGAGGACAGTGAAGAAATCTGGCAGCATGTGACCTCCAGAAGAAGAAAGGGGAGCGTCCATGTACCAGCAGCGCAGATACAGGTAAGCAACCATTTTCATGTTCTCTCCACAGGTACTAATGCAGAGTGGACTAGATGATACATCTGAGGGAAGGGAACAGAAGGAGACTCCACCAACTGGAAGGCAGGAGATGCACTGTCCTAGGGATGGGGTTTCCACGACCACCGCTCCCAAGAGGAGGAGGTGGGTGGTGGTGGTCTGGGACTCTCTCCTCAGGGGGACTGAGTCATCTATCTGCCGCCCCGACTGGGAAAACCAAGAAGTCTGCTGCTTGCCAGGAGCTAGGATTCATGATGTGATGGAGAGACTGCCGAGACTCATCAAGCCCCCGAATTGCTACCCCTTCCTGCTTCTCCATGTGGACACCAATGATACTGCCAAGAATAACCTTGAGCGGATTGCTGCGGACTACGTGGCTCTGGGAAGAAGGATAAAGGAGTTTGAGGCGCAAATGGTGTTCTCGTCCATCCTCCCCGTGGAAGGAAAAGGCCTGGGTAGAGACTGTCGAATCGTGGAAGTCAACGAATGGCTACGCAGGTGGTGTCGGAGAGAAGGCTTTGGATTCCTTGATCATGGGATGGTGTTCCAAGAAGGAGGAGTGCTAGGCAGAGATGGGCTCCACCTAACGAAGAGAAGGAAGAGCATCTTGGCAAGCAGGCTGGCTAACCTAGCGAGGAGGGCTTTAAACTAGGTTCACTGGGGGAAGGAGACCAAAGCCCTGAGGTAAGTGGGGACATGGGATACCAGGAGGAAGCACGAGCAGGACAGCGTGAAAGGGGAGGGCTCCTGCCTCACACTAAGAAAGCAGGACAAACAGGAAGTTATCTCAAGTGCCTATAAACAAATGCAAGAAGCCTGGGAAACAAGCAGGGAGAACTGGAAGTCCTAGCACAGTCAAGGAATTAGGATGTGATTGGAACAACAGAGACCTGGTGGGATAACTCACATGACTGGGTACTGTCATGGATGGATATAAACTGTTCAGAAAGGACAGGCAAGGCAGAAAAGGTGGGGGAGTTGCATTGTATGTAAGAGAGCAGTATGACTGCTCAGAGCTCCGGTATGAAACTGCAGAAAAACCCGAGTGCTCTGGATTAAGTTTAGAAGCGTGAGTAACAAGGGTGATGTCGTGGTGGGAGTCTGCTATAGACAACCGGACCAGGGGGATGAGGTGGACGAGGCTTTCTTCCAGCAACTAACAGAAGTTACTAGATCGCAGGCCCTCGTTCTTATGGGAGACTTCAAATCACCCTGATATCTGCTGGGAGAGCAGATACAGCGGTGCACAGACAATCCAGGAAGTTTTTGGAAAGCGTAGGGGACAATTTCCTGGTGCAAGTGCTGGAGGAACCAAATAGGGGCAGAGCTCTTCTTGACGTGCTATTCACAAACCAGGAAGAATTAGTAGGGGAAGCTAAAGTGGATGGGAACCTGGGAGACAGTGACCATGAGACGGTCAAGTTCAGGATCCTGACACAAGGAAGAAAGGAGAGCAGCAGAATACGGACCCTGGACTTCAGAAAGGCAGACTTTGACTCCCTCAGGGAACTGATGGGCAGGATCCCCTGGGAGAATAACATGAGGGGGAAAGGAGTTCAGCAGAGCTGGCTGTACTTTAAAGAATCCTTATTGAGGTTACAGGGACAAACCATCCCGATGTGTAGAAAGAATAGTAAATATGGCAGGCATCCAGTTTGGCTTAACAGTGAAATCCTTGCTGATCTTAAACACAAAAAAGAAGCTTACAAGAAGTGGAAGACTGGACAAATGACCAGGGAAGAGTATAAAAATATTGCTCAGGCATGCAGGAGTGAAATCAGGAAGGCCAAATCACACCTGGAGTTGCAGCTAGCAAGGGATGTTAAGAATAACAAGAAGGGTTTCTTCAGGTATGTTAGCAACAAGAAGAAAGTCAAGGAAAATGTGGGCCCCTTACTGAATGAGGGAGGCAACCTAGTGACAGAGGATGTGGAAAAAGCTAATGTACTCAATGCTTCTTTTGCCACTGTCTTCACGAACAAGGTCAGCTCCCAGACTGCTGCACTGGGCAGCACAGCATGGGGAGGAGGTGACCAGCCCTCTGTGAAGAAAGAAGTGGTTCAGGACTATTTAGAAAAGCTGGACGAGCACAATTCCATGGGGCTGGATGCGATGCATCTGAGAGTGCTAAAGAAGTTGACAGATGTGATTGCAGAGCCATTGGCCATTATCTTTGAAAACTCATGGCGATCGGGGGAGGTCCCAGACGACTGGAAAAAGGCTAATGTAGTGCCCATCTTTAAAAAAGGGAAGAAGGAGGATCTTGGAAACTACAGGCCAGTCAGCCTCACCTCAGTCCCTGGAAAAAATCATGGAGCAGATCCTCAAGGAATCAATTCTGAAGCACTTGGAGGAGAGGAAAGTGACCAGGAACAGTCAGCATGGATTCACCAAGGGCAAGTCATGCCTGACTCATCTAGTTGCCTTCTATGACGAGATAACTGGCTCTGTGGATGAGGGGAAAGCGGTGGACGTGTCGTTCCTTGACTTTAGCAAAGCTTTTGACACGGTCTCCCACAGTATTCTTGCCAGTAAATTAAAGTAGTATGGGCTGGATGAATGGACTTTAAGGTGGATAGAAAGCTGGCTACATTGTCGGGCTCAACGGGTAGTGATCAATGGCTCCATGTCTAGTTGGCAGCCGGTATCAAGTGGAGTGCTCCAAGGGTCGGTCCTCGGGCCGGTTTTGTTCAATATCTTCATTAATGATATGGAAGATGGCGTGGATTGCACCCTCAGCAATTTGCGGATGACACTAAACTGGGAGGAGAGGTAGATACGCTGGAGGGTAGGAATAGGATACAGAGGAACCTAGACAAATTAGAGAATTGGGCCAAAAGAAATCTGATGACGTTCAACAACGACAAGATACAGAGACTTAGGACGGAAGAATCCCATGCACCGCTACAGACTAGGGACCGAATGATTAGGCAGCAGTTCTGCGGAAAAGGACCTAGGGGTTACAGTGGACAAGAAGCTGGATATGAGTCAACAGTGTGCCCTTGTTGCCAAGAAGGCCAATGGCATTTTGGGATGTATATGTAGGGGCATTGCCAGCAGATTGAGGGACATGATCATTCCCCTCTATTTGACATTGGTGAGGCCTCATCTGGAGTATTGTTTCCAGTTTTGGGCCCCACACTACAAGAAGGATGTGGAAAAATTGGAAAACGTCCAGCGGAGGGCAACAAAACCGATTAGGGGACTGGAACACATGACGTATGAGGAGAGGCTGAGGGAACTGGGATTGTTTAGTCTGCGGAAGAGAAGAATGAGGGGGGATTTGATAGCTGCTTTCAACTACCTGAAAGGGCGTTCCAAAGAGGATGGATCTAGACTGTTCTCAGTGGCAGCAGATGACGGAACGAGGACTAATGGTCTCAAGTTGCAGTGGGGGAGGTTTAGGTTGGATATTAGGAAAAACTTTTTCACTAGGAGGGTGGTGAAACACTGGAATGCTTTACCTAGGGAGGTGGTAGAATCTCCTTCCTTAGAAGTTTTTAAAGGTGAGGCTTGACAAAGCCCTGGCTGGGATGATTTAGTTGGGGATTGGTCCTGCTTTGAGCAGGGGTTGGGCTAGATGACCTCCTGAGGTCCCTTCCAACCCTGACATTCTATGATTCTACAATTCCTATGCTTCTGGCTCCCAGTTCTGTACTCACACCAGTAAATCTGGGCATCCCATTAGATCCTGAACTGCTCTGGATGTTAAAGTAACACAGAAGCAGAGTACTTTGAACAAAATAAATTACATCGTGCTACAGAATTTATTAAAAACAACGTAACTTTATGTGGAAGCAGTGTAGAAGGAGCTCACATTCGGATATGGGTAATGCCTTGATTTTGACTATCACAATTAATCTTTGAACAGTAATTCATATTTGCTACTTAATTTTTGCTTCAATTCTCTGAATGGACTTTTAAACAAAATCTTAAATAACAACAGTTAGTAAGTCATTTGTATTATATATGTTGTATGTGTCCTGAGAGATTAAAACAAGGCTTGTATATAGGTTTGCTTTTCCCAGCTCCAGAAAAAACAGGAAAGAAAAACAGAATGTAAACATACTGTTGATCCTATTCCAAACACTCCACTGTGAGGCAGCTTTCTAAGAGAGCCTCACTGATGACATAGCTGTCCATAAAAAAAGGTCTACTGGAAAACATGAGCTACTGCTATTTCAGCATACCCTGCTTTACAACATAAGGCAGAAGGCTCATTTTTAATTATTTGCAATGTTTTATCCAATTTCATAATCACAAGATATGTGTAACTGATTCAGATTAAACCAGCAACTGAGCACCAAAAATAAATAATACTTTATCTTGGTTACAAACATCAGGGAGAAATGTTTAATTTTACATTTAGCCTTTTTTGTACGGTACTCAAGACTCTAAGATTCCAAGAAATTAATCAGTAAATCTGTGCTTCCAAGATCAGCTTGTGTCTCTTACATGCAGATTTTTAAATGCAAGCAGTTAACAGAAATTATTTAGCTGATGAACACAAAGCAGCCAGAGTATTCTCCCTCCTGGAAATAGGAAATCCTCTCTCTCAATGCCCAAACAGAGAAATCCCTGCACTTTTGTACCTGTATCTGTAACACGTGAATTGCAAAGACAAAGGAATGTATTACATGAAAGAAGAACCAGCACCCTAGAAGTAGTGCATAAAAAGGCTTTTGAATTAAAATGCAAAAGAGAAAGCAGCAGTACATTTAGTGTTGAAAATTACCTACACCTTTCTGTCATCTATCATGACAGCAGCTTGAAGGATGTCTAAGTCAGCGATTCCCAAGCTTTTTATTAAGTCCACTCACCAACTGCATTTTGTCTTTTGTGGAGACACACACAATAACTACTCTTTTAAAATGTTTTGATTCAAATGCAAACACAGAATTATGTGCTTTTCACACTGCTAGCACCTTTCCCCAGCCTCCTGTTCCCTCTTGTCCCATCTACCTCAGCCTAGCTCCCAACTCCGTTTGCTCTCCTAGCCCAGCCCCCCTCCCCTTTTAGCCTCCGCAAGTTGGGGACATCCTGGGGGAGCGGGGGGTGCCCACCCCACAGTCACTCTACAGCAGCAGCTTGCGTCCTTGGACCTGGGCCCAGTCCCCCGCTCTGGGTGTCACAGTGCCACTCAATTAAATTTGTCCTGGCCACCCCTCCACCCTGGCGACAAACCTGAGTGGCGCTGTGACTTGGTGCACCAGGTTGCAATGGGAGCCTTCTCAAACAGAAGACCTGGCTCAAACCATCCCTCTTCCCCAACACTGTGCTTGGCCCCATTGGGGGAGTGCTTCCAGGGCATGTAGAGGTGATGGTAGGGGAAAGGGGTTAGTGACAAAACAACCACAAAAATTCTTCCCAGGATCAATCACTTGGGAAATGCTGGTCCAAGTCCTAGAAGGCCTTCGTGAACTAATAATCGTTTTAGAAAATTACTTTCAAGAACTTTGAGACAGCGCTGCCTGTAAGTAAAGATGGCTTCATACCTGTGTCACAACAGACCTAAAACTGGGTTTACATAAGAACAGCCATACTAGATCAGACCAAAGGTCCATCTAGCCCAGTATCCTGTCTTCCGACAGTGACCAATGCCAGGTGCCCCAGAGGAATGAACAGAACAGCAATCATCAAGTGATCCATCCCATCACCCATCCCCAGCTTCTGGCAAACAGAGGCTAGGGACACCATCCCTGTACATCCTGGCTAATGGCCATTGATGGACCTATCCTCCATGAACTTATCTAGTTCTTTTTTTAACCCTGTTCTAGTCTTGCCCTTCACAACATCCTACTGCAAGGAGTTCCACAGGTTGACTGTGGGGAGTGTGAAACAATATTTCCGTTTGTTTGTTTTAAACCTGCTGCCTATTATTAATTTCATTTGGTGGCCCCTAGTCCTTGTGTTCTGAGGAGTAAACAACACTTCCGCATTTACTTTCTCCACACCCGTAGTGATTTTATAGACCTCTATCATATCCCCCCCTTAGTCCTCTCTTTTCCAACCTGAAAAGTCCCAGTCTTATTAATCTCTCCTCATATGGCAGCCATACCACACCCCTAATCTTTTTTGTTGCCCTTTTCTGAATCTTTTCTAGTTCCAATATATCTTTTTTGAGATGGGGCAACCACACCTGCACTCAGTATTCAAAATGTGGGTGTACCATGGATTTATATAGAGACAATATGATATTTTCTGTCTTATTATCTCTTTCTTAATGATTTCCAAGATTGTGTTTGATTTTTTGGCTGCCTCTGCACATTGAATGAATGTTTTCAGAGAACTACCCACAATGACTCCAAGATCTTTCTTGAGTTGTAACAGCTAATTTAGACCCCATCATTTTATATGTATAGTTGGGATTATGTTTTCCAATGTGCATTACTTTGCATTCATCAACATTGAATTTCTCTGCCATTTTGTTGCCCAGTCACCGAGTTTTGAGAGATCCTTTTGTAGCTCTTCACAGTCTGCCTGGGACTTAACTACCTTGAGTAGTTTTGCATCATCTGCAAATTTTACCACCTCACTGTTTACCCTTTTTTTCATTTACAAATATATTCTTTTGTGCTTTTCTGCATGGGGGCACAAAAATATGCGGGCCATATCAATTCTGTCAGAAGTACAGAAGGTTCCTAATATGATTAACCATATACCCTGCAATATCGACAAGAAACATTTTGTATAGATTCTAGTCCTCTTAAATTAAAAGCACTTTTCTGTTACATGCATTATCCACAGAAAAACTGTAAAGAAAAGCTCAAGTTACCACAGAAATGGAAGCATACCAAGATCTCAAAACAGTTACTATGAGAGACCGTTTCAAGGAAAATATTTTTTTCTATATCCAGCCTTAAAAGGGGGATCTAATACTGAAGTCCTAGATGGTTGGGATCTTCTTGAGGCCTCTCTCGCCATGTAATATTACCGTAATTGTGATCAGCAGATACATTCGTGCTTTTATCTGTTTTCTCTGCTTTTGCTAAAGGCTGGTTGAAGTTTCTGTAGGGGCACAGAGTACTTTTCAGGGTGGATAAAATAAATCTGTTTAAAATTAAACTTGAAATTATGACAACCGATGTTCAGAGCTAAAATTACTATTATCTCTTCAAATTATTTAAATAAAAAATGCTCCATTAATGAGCCCTCAAATTTAATGAGTTAAACAGAGCTGCTTTCAAAATTACATACAGAAATGGGGGGGGGGGGAAGACATGTAATTTTTGAGGTCTACTCACATTTTTATGAATGTCGCTATGTAATGCATTATGTATATTATTTTCATACTTTATAATGAAGCAAATTTTCCACATGTAAATATTTTCAGTTTGTTACGCAGAAAAGCTTTTCCCTTCATCACTTTTGGTTTCAGTTAGCAGCAGGTGCAGAGAGAATATTTGTTTTCATTTGGAAAAACTCATTCAAAATTAAGAAACTGGGAGCTGAAAGAGCAGGAAAGCTTGTTTTTCTCTTATAATCTATGAATGAGAACCAGATGGGAGAGAATGAGATCTAATCATTCTAAACCTGAAGGCTGTGAGGCTGAATTTTCAAAGGTATTTATAGGCACCTGAAGGCCCAGTGTGACTAGAAACAATTCATCAATTCACCAACTACAATTAGTACTAGCTTTGTCTAATAAATCAGTTTTAAATTAAACATATTTTTGATAAGCTTTTTTTTCTTATGTACCAAGTACATTTAAGGTAGTTTTATTTAACTAACAATTTTAAAATGCTATTTTGTACATTTTTATTGAATTTAACTACCATCATAATGCAGCTTGAAACAAATCCTGAGTAAAAAAAAAAAAGAATTTTTAAACACAATTTTACCACATTTTACATATATTACATAAAAAAGTAAAATGTAAGAATCTGCATTAATGGATGTTAAGATACGGAATTGCTTAATAAATGTGTATAGATACAGGCTATCCTCCTGGTTGGTTAAAAGGAGTTACAAATTTTGTATAAAGCCTGCTATTTTTGGTTGTAAATTAATACAGTTTAATGCTTATACCAACCAACCAACGTGAATAAATCTTTCTTTAGGACAAGAATTAAAATGTAGAAATGCAATAAAAAATCTAAAAAAAATCAGTAATTTAAATCCTTCCAGGTTAGTACTTTTTGTCCATCTGGTGATTAATTTGTATTGTGTGGGGGACGATAGATCCTAGTTGGGTCAGGTATTATAAATAGTAGCTTTTATGTTATATATTTTATATTAAGGATCAGTACCTACTGCTTTAGACTTGACCTTTTTTGGTATGATCAGAAATATAAGCATCACTAAGCTGTTATCATGGAATTATTAAATATAACTTCAAGGTGAAATCTAATGTACCTATACAATATCAATTAACTAACTGAAGTTACATTTACTAATTTCTAAAAGTAAATTCTTTTATTTATTAAGCACTAATTATGCATGAAGAATTTTTAAAGAAGCCTCTGTATTCCAAAGAGAGGAAAAGGGCTTCTTTCCATTAATGTAATGGACGACTCATATTTCTTACATGAGACCAGCCATACAATGCAACACTACTTTCAACTGCTCTCCCACACACTTAGCTTCTGCACTCATATCAGCATTTTTAAAGACAATTTATTGTCACTTGTAGTTATGTCAGTTCTGCAATGAAGACCAGCAAAAAATGACAAATGCATCAGATTATTTTTGTAATAGAGAAGCCATTAGTAACAATCTGCATTTCTAACATAAATCTCTTACAGATTACAGTTTGCATGTAAACACTCACCAGGAGTTGCCATACCAGTAGTAGTTCTATTAAAATTGCAAATGGTGAAATAAGAGAACTCACAAAATATCAGAAGAAGCCAGACCTCCATTTTCAGTTAATCTTCTCAGTCCCATAATCCAGTACATTAAAAGTATGGAGAGTACATCATTTATTCTGAATTAGTTACCTGATTTTCTTCCATGAATGACTTAAGGTTAAAAGATGTTGGCAGAGGAGAGAAGAGGAAGGTGGCACCGTTAGAGGAGGAAAACACTTAACACTATGGCTAGATCTGCATCTCAGAGAATAGGGTGCAGGCTTTGGCTACTGTCATTATTGGGGTATCCAGAAGGAGCGTGGATTAATTCAACAGGACCCCAAAATTTTGTATTATATTGACCACCAGAGAGTAGACCTGAGATGAAGTTATAAAGTATATCAGGAAACTAATATAGTTCACATGCTCTTCATCCACCTAAAGAAGAAGATCTTCAGAGTTTGAATGTGGATTTAATGTGTATAAATTAAAGTTATAATTAAGGCTACAATTCTGTCATGGGTATTTTTAGTAAAAGTCAGTGACTGGTTGCAGCCAATAAACGAAAATCCACGGAAACCTGTTGTCAAGGTTCCTTCCCCACTCTGAACTCTAGGGTACAGATGTGGGGACCTGCATGAAAGACCCCCCTAAACTTATTCTTACCAGCTTAGGTTAAAAACTTCCCCAAGGTACAAACTTTGCCTTGTCCTTGAACCATATGCTGCCACCACCAAGCATTTAAACAAAGAAGAGGGAAAGAGCCCACTTGGAGACGTCTTCCCCCAAAAAATATCCCCCCAAGCCCTACACCCCCTTTCCTGGGGAGGGCTTGATAAGAATCCTCACCAATTTGTACAGGTGAACACAGACCCAAACCCTTGGATCTTAAGAACAATGAAAAACCAATCAGGTTCTTAAAAGAAGAATTTTAATTAAAGAAAAGGTAAAAGAATCACCTCTGTAAAATCAGGATGGTAAATACCTTACAGGGTAATCAGATTCAAAACAGAGAATCCCTCTAGGCAAAACCTTAAGTTACAAAAAGACACAAAAACAGGAATATACATTCCATCCAGCACAGCTTATTTTACCAGCCATTAAACAAAAGGAAATCTAACGCATTTCTAGCTAGATTACTTACTAACTTAACAGGAGTCGTGAGGCTGCATTCTTGATCTGTTCCCGGCAAAAGCCTCACACAGACAGACGAATCCTTTGTTCCCCCCCGCCTCCAGATTTGAAAGTATCTTGTCCTCTCATTGGTCATTTTGGGTCAGGTGCCAGCTAGGTTACCTCAGCTTCTTAACCCTTTACAGGTGAAAGGGTTTTGCCTCTGGCCAGGAGGGATTTTATAGCACTGTATGCAGAAAGGTGGTTACCCTTCCCTTTAGATTTATGACACCTGTGATCTGTCCCTGACTTTTATAAAAATACCCTGGGGAAGGGGGAGAGACAAAGAGAGCTGCCGGTGCCTGCAGCTGCTCCAGCCCTTCCGCTGCTCCTGTGACAGGAGCTGACTACTGTTGCTCCAGCTCCAGAGAGGCTGGCCCAACCCCAGCCGCTGCTCCAGTGGCTGGGGACAGCTGCCCCAGGTCTGGAGGCTGGTCAGCTGTTCCAGCAGCCGCTGCTCCAGCCCTGCACCAGAAGAAGTCACAGAGGTCTCGGAAAGTCATGGAAACTGTAACCTCTGACAGAATCATAGCCTTAGTTATAATCAATATAAACATAAAACAAATACAAGATTGGACAGAATAAGTTATGGACATCTAAGAACTTGTCTACTTGAGAAAGTAGCTCCAGTTTAACCTAGATTCTGATTTTAAACTGATTTAGTTAAACCAGTGCAAACCCATAAGATACTCTTATTTTGGTTTAAGAATGGCAATATTTTAGTTTTGTTTATGTCGACTGGTAACAGGTTTTATAGCTAAACCAGAGTAAGCCACTCTGAAACCAAACTAAGAGTGTCTGCACACAGGTTTTCATTGACTTAAAACATTTCAACATTACAGCATAAACAAGGTGTTGGAGAGATTAAACAAACATTCCAATGGGAGAGATTAGGTGAAGAGAAGAATCAAACTGCTGTTGTATGTACCAAAGTGTCATGAACAGCAAATTCCTTTTTAGCTGTCAAAAACATTTTTAAAAGCAATGTACCACCACTTGTGATGTACAGAAAGAAACTTAACTGAGCAAGAAAACTGAAAAGGAACTAAAATAAAGACTATGAAGCATGCAAAGATTTGCATTCCACTGAGGAACTGGAGAACGAAGTAGGTAACTGAAAACCCACAGAAAGTTACTCAAGCAGCAACTTGCTGCTCACAGAACATTGCACATCGTGAATGAAAAATGGAAAATGTGATTACATTTATACTGGAATATGGAAATCAATGGATGGCAAGCAGAGCAAGAGCCATCAGGGACAAGATGAAAATATTAAGTAGGAGCCTTCACAGACAATTTATGATGGCGTGTTGTGGCACAAAGGCTCTGTGAGTAGTTTAGGATGGTTACATGACTTCAGAGTAATAAACTCACCAGTTACATGAAATACCCAAAGTGAGTACCTATGAAATTTTCATGTATGCTGTATGGCAACAGTTTACAGAGAAACTATTTTAGCAAGTGGACATAAAAGGGAGATACATTTAAACTACAATTTTAGAAGACTATAAATTACCTAAAATAGCTTTTTTGTACATAATGTTGTCACAATGTTAAGGTATATGTGAATCTAAGGTACCCGTCAATGCCAGCTGACAAAGGGTTTACCATTCTGTTACAGTAACTCCCTGACAAGCCTGGCAAACTCACAACACCCAGCACTTTGCTTTCATGGTATTTATCCAAAGTGGGTCAAGTGTGATATCTACTAAAAGCTTAGGTCACACTCATCCTTAAACACTGCAAGATGTATGTACAAGATGATATTTAAGGAGTTGTGTATATCTATCTATATCTACTGGGAAATGTTTTAAAGTCTGAATCAAAGTGGCGTTCACAAGCAGGTTTTGACAACGGCTGTATATTCACCTGTCTGCCTTTGTTCACATGTAAAAGAAGCATCCAAAACACTGAAAGTTCATTTCCATACAATGTCAACACAGAATCATAGAATATCAGGGTTTTTGTTGCCCTTCGCTGGACTCTCTCCAATTTATCCACATCCTTCTTGTAGTGTGGGGCCCAAAACTGGACACAGTACTCCAGATGAGGCCTTACCAATGTCGAATAGAGGGGAACGATCACGTCCCTCGATCTGCTCGCTATGCCCCTACTTATACATCCCAAAATGCCATTGGCCTTCTTGGCAACAAGGGCACACTGCTGACTCATATCCAGCTTCTCGTCCACTGTCACCCCTAGGTCCTTTTCCGCAGAACTGCTGCCTAGCCATTCAGTCCCTAGTCTGTAGCGGTGCATTGGATTCTTCCATCCTAAGTGCAGGACCCTGGTCTGATCTCTTTATCTTGATGGTGGATGGATGCATTTGATGTCTCCAGACAATATTGCTGTGACAGAGTGGCTACTTCTCTTATCCAACACATAATTCATTGTTTGTGCCTTCAAAGACTAAGGCAGATTTTCTAATCTTTTAATCATCCTTGCGGCTCTTCTCTGAACCCTCTCCAATTTTTCAACTTCTTTCTTGAATTATGGACACCAGAACTGGACATAGGATCTCAGCAAAGATCACACCAGTATCAAATACTGAAGTAAAATAACCTCTCTACTCCTACTCATGATTCCTGTGTCCGCATCCCAGGATCGTATTAGCTCTTTTGGCCACAGCATCACACTGGGAGCTCATGTTCTGCTGATTAGACACCCCCACACCAAATCTTTTTCAGAGTCACTGCTTCCCCAAATACAGTCCCCCATCCTGGAAGTATGGCTGACTTTCTTTGTTCCTAGATGTATACATTTACATTTAGCTGTATTAAAATGTACATTGTTTGCTTCTGCCCAGTTTACCAAGTGATCCAGATTGCTCTGTATTATGGACCTGTCCTCATCATTATTTACCACTCCCTCAATTTGTGTCTTCTGCAAACTTTATCAATGATGATTTTGTTTTCTATCCTCACAACTATCAGCTCTACAATTACCACAGAAAGGAAGAAGCCTCATGTAATGATTCAATATGAATATGAAAAATTAACACTATCAGATTTAAGCAACAATAGACAACCACAGTTACAATAAGTAAGCTATTTCATTAAAGTTGGTTTCTTTAATAACTGGCAGTCATAAGTACTGGCTTTAGGATGGAAGCCCAGTGAATGGAAACCAAGAGTTGTTTGTGAGAGAGAAGTATCTGATTTACAAAATCAAATGCTGACGTCTCCATTCCATTAACATTTCAAAATATCAGCAGAAAAATTTCATGAGCTACTTTGTTTTCTGAAGATCAAAATGATACCATTCTATACTATGCAAGACATCTTAACACTCAATAAAATTCTATTTATTGCGTACAATTATTTACAGGAAAAGTTATTTTTGCCTACTCTGCTAACAGACCTACCGGTAGTTTGATTAATTTTTCAGAACATACCAAGGCAAAAGATAAAAGTTGTACTTCGGTTACCTTGACATTTAAAAACACTGATGAATACAGTGTTTGTTTTGGGGGGTTTTTATTTTTTTGTTTTGTTTTTTTTTTTGCAAGAGTTCCATAGTTTCTTGCTGCTAACTCTTTGTAGTATGTACTGATGAAGCATAAACTATGATTACCAGTCAAACAATAAACTTGTGTGGGTCTAAGTCTTACAAACTGAAAGTTAAATGATTCATCAGATGTCTTGTTGGAATGGAAGGTCATCATCTTATCATGGCTATAGTACTCTAAAGCAATGCAAATGCATCCAGATTTATATATTTTACCTTGGCCTTAACAATACAAAGATTTTCTCTTTTCACCTAGATCAAACTGGAGGAGTTTTAGTTTAAGTATCAAACAAAATTGTGGTAAGTTAAAATGAATCCAAGAACAGTTTTTCAGCTAGTTTTTCAATTTGACCAGAGGTAATTAGTTCATATAATCAAGACCACCAATATGCTCAGCAACAAGCTGGGCCTAAATTCTGCATTAAGGCCCTTATTACATTTCTGCAGCCCTCCATTCAAACTAGAATTTCTGCAGCAGATTCAAGTATATTCCAAAATGGAAATTTTTGCTTGATTAAATACGAAAATGAATTAAGTAGGAACAGACATTCAGTGAGTACAGCTTTGCTTGTGTATACTGATATTAAATTCAGTTTACTTCACACTGCTGCCAAGTTTTCAATATGCCAGATTTGTGTATTAACATGACCATATTGTAGAAGTTGTTTGGGGAAGGGGGAAACCGAAGTGTTGGCATCCAGGACACAGCTGAGACTTTCAGCAATAGAATGAAGACAACTCTTTTAGCTTTCCTTGTGATATGGTCGGAAGTGGCTGTTCTTGGATGGGGGAGGGGATGGGGAAGATGGGCAAGCTAAGTTTCCCACCACAGAAACCTTTGACATTAATGGATCCAATGACAATGGATAACCAAATTCTCTGGATATTACTGCTAAAGGGGATCAGCTATGAACATAGTGAACTTTGTTTATTATTTTATTTGGTTTGGTTTATAGCAGCAGTACTCAAACAGGGGCCTGGGGCCCCCTGGGGGGCTGCGAGCAGCTTTCAGGGGGTCCACCAAGCAGGGCCAGTGTTAGACTCACTGGAGCCCAGGGCAGAAAGCAAAAGCCCTGCTGTGCAGAACTGAAGCCCAGGGCCCTGAGCTCTGCCACCTGGAGCTGAAGTTGAAGCTTGAGCAACTTAAGCTTAGCGGGACCTGCTGTGGCGTGGGTCCCCAGGCACTTGCCCTGCTTTCTACCCGTTAACGCCAGCCCTGGCGGCACGGATGGGCCATGGAGTTTTTAAAACATCATATTGTGGGGGGGCCTCAGAAAGAAAAAGGTTGAGAACCCCTGGTTTATAGTAAATATTTTAACGTTATCTTAAATGTTTTTTGCCTAAGTCACGGATATTTGCAATCTTAATTAAAGTTTATAAAAGGGTGCTGTATTTGGTTTGTTTTAATTGCCTGGGGATTGCCTCAGGTTTAAAAAATATTTAAGAATTTCTCAGTGACAGACATTCCTGTGTAACTTGCAAACTGCACAGGGACAGATCCCACTTCTCCCATATTACCTGCCTCCCAAATGTGCTTACTTCCTCCCAGTGCCCAAAAGACCCTTCCCATTCCACCCATCTTCCCATGTAGTTGCCTGCTTTCTCCATAGAGTAGGGAAGGAAAACCGACATGGAGACGGGGAAAGAGGCATAAGAATTGGAGATAGCGTATATATTTGCAAAGCAGATAGGCTCTCTTTCCTCTCTATACATCTCTTCAAGACTCTCCCCAGACTAAACCCAGGGGTGGTGGGCGTTAAGATAGGGTGTGAGGAGGGCAGCTGCTCCCTTCCCCATGCTTCATAACACATGCTTGGACTGGCAGGTCTGGGTGTCAAAGCAAAACAGGAAGTGGCCCACTCTCCCCATCCATCACCAGCAGTAACTGGAACCTTAAGGGGGCACTACTCCATGAGGGCAGGCGGCAGCTCCAGTGAGTGGAGAAAGTCAGAGAGGGGCAGAAAGATGCGGGGGGGCAAAGAGCAGGAAGTGACACTGCAATAAAGAAGGTGCAGTCTCTGCTCTCCACTTCCTTGGTGCAAAACTGGACTGGCTCTGCAATGCTCTGGCCACGACCACTTGAAAGTTGATCAGCACTTTTCCCCTCCCATCTCCTGCTCCTATCACAGGTAGATGGAGGCAGTGGCTTAGCTCATGCTAGCTTCTCTCAGAGGACCAGAGTTGGACATGCCCAGTCCTCTGGCTCCCATAGTGTCACAGGGGAAAAGTGGGGACACGGAGGGGTTCAGAGATGGCAGGGATTGCAGAAGTTAGGGTTTAGGATTTTGGGCGGGGAGAGGGGTGGAAGACGGGGGGAGAGAAGGAGACTCGGACCATCTTTATAAATATCCACAAAAGTCCATCTCCATAGAAAGCTTTGGAACACTATCGATAAAGCCTTCCTGAATTGTTACAAATATGGTCATAAACAACCTTTACAAAACCTTAAGTTAAAACAGTTTGCTAACTTAGACCCTGATCCTTCAAGCACAAAGCATGGCTGGATCTATACCAGCACCTGCAGCTTGTGCTTCATCCTGGAGAAGGGGATAAAGAATGGATCAGCAGGGCTTAGCACCTTTGGGAGGGGCAGGCAGGGTAGAGGGGAATGGGTTATATCTGCACCTTCCTCCTTAGCATCTCAGAGAGGTAGTCAGTGGGCCCCTGTGATACACTTGGCCTCCAACTGCCAGGGCCAATGAGTTATTGCTAAAATGAGGCATGTGACAGATATGACTGTATAATGCAATATCCTGGGCAAACCTTATGAAATTAAGTTAAACTTTATTGAATTACATTTAATACCTTTGGAGTCGATTGTATTGCTTGTGCACTATTGTGGGATTGTATAGAACTTGTTTAGGAGGAGGAAGGATTAATGCAATCTCAGAGAGAGAATATAAATTTCAAAAAACCATGTTGAACAATATAGAAGAGACAATTGACGTTTTGAAACACTATGCATGAAATGGAATTCCTAGAAAGTACTGGAGAGGAGGGGATAGCAAACCCACACCTACGGACGCAGCCTTTGAAGCTTTGCCATGGGTGGAGGGGTACCGTTTGTCTGCTGGGGAGGAGGAGGACAGTTCAAAGACCCATTCTGTATTTTCCAGTGACCAACACACATATCAAAGATTTTTGGATAAATAGCATGGTTTTAAACAGGCCCGGGACTTTTTGTTCTGATCCAGCAAACGGGCAGAACCTCCGATCCACAGAGGGGTGTGTAGTAATTGATAACTGCAGCAATAACACTGTGTACCATCTCTGAAGAGAAAAGTGAAGCAGGTGTGCTTAGGCAGACTGTCTTTTGCTAGGATTAACCCAGTGAAGGCAGGCAACTGTTCAGTCTGGAAATGTCCCAGTCAGGCAGGAGAGAGATACAGCTCTCCACCCAAGAAAAGCAAGAGCCAAAGAGCCAGAAGCCTGAGAGTGGGTGCCCTTGCTGAATCATTAAGGGGGTAAACAGATGCAGTTGTTTTGAACTGCAACATTTCTCCACCTGCTAACATGCAAAAAATGTTTACTCCCCTTCTCCTAACTGTTGTTCTTCGAGATGTGTTGCTCATATCCATTCCAAACCCGCCCACCTTCCCCCTCTGTTGGATTAACCGGCAAGAAGGAACTGAGGCAGCGCCAGGTCGGCAGGGTCATATATTAAGCACCATTAAGGCGCCACTCCAGGGCACTCCACAGCCAACCCAACGGGTTCTGCTAGGGGACAAACTTTCCAACGACTGTGCACGTGGCAAACGCACACTTAACTGGAATCGATATGAGCAATCACTCGAAGAAGAACCTCGTCCTCCGGGTGTCCTAAGCTTCTAATTGCCAGAAACTGGGAGTGGATGACACACGATGGATCAATCTGTAGTTGCCTTGTTCTGTTCATTGGCCACTGTTAGAAGATAGGCTACATAGACCATTGCTCTGACCCAATACAGCCATTCTTAAGTTCTTAGCTATCACACACCTAGCACAGTCTCTATCATGCAGTCTCTCTCATTGGATCTCTGTCCCCGCTAGTGGCTGCTCCACATAAAATAAGAACCTACTAAAGGTACTAGCTGGAGGAGTCACTCAATTCAAGTTGTAGAGGCTTGTGTTTTTAGCTTTGACAGACCCAAGTTTGAATCCTGCTGTCAACCCAAGTGAAAGGGGTCAGTGTTGGTAATTTTGTTGTAGTAAACCTATATGAATTTTTATTAAAATATTGACAGGTTTCAGAGTAGCAGCCGTGTTAGTCTGTATTTCCAAAAAGAAAAAGGAGTACTTGTGGCACCTTAGAGACTACAAATTTATTTGAGCATGAGCTTTCGTGAGCTAGAGCTACAGCTCTCCACCCAAGAAAGGCAAGAACCAAAGAGCCAGAAGCCTGAGAGTGGGTGCCCTTGCTGAATCACTAAGGGGGTAAAAAGATGCAGTTGTTTTGAACTGCAACATTTCTCCACCTGATAACATGCAAAAAATGTTTACTCCCCTTCTCCTAACTGTTGTTCTTTGAGATGTGTTGCTCATATCCATTCCAAACCCGCCCGCCTTCCCCCTCACGAAAGCTTATGCTCAAATAAATTTGTTAGTCTCTAAGGTGCCACAAGTACTCCTTTTTCTTTTTATTAAAATATTGGAAATAATCACAACAAAAGGTCCCCAAATACACCGATTTTTAATGTTTTATCCTTCAAAAAAATCCAAGAGCTTCCAACGGCCGAAGCGGCCTCTGGCCTCTCAATGAAATCTGAAATGGACCCCCTGATAATCACCCCTTTATTTCCATGATTGCTGCTTCCACCCATTGCGGCCAGGTGGCATTTATACTGTTATGGTAATAATGCAGATGGCACAGTTACAGTATTATAAGTTCTTCTTCTTACCACGTGAACACCATTTGAAAAAAATGTTGCAGTGTTTTTAGTTTTATGATGCAACTTCTTTCGGGGGGGGGGGGGGGGGGGGGACGGACACAGGACTTTCCAGACAGCAAGAGAGTTGGCTCTCTGCCTTACTCTAACTGGAGCGGATTCCTGGGGCAGAGTTGACCCCTTCACAGAATCATAGAATAAATCATAGAATATCAGGGTTGGAAGGGACCTCAGGAGGTCATCTAATCCAACCCCCTGCTCAAAAGCAGGACCAATCCCCAATTAAAACATCCCAGCCAGGGCTTTGTCAAGCCTGACCTTAAAAACTTCTAAGGAAGGAGACTCTACCACCTCCCTAGGTAATGCATTCCAGTGTTTCACCACCCTCCTAGTGAAAAAGTTTTTCCTAATATCCAACCTAAACCTCCCCCACTGCAACTTGAGACCATTACTCCTTGTCCTGTCCTCTTCTACCACTGAGAATAGTCTAGAACCATCCTTTCTGGAACCACCTCTCAGGTAGTTGAAAGCAGCTATCAAATCCCCTCTCATTCTTCTCTTCTGCAGACTAAACAATCCCAGTTCCCTCAGCCTCTCCTCATAACTCATGTGTTCCAGACCCCTAATAATTTTTGTTGCCCTTCGCTGGACTCTCTCCAATTTATCCACATCCTTCTTGTAGTGTGGGGCCCAAAACTGCACACAGTACTCCAGATGAGGCCTCACCAATGTCGAATAGAGAGGAACGATCACGTCCCTCGATCTGCTCGCTATGCCCCTACTTATACAGCCCAAAATGTCATTGGCCTTCTTGGCAACAAGGGCACACTGCTGACTCATATCCAGCTTCTCGTTCACTGTCACCCCTAGGTCCTTTTCCGCAGAACTGCTGCCTAGCCATTCGGTCCCTAGTCTGTAGCTGTGCATTGGGTTCTTCCGTCCTAAGTGCAGGACCCTGCACTTATCCTTATTGAACCTCATCAGATTTCTTTTGGCCCAATCCTCCAATTTGTCTAGGTCCCTCTGTATCCTATCCCTCCCCTCCAGCGTATCTACCACTCCTCCCAGTTTAGTATCATCCGCAAATTTGCTGAGAGTGCAATCCACACCATCCTCCAGATCATTTATGAAGATATTGAACAAAACTGGCCCCAGGAGCGACCCTTGGGGCACTCCACTTGACACCGGCTGCCAACTAGACATGGAGCCATTGATCACTACCCATTGAGCCCGACAATCTAGCCAACTTTCTACCCACCTTATAGTGCATTCATCCAGCCCGTACTTTAACTTGCTGACAAGAATACTGTGGGAGACCGTGTCAAAAGCTTTGCTAAAGTCAAGATACAATACATCCACTGCTTTCCCTTCATCCACAGAACCAGTAATCTCATCATAGAAGGCAATTAGATTAGTCAGGTATGACCTTCCCTTGGTGAATCCATGCTGACTGTTCCTGATCACTTTCCTCTCATGTAAGTGCTTCAGGATTGATTCCTTGAGGACCTGCTCCATGATTTTTCCGGGGACTGAAGTGAGGCTGACTGGCCTGTAGTTCCCAGGATCCTCCTTCTTCCCTTTTTTAAAGATTGGCACTACATTAGCCTTTTTCCAGTCATCTGGGACCTCCCCCGTTCGCCACGAGTTTTCAAAGATAATGGCTAATGGCTCTGCAATCACAGCCGCCAATTCCTTTAGCACTCTCGGATGCAACTCGTCCGGCCCCATGGATTTGTGCACGTCCAGCTTTTCTACATAGTCCCTAACCACCTCTTTCTCCACAGAGGGCTGGCCATCTACTCCCCATGTTGTGATGCCCAGCGCAGCAGTCTGGGAGCTGTCCTTGTTAGAAGACAGAGGCAAAAAAAGCATTGAGTACATTAGCTTTTTCCACATCCTCTGTCACTAGGTTGCCTCCCTCATTCAGTAAGGGGCCCACACTTTCCTTGACTTTCTTCTTGTTGCTAACATACCTGAAGAAACCCTTCTTGTTACTCTTGACATCTCTTGCTAACTGCAGCTCCAGGTGCGATTTGGCCCTCCTGATTTCATTCCTACATGCTCGAGCAATATTTTTATACTCTTCCCTGGTCATATGTCCAACCTTCCACTTCTTGTGAGCTTCTTTTTTATGTTTAAGATCCACTAGGATTTCACAGTTAAGCCAAGCTGGTCGCCTGCCATATTTTACTATTCTTTCGACTCATCGGGATGGTTTGTCCCTGTAACCTCAACACGGATTCCTTGAAATACAGCCAGCTCTCCTGGACTCCTTTCCCCTTCATGTTAGTCCCCCACAGGATCCTACCCATCTGTTCCCTGAGGGAGTCGAAGTCTGCTTTCCTGAAGTCCAGGGTCCGTATCCTGCTGCTTACCTTGCAACAGAGCATTAGTGTTCTAGACAAGATTCCTGAGAGAGGACTGTCTGAGGGCTGTTTGACCACCTCTGTTCAAGTGTTTAATGCTATTAAAATAAGCCCTGCTCTACACTGGGGGGGGGGAGGGGTGTCGATCTAAGTTACGGCAACTTCAGCTACGTGAACAACATAGCTGAAGTCTTAGACATGGTGTCTTCACTGCGGTGAGTCGACTGCTCCGCTCCCTCGTCAACTCCACTTGCGCCTCTCGCGGCGGCGGAGTACAGGAGTCAACGGGAGAGCACCCGGGGGTCGATTTATCGTATCTAGACTAGATGTGATAAATTGATCCCCGCTGGATCGATCACTACCCGCCAATCCGGCAGATAGTGAAGACATACCTTAAGTTATAGTAAAAATATATAGACTTTGTGTCACTGGTTTCTCCTTCAACAGAAAACAGACCAGCAAGGGCCTGAAATTTTGCTACCTTGCAGCAGCGGGGTGATAATATACAAGTCCATAATGTGCAAAAGCTACTTTTAATAAATAATTCCATCAAGTATATTCCAAAATTAGTCAATGACATTCATCTTTGCAAAGGTCAGTAGCTCCTCTGGTTGCAGGCAATAACGTAACAAACAAAAGTCATGTACCAGTGACAATGGTTGTATCTGTCCTAGGATTCTGTACTAGTATCCAGCACGGCAGCATTTAAGTGCTTATTGAAAATATTAACAAAAATTCAACAGATTTTAAAGAGACTTTTCTTAGCTGAAAATATTACCCCTGTGACCTACAAAAGAACGATATTCTGATAAGAGAGCATACAGGGACAAGAATATATTTCTAGCAAATTGATATACTCAATTATCATCAATTCAGAAACAAGCAACCACTAACCAACCCACTTTACCTTCCACCCAAAGCACAAGGCTATGAGAGAACAAATCTATTACCTAGTTAAACTTTCCTGGGAGATTAAATTTCCTGGTAATGCTGAATTTAAAGGACAGAGAAAAAAATATTTTTGTGCCTCTCTAGCACCTTACATCCATGGACCTCAAAGAACTTCATAACAAGTTCTCTGCATCCCCGGCATTTAAAGTTTTATTATAGGTATGAAGCCAACAGTAGACCAATTACAATAATCATTTGCAATCTTATTATTTAACTGACACCAGAAACTACAAAAGGCTGCAAATAATCAGCAGAAGTGCACATAACGAGTGGGGGAAGTAGAATGTATTTAGAAAATTGGATTAAGGTCCTTCTAGCAATATTCAAGTAGGATCATGATCTTTCAAGTGATTAAATTTATTGAAGTAGGCTCCCATGTAAAATAAATATGTACTCAAATCAAAACTTGTAATTACATCTTTGAGTTCTGATAAGTAAGTCCTTATCAAAAACAAATATAAACTCCCCAAAATCAATCACTACACAAGTCTCCCCCAGTTCCACCACCTCCTCCAGCTAGTCTAACTTCCTAAGGGCAATGTTTCTGCCTGGTTTTGAAACCAGAACCTCATGCAAGGCAAATGTAATATCCACTACACTGCAGAAATGCAGTTCAGACTCAGATTAAGTCAGTCAGATGGCTGGGACAGGATGCTCTCAGTAAAGGGTCACAGATTCCACAACTAACTTCCCATCTTAGTCTGAGAACCCAAAGTTAGCTGACCTTCAAATCACACTGCAAAGCTTCTCTTTTTACCTGGGACCTTTTATATATAGTATTATTATTGTTAATGACACTGTTAAGATCCTGGATTTTTTTTCATATATAAATAAACCAAAAGAATTAGAGAACCTCTTGATGGAACTGCAACTTTATTTACAACTGAAGATGCACTCTGTTTATATTATGCTAAAAACCTAGTGATTTGCAATAAAAAGCAGTATTCGGAATCTTGCCTTCTAACTGGTCAGGAATCAGAAACAGCTTTTCAAAGCACCATCAGTTAAGACTATTTTGTGTACTGAACAATATCACAAAATATTACACCAAAATGCTGAGAACATTAAGGTTTCAGTGTTGTTGTTAACCCAATTTCTTCAGTTCCCAAAAGTGTGGTAGGCTCTTCAGTGCAGGGTTTCTGTTTTATTTGTACTTTGAAGAGCTTTACAATCTAATTTCAGACATGATACAATATGAGGAGGCATAAAGAGGCAATGAAAAATTGGGGGATGGGGGAAGACTAACAGAGTGACAACTATGTGGTAACTCAGCAATGATTCAGTACACAACAGCGTGAGCAAATAACTAGATAATTGTATTTACAAATCACATTGTAGGTAATACTTTTGTTGGCATCACAGCAAAAGATAATCAGAGACATTAGCTAAGAAAGAGTGTTCAGCGTATAAGCATTGCATGGAATAAAGCAGAAATGGCTGAAGGAGACTACGGCCATGTCTACGCTACCTGCTGGATCAGTGCGTAGTGATCCATCTATCAGGGATCGATTTATCGTGTCTAGTGTAGACGCGATAAATTGATCCCCGATCGCTCTGCCATCAACTCTGGAACTCCACCACGGCGAGAGGCGGAAGTGGAGTTGATGGGGGAGCGGCAGCCGTCGATCCTGCACCACGAGGACACAAAGTAAGTGATTCTAAGTCAATCTAAGATACGTCGATTTCAGCTATGCTATTCTCCTAGCTGAAGTTGCGCATCTTAGATGGATCACGCCCCCAGTGTAGACCAGGCCTAGGACACAGGAATTGATTCTGTAGATATCGATCCAGATTCACATACTGTGTCCATCACCAGGATATCCAAGAACCCAATGGAATCAATTGGTTAAACGGAGCACTCAAGTCAAAAAGTGACAAACTGCACATGCTACTGTAACTCTTGCCCCTCTTGTGTATAAGAATTACAATACAGCCATTATTTACAAGATTATATACTATTTCACAAAGAATACCGAGTCTAAACATTTTCTGCAACCTTAGATCAGCAGTTTTCAAACCGTGGCCTGATTAGCACACAACTGCGGCCCAGCTCAGCTGTGTGCTAAAGAGCAGCCTGCAGGCCAGGGTCCCACCAGGTTCCTGGCTGCCCAGAGGGGCCGGGGCAGCCGGCCCGGCCCATGGGGTCGGGGGCCCGGGGCAGCCAGCCCAGCCCCACCCCGTGGGGTCCAGGGCAGTTGCATGGCAGGCATCCACGGTTGGGCTGCCGCTGCCCTGCCACCCAGCCCCTGTAGCCCAGGTAACACATTGTGGGCTGCATGTGCGGCCAATAATGTGTAATAAATTGAGAACCACTGCCTTAGATTAATGTATTTAACACCTGGCAGTACAGAGGTACAGAGCAGTGCAGACTGCTTTGTTTACACCGAACAAAATCCACTGAAGGTGTTCATATGACAAGTACAAAATAAACCTCTCTTACATAATACACTACAGATTAAGCATAATCTATGACAGAAGCGAAAGTCGGGGATGGAGGGAGGGGGACATTATCTATATAGGCCACCTAAATTTTCAATAGAGAAATGTCACAGTGAATCTAACTTACCTTGTAAATTACACCTAAGAAGGAACTATATATAAATTAATTACATTCCCTGCACCTGCATAGAGCCCAAATTACATAAACGGGTTCAGCACAAAACAACTTGCAGGATCAAGGCTCTCTATTAAAAAGCAGACCTTACAGATGCAAATTTACATTGAATGATTGCAAATGCAGAAATATTGGATAACCTAAATATACAAGAATGAAAGTTTGCTACAGGATGATACAAATGTTAAATTGAGGCCTTAAGAAAAAGGCTGAATGATATATGATCCACTCTCACATAATACAATGTAAGTAACGACTATCAAAATGCATATGCACAGAGAGGTGATGCTACAGTTATGCATGGAACCTTGTTCTCATTTCTTGAATTTCTGAGCACTTAATCATGCAACTGTACCATTTGCTCAACATAGTTTTCAGGTTTAATGAAATTTCCTAGGGGTTGGTTTTTTTGTTGTTTTTTTTTGTTTGTTTTTTTAAACAAAAAAAAATATTGAAAAGGTTCCATAATCTAAAACTGTTCACATTGTTCTCTATCTCTAGATACAAAGAGAACATTTTTTCACCCCAACTCCTTTCCCAAAAATAGCTGAAGTGTTTGGGTTGAAACATTAAAAAAAAACACCCAAAAAGGCTGAGAAATCTGAGCCCCAAATAATAAGTTACTGTGGGAAAAGCCAGACTTTATCTTCAATTTAAATCATTTTAAACTACATTTTTAACAGGTCTTGAAACTCAGTATTCCCCTCAAGCAGTTCCTTTCTGCAGTCTATCTTTCATTTGTGATCTTTCCTCATACTCCAGCATTCCAACCTAAACAGTATCACCACAACACTGGTCTCAAATACACGGATATTCATTTTTATCTAAAATGAGCCTTCCACATCTTGTAGAGTTTTCCAAATGCAGTAGTGGCTAGACCAATTCATTTTATGTCATCTTCACAATTCCCATTCTTTGATACTAATCCTCCAAGGTACACAAATTTTTCCCACTTGTTCTAATTCTTTGTTTCTATCTTCAATCTTTACCTCTTCTTTTGTCTTCCAGTTGCCACAGTTTTTGTCTTCTCTATGCTGATCTTCAATCCAACTTTTCTGCTTTCCCAGTCTACCTCATTAATTATTCTCTGTAAATACTCCTCCTTTGTCAAAGCCATGACATCAATATATAATCTGTAACTTCAAGGTTATTCACTGTCTTCCCATGTAACATGACTTCTCATTCCATCTCTCAGTGCTATAGCCATTGCTACTTCCATTACAAAGCTGAGCATATCTGGCAACAGTATGCATCTTTATCCCACTCCTACATTGTCTTGAACCATGCAGTCTGCTTCCTGTCTACTCTCACTGCACTCCTCAACTTGCTGTAGATGTTTTCTATCAGATTGAGCAATTATTCAGGAATGACATGCATTCTCAAGACTTGCCATAACCCTTTCTGCAAAATGATATCAGAAGCCTGTTTGAAATTTATAAAGTTGTTGCAACAGATTTGGTTGTGTTCTAGGCGTCATGCTGTCTGGAGTGGCTCACAACTGTGAGTGCCAAACTTAGGTCAGAATGTAAGAAAACAGGGCAGACACCCCAAACTGGTGGTATATTCTATAATTATATTTCACCAAGCCAGTAACAAATTTGAACTCCTGGATCACTATACCAATCCTACTGCAGTGTCACAGGCAGCTGCCTTCAGCACTCCAGTCTTATCCTGCCACCCAGACAAACTGGACTTGGTGATAATGGTCACAAACAAACAAAAAATAATCACACCACATCTGGTTATTTGCAATCCCAAAGAATGAGTAACTTACCCTAGGTCAGCTGGTACTTTGGAGCTCACACCAAAGAAAATGCTGACAGCCAATTCTATAGTAAACTAACTACAGGTTTATTAGCTAAGAAAAAATGAGAGTTATTGAGAGTTAAAGCAGGTAAAATATAATAGGTGAATCAAAGTTTGCAAATCCAAAATGACAGCAGTTGATGTAATACACAGCTAGTTTCCCAAAAGTCTTTTCATGAAACCCTGATGTTTCTGGGGATCTCCACTTTGCACGTCATATCCTCTCTGTAAGAGTTCAAGTAGTCAGCGATAAGGATTATTCTTTTGAATCAGGTTTCAGAGTAACAGCCGTGTTAGTCTGCATTCGCAAAAAGAAAAGGAGTACTTGTGGCACCTTAAAGACTAATCAATTTATTTGAGCATAAGCTTTCGTGAGCTGCAGCTCACTTCATCGGATGCATAGCCGATGAAGTGAGCTGTAGCTCACGAAAGCTTATGCTGAAATTGGCTAGTCTCTAAGGTGCCACAAGTACTCCTTTTCTTTTGAATCAGGATTTATAGTGTCTGCTCAAAGATGACAATCTGAACAATGTCTTCACCTGTGTGGGGCAGTGAATTTCCATTGTCAAACATAATGACCCTTACTTTGAAGTTAGCACTCTTCTTCATTTACATATCCAAGGCTCCAATCGCATTTGATGGGTAATTTACCTTTTACATTGTGTATATCCCTGTAATTAATGTAACAGCAAACAACAATCCCTCATTAGTTTTCATGAAGTTTACACATCAAGTATATTCTCATCTTAACACTGACACATACTTTTGATCTAGGGTTAACTAGTTACAGGAATATACATAATGCAATGCAATAGCAATCAATGGGTTATAGACAAATGAAGACAGTATCTTTAACATTTCTTTTAACTAAACTAATACACAAATGAATTGGCCTGATTATACTACAATACCTTTTGTTGCTCCTTTAATTTCTATTAGCTTATGAGTGAACTAGCCTCCAGCCCAGTCCTGAGCTGGCACCAGGGTAGACAGCATCACACTAGGTATTTCTCCAATACCTGTCTTATCACAAATAGTTGATCTACTGTATTTCATCTCTGTCTAAATCCAAATCACTCTTCTGCAAGCACTGCTTTATTCAGATACCTCTTCATTCTCCTCTGCAACGTCCTGACGGATGCTTTTGCCAGCATGCTCAATACAATGATTCTTCTGTAGTTCTTTCACTTACTCTTAACTCCTTTTTTATAGATTGGTACTATTATCACTTTCTCACATACACGTAGCATTTGATCTTGCTTGCAAATTTTGTTAAATAACTTGTGCATCACCTTTATCACATGTTCCTTGCCTGCTTGCAACAGCTCTGCGATTATGTTGTCACTTCCTGGTGCTTTTTTCTTTTACGAACTTTCTACTGAGATCTTTACTGTGTCTTCTAAGAGTTCCACCATCTTGTCTCCCATATTTGTACTGGGAAGCTTCTCCGGGAGCTTTTCATCTGTGTTCACGACATTGTACAGGTCTTCAAAATACTCTTTCCATCGCTTATTCTTTATTTGTTCATCCTCAATTAATTTGCCCATGCTTATCTTACACCTCTGTTCATGGCCTGGTATGTAAGCCAAGAGTGGAGGAAGCTTACCTTATAGAATCATAGGACTGGAAGGGACCTCGAAAGGTATCTAGTCCAGCCCACTGCACTCATGGTAGGACTGAGTATTATCTAGACCATCCCTGACAGGTGTTTGTCTAATCAGCTCTTAAAAATCTCCAATGATGGAGATTCCACAACCTCCCTCGGTAACTATCACCCTAACAATTAGGAAGTTTTTCCTAACATCCAACCTAAACTTCCCTTGCTGCAATTTAAGCCCATTGCTTCTTGTCCTATCCTCAGCGGTTAACAACAATAATTTTTCCTCCCTCCTCCTTGTAACAACCTTTTACATACTTGAAAACTGTTATGACCCCTCTCAGTCTTCTCTTTCCAAGACAAAACAAATCCAGTTTTTTCACTCTTCTCTCATAAGTCATGTTTTCTAGACCTTTAATAATTTTTGTTACTCTTCTCTGGACTTTCTCCAATTTGTCCACCTTTCCTGAAATGTGGCACCCAGAACTGGACACAATACTCCAACTGAGGCCTAATCTTACGCGGAGCAGAGCGGAAGAATTATTTCTGGGGTCTTGCTTACAACACTCCTCCTCATACAGCCCAGAATGATGTTCGGTTTTTTTGCAACAATGTCATACTGTTGACTCATATTTAGCTTGTGGTCCACAAGGACCCCCAGATCCCTTTCCGGAGTACTCCTTCCTAGGCCATCATTTCCCATTTTGTATGTGTACAACTGATTGTTCCTTCCTAAGTGGAGTTCTTTGCATTTGTCCTTATTGAATTTCATCTTATTTACTTCAGACCATTTCTCTAGTTTGTCCAGATCATTTTGAATTTTAATCCTATCCTCCAAAGCACTTGCAACCCCTCCCAGTTTGGTATCGTCCGCAAACTTTATAAGTGTACTCTCTATCCCATTATCTAAATCACTGATGAAGATATTGAACAGAACCAGATCCAGAACTGATCCCTGCAGGATCCCACTCGTTATGCCCTTCCAGCATGACTGTGAACCACTGATAACTACTCTATGGAAACGGATTTCCAACCAGTTTTGCACCCACCTAATAGTAGCTCCATCTAGGTTGCATTTCCCTAGTTTGTTTTTGAGGTCATGCAAGACAGTATCGAAAGCTTTACTAAAGTCAAGATATACCATGTCTACTGCTTCCCCCCATCCACAAGGCTTGTTCCCCTGTCAAAGAAAGCATTCACTGTCACAGGAAAGGACCCACCCCAACTATCTAACCTCAGGCTGAATTTGCACAGATGATTTAGAAAAAATATCTTTTTATTTAAAAACTGAGAATATTTGAACTGGAAATAATTGACAGACAATAAACAGGGAACTCACAATGCCATTTTCACAAAAGTACTTTTAAAAGTAGAACTACATTAACTAATTTCCTGGACAACTATCCAAGTTTAGTTAAATGAAAATCAAAGAGAATTTAAGATGATTTGTGCTGTGCTCTGGCGGAACAACAGTGGAGTTCTGATGGTTCAATAGCACTCACTTTCAATGTCAACTTAAAAAAAAAAAGAACAAAACAGTTGGTAAAATCAAATGAGAAAGTTGCAAAATATTTAACCATGTGGAAGAACTATGCCTGGGAACAAATGCATCAATTATGCTTCCTGAACAAATGGACATTTGAAAATCTGACATTTTTAGCTATGGCAGTGTAGCTGTAGCCCTGTCGGTCCTAGAATATTAGGGACACAAGGCAGGTGAGATATCTTTTATTGAACCAATTTTTGTTGGTGAGAGAGAAAAGCTTTTGAGCTACACACAACTCTTCTTCAGGCTCCTCTCTGTGGCTCGAAAGCTTGTCTCTCTCACCAACAAAAGATGGCCCAATAAAAGACACTACCTTGCCCACCTGTCTGTCTAATTTTTAGCTATTATTTTCTGGAGGCATGGTGCAGGCATCTGCTGTTCTTAAGATAACTATCTCTTCAGGTTAGACACAATGACAAAAACTGACTATTGGAGAAGGCCTTATTTTGTGCATTGTGCTGAAGATAAAACTGACAGCAATCTGGAAGATTAGCAAGAAGAAATAGAAGCAGATTCAAATGAAAGAAGCTGAAACATTCCCAGAGTTATTTAGATGAGTCTTTTCTGTGGCCCCTGTGACATATGTCTTCAGAAATGTATCCTGACTGAATGGTTATTAGTGTTGCAGTTGCCTTAAAGCCTGAAATTGTCATTAATAGGAAAAAGGTTTTTCCACTAACCTATCATTTGCAATCTATTGATTTCTAAAATAAACAGAGAGAATTATAATTATTTAAATACAATAACTACTATGTAATGTGCTAAATACAACAGACAAGTGTTAATAGGCCACAAACTGGAAAGTCATTGCTTTCAATAAGCACACATTTAAAACCTTTTCAGAAGTGTATTAAAATAATAAGGGAAACTTTACCTGATACTCTTCTGTTAAATCTGTTAATTACTGGAGCTGCAAAACAAAGAAAAAAATCAGTTAAAGGTGAAATTACTGTTTACTAAAATAAGTCATTAAGAATCAAAATGATCACATTTGGTAATACCACTATATTTTTTCTATTTTATATCCCACCCTATTAAAATCTTACAGACACTTTTCATCCGCTTCCTTATGTACCAGGAAGAGTTTGGATATTTAAAGCTAAGCTAGATTTTCCAAGACTGTTATAGAATAAAAAAATAAAACAGCCCTTTAGTACGTGGTATTTTCTTCCCATTACATTAATCAGGTTACCACCTCAATCTTCTTTTCGATAAACAGATTGAGTTCCTTAAATCTCTCATTGTAAAGCATTTCTTCAGTCTCTCAAGTCATCTTTATGGCTCTTTCTGCACCATCTCCAAAATTTCAACATCCTTTTTAGAATGTAGACATCAGAACTGGATGCAATATTCCAGTATCAGTCTCACCAAGTCTGGATACAGAGGTAAAATCACTTCCCTACTCCTTGGTTCATCCATCCAAAGACTGAGTTAGCCTTTTTGCCACAGTGTCGCACTGGGGACTTATGGTATGTTCAGTTGTTTGAAAAAGATCTCTTGGTCAAAGTGGACAGTCTGCTCTGATCCGAGATTATGACCTTGCATTTGGCTATATTCAAACACATTCTGTTTGAATGGGCCCAGGTGAACTAGTGATCCAGATTGTTCTGTATAGCTGTCCTGCCATCATTTGCCACTATAGGTTCTCCACAATTTACCATCAATGGTGTTATATTTACTGTAGATCATTGATGAAATATTGAATAGCATCACATATGGAATCAATCCCTGCAGAGCCCCACTCACAATACCCCCATTTCATGATTCCCTATTGACAACGACTTTGAGAAGTAATAACTTTATAAGCAGGCCAGAGAGCTCCTCAGCCAACTTTTAGGAATCAGGTGCAAGTTTTCTTGGTCTGCTGTTTTTTCGTTTTTTGTTTTATCCCTAACAGATGCTGTTCAATACCCCCTTCATTACTAATGGACTGGAAAGTAGTTCCTCATCACATGATATGAAAATATCATCCTGCTTCTTTCCAAATACAAAGCAGAAATATTTATTGAAAACTTCTGTCTTTTCTGCATCTGTACAGATAACTTTCTTTAAATCAAGAGTGGAACAAGCAAAAGTAGAAAGATAAAGCTGAATGGTGCCGCTGAAGACAAATAATGGCACTAGGGCCACTCTTTCTGCCTATGTGGAAGAAAGAATGGCAGTACAAAAAGAATCAAACCAAAACCTCACAGTCTCCTTCCAAGGAGAGAAAAGTGAAACTATGCAATCAAAACTACAGACAAGCCCAACCAACAGCTAGAATGGCTATATTGGCAGACCACCATAAAGAACAATGTGCAGTGCTAGCTCAAGACACACCAGAGAATCACAGCCCCATATGGAAAAAATGTTTCAAATGGAAGAAAGAATGGACAACAACAACTAGGGATGAATGAAAAATATTAGAGACTGAGATGTTGGATGGACCAGGGAAGCGCAGGGGCCTGAGAATTATTATGTATTTTGCTGAAGGGAAAGAAGAAATAAAGCAAGAAGCCTGGGATTTGGATCAGATTTATCAACATTTCCGTATTTACATAAAAGTGCATCAAAATAGGGAGTTCTCTCCAAGAACACTCTACTACATCAAGCATACATGAATCATGCATAGGAGTGTTATAGTGGCCATGTCAAATAGAGTTTTCCACTTAAATTTTTATTAAAAACTTACTTTGTTTTTAATAAGAACATTGCCATGATAATTTGATCACAGAACTTTAGAGGGGTGTGTACCAACACACACAATTTGTATGCCATATATCAAGGTTGATAGAGCAAAGCATAAAAACACTTTTTGATACTTCCTTACAGAGATATCCACTATATAAGCTTAGGAGAACAATTTGTGCCCCACTCTTGTACAGTGCACTGGCTGTAAATACCAAGGCATCATCTAAGACCTGCATGATTACTTTGCCTCATATTTTGGAGCACAGTAGATCTGGGACTTTTAAATGCTACCAGTTGGAAATGCTGAATTGTACACACAAATGCAACACAGGTGTTTATGGCACCTTTTCACAAATTTAGCTCCAGGGATGCAATAATTTTAACTCTAAATGCAGTTCACTCCTCAAGACAATCAATCATCACATATGATTATATGAGCAAATAAAAAAATCTGCCCCTTCACTTCCATGGATGCAGAGTCCGAAGTCTTTAATTTGCTGAACATTTTTCAAAAGCTATCGTATTTAGGCATGTTAACATTCCAGAATTGCACCACAAATGAAATATTTACATTATTACATAGCTACTATTATTACCAGAACAAGTCAGTAACATAACAAACCAACAAAGGTAGAGACTATTACTAGAAGTCATAACATGAAAGACCTACCATATTTTACTACACTAACTCTCCGAATCACCATAGGGTAACAGAATTTTCTGCTGAAGTAAAATTTCATCTCATGACTGAGAAATTCAATTTTTTTCTTCTAACATAGCTGGCATTGATATGGGATTGATAAAGTTTTTTGCCTTTCAAGCTTCTGTGAGCAGTAAATACAACAACATCTGAAGAAGCTCTTAGAAGGAAGACAATATGGATATTGAGTGATCAACTGTTGTGACCTGCACAGGATGTGCCATGTTTGTCTTTCTCCCAGAGGATAGAAGCAAAGGTTAAAGGACTAGAGACCTACGTATCAACCCTGCATTGCATCAGAGAAAAGGAAGACTTTCTGGACAGAAGTCAGTGTTTGGTACTGCAGGCACAGCATGTTGAAGAATCAGAGAGGGTAGTACAGAGCAGAATGGGGAAGAAAATTAGTAGCATGTGACCTCCAGAAGAAGAAAGAGGAGAACCTGTACCCCCACTGCAAATAGAGGTAAGAAGCCTTTTTCAGGCTCTCTGCACAAGTACTATGGTGGAGAATGGTTTGGAAGAGTCATCTGAGGCAAGAGACCAGAAGGCATGGGATCCATTGTCCTAGGGGGTTCCACCACTATCACTCCCAAGAGGAGGAGAGAGGTGGTGGTGTTCGGGGACTCCCTCCTAAGGAGGGCCGAGTCACCCATCTGCTGTCCAGACCGGGAAACTTGAGAAATGTGTGCTGCTTGCCTGGAGCTAAAATTCAGGATGTGATGGAGTGTCTGCCAAGACCGATAAAGCCCTCAAACCGCTATCCCTTCTTACTTCTCCATGTGGGCACCAATGATACTGCCAAGAATGACCGTGAGCAGGTCACTGCAGACTATGTGGCTCTGGGAAAAAGGATAAAGGGGTTTGAGGTGCAAGTCGTGTTCTTGTCCATTCTCCCCGTTGAAGGAAAAGGCCGAGATAGGGACCACTGAATTGTGGAGGTAATGCATGGTTACACAGGTGGTGTCAGAAAGGGGGCTTTGGATTCTTTGACCTTTGGATGTTGTTCCAGGAAGAAGGATTGCTAGGAAGAGATGGGATCCACCTAACGAAGAGAGGGAAGAGCATCTTCACAGGCAGGCACGCTAACCTAGTGAGGAGGGCTTTAAACTAGGTTTGTCAGGGGGGGGAGACCTAAGCTCTGAGGTAAGTAGAATACTGGGAGGAAACACAAGGAGGAGGGTGCCACAGGGCAGGCCTCCTGATTCATACTGAGAAAGTAGGGCAATTGGCTAGTTATTTTAGGTGCCTGTACACGAACGCAAGAAGCCTGGGGAACAAGCAGGAAGAACTGGAAGTCCTGGCACAGTCAAGGAACTATGATGTGACTGGAACAACAGAGACTTGGTGGGGTAACTCACATGACTGGAGCACTGTCATGGATGGGTATGAACTGTTCAGGAAGGACAGGCAGGGGAGAAAAGGTGGAGGAGTTTCACTGTAAGTAAGAGAGCAGTATGACTGCTCAGAGCTCCAGTCCGAAACTGGAGAAAAGCCTGTTGAGAGTCTTTAGGTTAAGTTTAGAGGCAAGAGCCACAAGGGTGATGTCGTGTTTGGCATCTGCTATAGACCACCAGACCAGGAGGATGAGGTAGATGAGGCTTTCTTCGGACAACGAACAGAAGTTTCCAGATCACAAATTCTGGTTCTCATCGTGAACTTCAGTCACCCTGACATCTGCTGGGAGAGCAATACAACAGTGCACAGACAATCCAGGAAGTTTTTGGAGAGTGTCTGGGACAACTTCCTGGTACAAGTGCTGGAGGAACCAACTCGGGACTGTGCTCCTCTTGACCTCCTGCTCACAAAACAGGGAAGAACTGGTAGGGGAAGAAGAAGTGGATGGCAACCTGGGCAGCAGTGATCATGAGATGGTCGAGTTCAGGATCCTGACAAAAGGAAGAAAGGAGAGCAGCAGAATACGGATCCTGGACTTCAGAAAAGCAGACTTGGATCCCCTGGGAGGCTAATATGAGGGGGGGGAAGGAGTCGGGAGAGCTGGCTGTATTTTAAAGAAGCCTTATTGAGGGTGAAGGAACAAACCATCCCAATGTGCAGAAATAATAGCAAATATGGCAAGCGACCAGCTTGGCTTAACAGTGAAATCCTTGCTGATCTTAAGCACAAAAAGGAAGCTTACAAGAAGTGGAAACTTGGACTAGGGAGGAGTATAAAAATATTGCTTGAGCATGCAGAGGTGTAATCAGGAAGGCCAAAGTACAATTGGAGTTGTAGCTAGCATAGGATGTGAAGGGTAACAAGAAGGGTTTCTACAGGTATGTTAGCAACAAGAAGGTGGTCAGGGAAAGTGTGGGACTCTTACTGAATGGGGGAGGCAACCTAGTGACAGATGATGTGGAAAAAGCTGAAGTACTCTATGCTTTTTTTGCCTCGGTCTTCACCGTCAGCTCCTACACTGCTGCACTGGGCAGCACAGTATGGGGAGAAGATGAGCAGCCCTCAATGGTGAAAGAACAGGACTATTTAGAAAAGCTGGACGTGCACAAGTCCATGGGGCTTGGTGCAATGCATCTGAGGGTACTGAGGGAGTTGGCTGATGTGATTGCAGAGCCATTGGCCATTATCTTTGAAAACTCATGGCAATCGGGGGAGGTCCCGGATGATTGGAAAAAGCAAATATAGTGCCCATCTTTTAAAAAGGGAAGGAGAACTATGATGTGATTGGAATAATAGAGACATGGTGGGGTAACTCACATGATTGGAGCACTATCATGGATGGGTATAAACAGTTCAGGAAGGACAGGTGGGGGAGAAAAGGTAGAGGAGTTGCACTGTATGTAAGAGAGCAGTATGTCTGCACTGGATGGGTCTCACAGTTCTGGGTCTTGATATTCAGTACCAGGATTGGTACTAGAACTAGGGTTCTGCTCCGAGGGAAGAAGTGGAGGTGCTCTAGATTCCGATACAACGGAGTAAGACCTTCTAGAACGTGTCCCCTGCATTGGAGGAAAAGCCCAAAGGTTACAGAACAGCCACTGTGCTGGCATCTGCCACTGTGCAGGTAGCCAAGCCGCAGGTGGGATGCCCTGGGTTGCGTCTGTCATCGGGTGATGTCAGGTGGAGTTTTCAGAGTAACAGCCGTGTTAGTCTGTATTCGCAAAAAGAAAAGGAGTACTTGTGGCACCTTAGAGACTAACCAATTTATTTGAGCGTTGATGCTGGCTCCTGCAGGAGACATACAACTCTGCCTCTCAGGATTCCCTTTTAGAAGATCAGGGAGGAGCAGTGCTGGCAAACAGTGCTGGCAGGGAGGGGACCAGGTTGTGCCATCATGACTGGTTTCCCTTTTCCTCTCTTGTGGTGGAGAGTCCATCGGTGCCAGAGTAAATGGTGCCTGTTCCGGGGTTGGAGTCAACAGCACCAGACAAGTTACAGGAGCCTCAGAGTGGCCCAACATGGGTTGCACTCTGCTACCATCTCTTTGCCCCGCAGACCTCGGAGTTGGGGGATCGCTTTCTGTCCATCTTCTTCTGCTTCTCTCTTGGCACCAGTGGAGAACGGTGTTGAGAGTCCCTTACCATAATCATCATCTTCTGCACTGGGAATGATGGACAGTGCCAGGAGTCCTGAGAAGCAGAAGGAGCATCCTTTTCCAGTGCCAGAGATGTGAAGCAGTATTGACGCTCCTAAGAGAAGTCGGAGTGACTCAGCTCCGAGGGATGACTAAGTACTGCCTCCATGAGGAGAAACCTAAGCCTAACGGTCTATCTTTTTTGGTGCAGGGCCTGAAGCTTTTGCAGATCTTGCAGTGTTTCCACATTTGAGCTTCCCCAGGTACTTAGGCAGCTGGAATGGGGGTCACAGACAGACTTGTGGCATGAAGCACGAGACAAACTCTGGAGACCGAGGCATCCCTAGTGCCCAGAGGAACTTACCCCGCTGAGCGGGGTTTGCTATCCTAAATAACTGTCTTAATAACTGAAACTTAACAACTACAAATAGAGATGACTATACAAAATAAAAGAATCCAAGTCCACTGAAGGAGTATATGTGAAACACAAGAACAAACTCTAGTTCCAGCAACAGTAAGAAGGAACTGAGAGGGTGGTGGGTTGTCAGGACCCTTTCTATCAGCACCATGACCATGCGACTCCAGGGGGCACCAGAATCAACCCGACAGATACCACTGAGGGGAAAACTTTCTGGTGGCAGTGCTGGAGCCAAGCACACACCAACACTGGAATGGACATGGGCAAGCACTTGAAGAAGAACAAGAATGTTCTTTGCTTCAGAAAAGCAAGGTCCATCCGCAGAGACCAAAAACAGATCATGAACAAATAAAAGCAAATCCCTTAAGATTTTAAAATTTTCAATCAGATCATTTAGGAACTTTTGCATTGCTTTCATCGAGGTTTCATCTGTAGCAACAACACTCAATGTGGGAAAATGCAACATCTTTCCTGTTAAATCTGTCTGAAAGATTGCACGATTCCTCTGATAGGGGAACACTTTTTCAAACAGATCCCCAACATGGCTTGCACGGCCTTGGAGCTGCAAATTGAGGGAATTAAAGTGATCAGTACTGAAAAGATACCTGTGACATAGAGGGGACATCATTAATAAATTCTAGGAACTCAGAAGCCTTATTGGTCTTGTGGTTTGGAAGGAATTTTATTATTTCTTTTTAAAGTGCACAAAATATCTCTAACACATACCCCCTACTAAACAGCAAATATCGCTGTGTTGCAACAGGTCACTATATTTGGCTGAAACGTCTTGTAAAAGAGCTTTAAAAACACGATGTTGCAAGCTAGAAGTTGAGCATATGTAGTTCACTAATCTCTTCACAACATCCATTGTTTTTTTCAAGTCCCCAGACAACTTATCACACAGGACAGTCTGATGAATAACACAGTGAAGTGTATTTAATGAAGGATATATCGCAGCCAGACTTGAAGCAAAGCCCTTCTCTTTCCCTCTCATGGAGGGACCTCTGTCTGTAGCAATCAAGCTTGCTTTCTGCAGATCTAAACCTTTTTTATTTTTCCAAAAAAGCCTCTCTCCTGTGGTGTAGGTTTCTAACTGTATTAAGCACAAAAATTCTTCCTTGAAAATTTCACCATCATAAAATCTAACGAACAGCGATAGTTGTCCAGTATCACTTAAATCTCTTGATTTGTCCATTGCAAGAGACATGTATTTGGTGTTTTTAAATCAGAAAGCAGTGCTGACAGACAATCCTCAAATTACCTCCAATCTTCGCACTGCCATGGAATCAGACAGGGGAACTTGCTTCACAATGTCATCTTTGTTTTTATCTCTGGCAAAAAACTCCTCCGGCATTTACAACTTGTACTCTTTGACAAGCTCGGCATCTAGAAAAGGCTTTCTTTTTAGCTAGTACTCACATTATCAGAAGAGAGGCAGCTGTTGCTTTTTCCTGTACTCGTACTGATGTTGTGAGAATGACATCTGAAGAGTGATATGGAGAATTCAGGATTTTCATAGAATCATAGAATATCAGGGTTGGAAGGGACCTCAGGAGGTCATCTAGTCCAACCCCCTGCTCAAAAGCAGGAGCCATACCCAATTAAATCATCCCAGCCAGGGCTTTGTCAAGCCTGACCTTAAAAACGTCTAAGGAAGGAGATTCCACCACCTCCCTAGGCAACGCATTCCAGTGTTTCACCACCCTCTTAGTGAAAAAGTTTTTCCTAATATCCAACCTGAACCTCCCCCACTGCAACTTGAGACCATTACTCCTTGACCTGTCCTCTTCCACCACTGAGAATAGTCTAGAACCATCCTCTCTGGAACTACCTCTCAGGTAGTTGAAAGCAGCTATCAAATCCCCCCTCATTCTTCTTTTCTGCAGACTAAACAATCCCAGTTCCCTCAGCCTCTCCTCATAACTCATGTGTTCCAGACCCCTAATCATTTTTGTTGCCGACGCTGGACTCTCTCCAATTTATCCACATCCTTCTTGTAGTGTGGGGCCCAAAACTGGACACAGTACTCCAGATGAGGCCTCACCAATGTCGAATAGAGGGGGACGATCACATCCCTCGATCTGCTCGCTATGCCCCTACTTATACAGCCCAAAATGCCATTGGCCTTCTTGGCAACAAGGGCACACTGCTGGCTCATATCCAGCTTCTCGTCCACTGTCACCCCTAGGTCCTTTTCCGCAGAACTGCTGCCTAGCCATTCGGTCCCTAGTCTGTAGCTGTGCATTGGGTTCTTCCGTCCTAAGTGCAGGACCCTGCACTTATCCTTATTGAACCTCATCAGATTTCTTTTGGCCGAATCCTCCAATTTGTCTAGGTCCCTCTGTATCTACCACTCCTCCCAGTTTAGTATCAATTTTGTCACATCTTGCAACACTGCCAGGAGGATAGGCTGTGTTGAAATTTGTTTGTTTTGATTCAAAGTGGCGCCTCACGGTGACAACCTTACAGGCGGGTACAACAGTTTGGCATATCAAACACAAAGGTTTTGTGTTTTAATGAGATGGTATAATTAGAAGAAAATCCTCTCTCCAGTTTGAGTTAAAAGCTCAGTCTTTGCTGTCGACTTTGAAGGTTTACTCCCACGCATTCATTTTTTGGTCCATTTCCATCACTAACGAAAAAGTGAGTGGCATCCTAGCTCAATCGTAGCTGATGCCATTGTGAGAACTTAAGAGCCAGTCAGTTACTTACTAAGGAAGCCATAGGCAAATGATAGGCAGCACATCACTGTTCGTGAATTTATTTATAAACTTTATATTTTTATTTATATGCAAGCTGGCGGGCCACACAGGAAGCCTTGGCAGGCCCACATTTGGCCCCCAGGCCACCTTTTGCGTATTACTGATGTAGACCCTGCTGGAGTGCTTGTTTGTTTGAAACAGTACTATTAAAATGCACTACGGAACTTAGAGGACACTAGCATGATCTAAAGGGACCAACTAATGTGCAACACTGATTTCAGAAATCACATCCCTGCACAGAGCATTACCCCTCCCTGCAGAAAAGCCCTAAAACTCTAGAACCTAACTTCAGTGGACCACTGCTCAGTCACACTGCACTGTCAGATCTATTGGGTTCAGAGTTAATTATAAACTCTCAGGAAAAAGATGGTATGCATGACTGTGGATACCTCTATGAACTGGTGCTTTCAGTGCACAGCGGTGGTAAAGAAAGTAACCAAGAAGTCAGCACAGATGTAATCACTTTGAATAATGAGTTCCGTTTTTGTCATGCTCTCAAAAGTGACACAGCAGAAAAACCAAGAGAAATACAAGGAGATATTAAAATCTTACTTTTCCTTTCCAAAACTATCAATGGTAAAATGAGAGATAAGATTACTACATGGCATAAAGAAGCATTTTTGACCGCAGATTCCATGGAGCACTGTTCCCCAAAAGGAGGACTTACAAGAGCAGCTCTACTGTAATGTTCTTCAAGGCAGAGGAGCGGTTACAGATGACAGTCACATTAGTAAGAAAAGGTATGTTGCCAAAAATGTTGTTTGATGTTACTGTCAGTTAGCTTAGCAAGAATATGAATAGTTTATACATTAATTAACTAAGGTTGGAAGATCCTTCTCCCCCTACATGACAAGTGATTAATGGCTCCATGTCTAGTTGGCAGCCGGTATCTGGCGAAGTGCCCCAAGGGTCGGTCCTGGGGCCAGTTTTGTTCAATATCTTCATAAATGATCTGGAGGATGGTGTGGATTGCACCCTCAGCAAATTTGCGGATGACACTAAACTGGGAGGAGAGGTAGATACGCTGGGTAGGGATAGGATACAGAGGGACCTAGACAAATTGGAGGATTGGGCCAAAAGAAATCTGATGAGGTTCAACAAGGACAAGTGCAGAGTCCTGCACTTAGGATGGAAGAATCCCATGCACCGCTACAGACTAGGGACCGAATGGCTAGGCAGCAGTTCTGCAGAGAAGGACCTAGGGGTGACAGTGGACGAGAAGTTGGATATGAGTCAACAGTGTGCCCTTGTTGCCAAGAAGGCCAATGGCATTTTGGGGTGTATAAGTAGGGGCATTGCCAGCAGATCGAGGGACGTGATCGTTCCCCTCTATTGGACATTGGTGAGGCCTCATCTGGAGTACTGTGTCCAGTTTTGGGCCCCACACTACAAGAAGGATGTGGAAAAATTGAAAAGCATCCAGTGGAGGGCAACAAAAATGATTAGGGGACTGGAACACATGACTTATGAGGAGAGGCTGAGGGAACTGGGACTGTTTAGTCTGCAGAAGAGAAGAATGAGGGGGGATTTGATAGCTGCTTTTAACTACCAGAAAGGTGGATCCAAAGAGGATGGATCTAGACTATTCTCAGTGATAGCAGATGACAGGACAAGGAGTAATGGTCTCAAGTTGCAGTGGGGGAGATTTAGGTTGGATATTAGGAAAAACTTTTTCACTAGGAGGGTGGTGAAACACTGGAATGCGTTACCTAGGGAGGTGGTGGAATCCCCTTCCTTAGAAGTTTTTAAGTTCAGGCTTGACAAAGCCCTGGCTAGGATGATTTAGTTGGGGATTGGTCCTGCTCTGGGCAGGGGGTTGGACTAGATGACCTCCAGAGGTCCCTTCCAACTCTGATATTGTATGATTCTATGATCTACTTGCCTGTAAACAAAGTTTTTAAGATTATATGACAGAGTCAGATGTATAAATAAAGCAGTGCTTGCATATTCTGATTACTGAGGTTCACAAAAACATGGTTTACGTCAGACACAATAAGAAACACTCCTGGCCAATAGCCGTACCACCTTACACTATGAGCTTGTCAGATCTCACAAGCTGACTCACAGAAATGGGCAGAAACTTCAGCAGGTGGTACTTTCCCCTCAAACAGTAACTACCAAGATCTTCTTCCACTTCCTCTTCTCTAATCAGGTCTACCACAAACACAGACCTTTGGATCCTTTTACTGACTTCCTCTTTCATGTTAAGTTCAAGCTCACTTTGCTTTCAAGATTTTTCAAAACCCACCCCACCTAACCTTTTTATTTCATCACATCGACTCCCTTTTTGCGGAAGACAGTAGCCTGTCATAGCCCATCAACACAGGGAATTTCATAATTGAGAACACTGTGTGCAGCATCCTGCTCTGATTATCTCAATTCCATTTCAGTTCTATAGTAAATATACAGTAATAAATTTTGTAAAATAAATTAAGTCAGGCATATGAGACCTCCGTAATACCAGCCTATTGTAGTGTTTGCTGAGAAGCAGAGAGGGACTACCATTTTGTGTGGCAAAATACAGCATTTGTGGAGAAGCAAAGTGTAAATAAGCAATAAGTTGACCATATAAAACAACAAATGGCAACATAGTTGCTCTGGTGCACAATGTGAGCAGGACCCCATTGTTCCAAACCCTTAAAGATGCACCAAAGTATAATGTGGCATCTTTAGGGCTATTGAAAATCAGATAAATATTCAGCTTCAGTATCCATCTTTAACTTCAACAAGCTTATCTAGCCAAGGCCAAAATCCTCAACTCTGCACCATCTGATTCAGGCCAGAAGGCACAACAGAAACAGCATGAGGGGTGTTGATGGATTATCTCTTGAGGTGGATGAAGGGAAGATATCCATTCTCATTCTCCTGGGATCTCCAGACAGCATTCAAAAGAGGTGATTATGAGTTTCTGCTCCATCTCTGGAAGGTGGCAGGGTTCCAGGGAACACGATAAAATGGCATGAGTACTTTCTGGAGACATTCAAAAAGTAGTGCTGGGAAAACTATACTTCCACCCCCACATGCCTCACTTGCAGAGTCCCACAAGCTAAGTTCCCTGTAAGCTGTGCACCCGTGCAGCAGCCTTCTTAGCACCATGCAGGCACTTAGGGAACCCGCCTGGGGACCTGCCATGGCAAGGGCGCCCCTCCCCTGGCCCAAATCTAGCCCAGCCCCAACTCTGCCGCAGCTGGGGCAGCCCTCCCCTGGCCTGAACCCAACCCCAGCCAGGAGCTGCCGGGGGAGGGGCGTCAATCCTGCAGCCCCAACCCCAGAGCTGCCACAGCGGGAAGAGCTGCCTCTCCCTGCCAGCCCAGGTGCTGCTGCAGGAAGAGAGAGCTGAGTGGGAGTCCTCTCTCCTCGCCATAGCCCAGCGCACCCTCCTGCACCCTCAACCTCTAATCCCCAGCCCCACCCCAGAGCCCACACCCCCAGACGGAGCCCTCACCCCCTGCACCCCTCTGCCCCGGCCCCACCCCAGAACCTGCACCCCAACCCTCTATACCAGCTCTGAGCCCCCTCCCACACTCCATACCCCTCGGCCCCGCCCCCACCACATGAATTTTGTTATGTACACTAATATGAAGGTGATGCGTCACACATCACCTCCATATTGGTGCACATAAAATTCATTCCGCACATGGGTGGGAAAAATTAGAGAGAACACTGCCCACAAGGTTCATTTCTCTCTTCAGTCTTATTCAACATTTTCAGGCAGCCATCAGGAGAACTGAGGAGACATCACTGATTCAAATGCCTTATCACCACAATATCGCTTTGATCAAGCTAGCTGTGTGCTTGTCATAAGTCAGAAGGCTGAAGCTAAACCCAAGTAAAACAGAAATTATGCTGGTTGTCAGAGCAAAACGCTTCAAAAAAATTCATAGCCATGGTGCAGTCTCCTCTGGCTGAAGATATGTATTCACAATTGGTCACGTCAGTCCCCAGCTTAAGAGAGCTCCTGGATTCCTTCCTCATGTTAAGCTCACGCATAACAGTGCCCACAAACAACATATCCTACCTTCTACAGCTGGAAAGGAAAGAATGTCCCATCCTGGCAGATGGTGACCTAGCCTCAGGAAGTAATACTGACCTTCATTATCCTCCTAACTGAACAATAGCAATGCAGCTTACTTGGGCACGAAATGATCAGCCCTCAGCAAACTCTAATTTGAACACAATGCAGCAGCATGCCTCCTCAGCACTAGCCATATTAAAACCTGTCCTCCACTTGCTACACTGGCTTCCCATACAATAATGTGCCAAATTCAAAGTTTTGGACTTATCTTCAAGGAGTTCCGTCATCTGGGTCTGGCAGGGCTCAAGGTGCGGGAAAAGACAGGTGCTGGTTATGATGTTACCAGACCAAGTGCCAGCTCATGCGAAGGCCCCGAGGCCTCACTGAATACTGACAAATGCATAGCTGGAAACCAGTCTGGCTTACCTGTGTGTTAGCACTATTAAAACAGATGTTAAATTGATAAGAACGTGTTTAGTCTTGATGAAATGCTTGTAGGATGCGGCATGTTACTTATATCTGTAGCCCATGGTATAAAGTTATATTGCGTGTTTGCATTGTAATTGTACATTGTTTCTGTATGGTTTAGCTCAGCAAGCAGGAAAGAAGCATTAATGTAAAGTGCTGGTCCTGCACATAAGCAGCCCATTAAAATCAAATGAGCTACTGTGAAACATCAAAGAACAAAGATTTTGTTGATTGCCCTCCAAAACTCACACTCATAAAGAGGAGACACTTGTTCCATTAGTTTGAATACTGGGGGAAGGGAACCAGAAGGTACTGTATCACTGTGCTCCTTGAAATTTGGAGAGGTCAATATTTCTAAGTTGAAGCAAGAGATCCTCAACCTGCTTAGCTTGGGTTAGCCCTAAAGGACATACAGAGCTTGTATATTACAGCATCTTCTACTACAAGGGTGGGACCTTGGTATAAATGGCTGAGCTGAGTTTGTGCATTATTAATCAAACTGTTACATTTCTGATTAATAGTACACTTGACCACAGAGTGGAACACACACACTGTTTGGTGTCAGTTCCTTTTATTTACTGCCTCTTTCAGCACAGGTGTATTTCGCTAACTTGATAGCCTTACTTCATCACTTTCACTCAACTAAAATAAATCCATATGAATGCAACCCCTTTCCTTCCTAACAGGATTGCCTAGGTGGTAAACCATATCATTAAAATTTACAGTATTTTTCCCAAAGCTGTATCACTTATATAACTTCCCTTTATAAATGTAACTTTATTACAATTACAGTATTAGATTCCAACAAGTTCCCTAATTTTCATTACTGTATCTGACAATATCTGATATTAATTTAAATTTTAATTCATTCACACAAATAGAGAAAAAGAGGAAGTCTCTGTCTGCACCAGTGGTGTACTCTTAAGAAAAGCTGCAGCAAGTTTTAGTTCTGCGGAGTACTGAAGAAATCTAGCCATTAGGCCTTTCATTTTATTCTCTCAGTCCTCTGTTCTATCTTTTTCTAAAATAGCCTTGATGCCGCCACAATTCTTAAAAGTAATAACTCATAACTTTGGGCCCTTAATTACAAGAACAACAGAATTCGATTTTATGATGACATTTGTGGTTGCTTTTTATTCTTGCAAGAGGAAACACTTTGGCAATGTTTTTTTAAATCTTGCATGACATTTATACTAATGGGCAGATTAAATGTTTTGCAGTCTACCATACACTCAAAACAGTCTTAATTTTCTTGAGCATGGCTGTCCACAACAATGTAATTGTTCTGACTTGCAATGGACAACCAAGTTTGTTCCTTAAAGTGTATCAGAAGAAAAGCCCTAGTAAATAAAGGAACAAAGTTTACAACGTACTGCTTAAATTCACATGCACAGTACGCAGCTTAAACAAAAACAAATTTAAAAATATGAAACAGGTTTGGATTAAAAAAAAACACCAGCAAGTGACTACTTCAAAAAGTACATTCATTTCAGATTATGGTACAAAATTATCCTGTGTGAGTGAGAGGAAGACAGAAAACTGAACATAAACTGTTCCTATTTAACGAGTTAATTAAAAATTACCCAAATCATACGTAGGCTCACACTATAAACTCTTCACACTGTAAATATTAGGAACAGAGTCGAATATGTCTGTTGAGATGACTGGCTGTGTGGAATGCAATGTCAAGTGCTGATAAGGAGGTCTGAGACTCTGGCTGTCAAGCCATTTTTCCTCACACCAAGATGTCAACAGGCTCATACCAATACATACAATCATGATGGAGAGAAAGTTCAACAGACTCAAGTTTCAACACTTCAGGATTTTCAGTAATGAAAATGTTTACAGTGCTACTACAGAAACAACACTTCTACCAACAGATGAACAACCCTTTACAGTAGATACCCTATGAAAAGCAATATCTACTAGCAAATATAATTTTTTAAGAGCAAGCCATAATACACAAGTTTCTTATAGAAGATGGAACTTCTCCACAGTGGGTCAGTAATACCTGCTGCACCTACATGTTAGAATGTCATGCAAAAGTTCAAAACTTATCTTTGAAATGTTAACACGGAAAGTTTCATTAACATTTAAAGTATGTTCTGTCTGCTAGTGCTAACATGACTACTAAAGACCAACTCGGTTTTGGACAGTAGCCACAGGACTTTTAAATCCCACACACCACAGCAAGCAGAAATTTGAAGAGGACAAATCGGCTGAGTGGGAAACCCGGAATCTTGTTGAGGTTGCAGAGAAGTAGGAGAGATTTAGAGGATACATCAGAAGAGAAAAAGTAGGGGATTAGAAAGGAGGAAGACAAAGGAGGAAAGGAAAAACAGAGTGGGGAAAAGAGAGAGGAAGTGATGAAAAGAGTTGAAGGGAGAGAGCAGAAGAGGGGGCACCAGTTATTGAAAACTGCAAGGAAAGACAGATCCATGATAGGAAAGACAAGGGGAAAAAATGTATTGACAGCGAAGTACAACAAAAATGAGATACAAAGTTGCATCTTTTTAAAAAACTAAAGTTGATTGACAAAGTTACAGTTGAATTCAATGCACAAACAATACACCCATACTTTGTCCCTCTGTACTACGGGGGCGTGATGATGCAGTTATTTTTCACCCTGGGTATTAAAGCTTAGTCTTCTGCCTAACTAGGAGACAGTAAAGTTTGCAAGTTCAGTGTAGCCTCACATCCTTGGGTCCAGATCTAGCCGTTCTATTTTTATTTGGAGTTTGATAATGCAGCAACAAAAGGTTTTTTTTTTAAAAAAGTACAGCATTGAAGCCTGATCTCAAACCTGAAAGCAGCTCTTGGGTATTTGTTTTCTTCAGGTTTTGTTTGCTTTCAAATCACTATATGGGAAATTTAAAAACTACTTTTAAGGTAAAAGTTGAGTCAACAGGCAAGCAAAATGAAAAGTCTAAAGAAACAAAATTTGGACTAAATTCACGTAGCACTCAAACACTGTATTATGTTCTTTTACTCAGGCAGCTCTCTAATGAATTATTAAAAGCCTTTGTACTCCAATACTGACAGATTTTAGAAATCTGATGGATCTCAAAGGGAGTAAACCATATCTGGATAAACTTTAAAACTTAGAAAGCTGAGTAAAAGGAAAACTCCACTGATTAGCCAGAACACTTTTGCCAAATATTTACTAAAATATATTTTTTAAAAATTGAATAGTTTTTAGTAATCCCCTGCAATTTTACTATTCCCAGGTAATAATGACATCTGCATCTCAGTGAGGATGGGGGTGGGAGTATCCGATCCTATTTTAACAATACTTCTCAGCAGATGCCAAGCACAATGAAATAGGGATGAAAGAACTGGCTTTTCACTGGACAGTGGAAAGTTTCATAGTTGTATAATTTTATGAAAATTCTTGGGTTTTTACTTTTCACCTCAGAAGCCTTAAAATTTCTAATTCTTTCTAATGGAAAGCAGGTTCTTTTTCTGTTTTGAACTGTTAAATTACCAAGGTGGCAGCTTCTGTTTGATTGTTAATTGTTCTTTTAATTTAAACGGTGATTTTCTGTGGTTTACTTTTTGTAATTAGATACAGCATTAATGATCTCTTCTATTATGCTGTAGTTTTCCTGTAATTGTAGCCCCAAGTAGATCAAGTTGATAAGAAATATCTTAGAGAGATTTCTACCATAATGGTGCTTCAAAAAAAAAAAAAAAAAAAAAAAAAAAAACTGAGCAAAGGGAACTGCTGAGAGATCTCACAGAACTAGAAAAATGAACAAGGACTTTTGACAGATATTCATTGAATGACCCAATAGATCTTTTCCATCACTAACTTCTATCATGAATTATTTTACCTGAAATGTAAATATAAACTGAATTTTTTATACTGAAAAATTAAAAATCATTGTTGTGACACTATGCCCCATATTACTCATAGAAATATTGTTATAATATGATTATAGCATATCTAAGATGTATTTCATGTAATATGGGTCATGTGAGATACCATTGGAGAGGTTATGATCTACTGAATATGATCATTAGTATACATGCATCATTTTTGTATCTGAAGTTAGGAATATTGTCTATGAACCTATTACAAATGTGTTTACACCTCGAAAACGCCCGCTAGACAGAAAACAATAGGTCTTTGAAGATGCTAATTTTCCACCTTCCTGGATAGCCTTCCTGTGGACACTGCAAATAAATTGAGTTATGGCTGCAGGGTCATGTGATCAAGTCCCCTGATCCTGGAGTCCATGATAAAATTAGTACTTTTCCACTAACCAGGGGTGGGAATCACACTAGAAGACAAAGGATTCCTGCCATATGTAAAACCTATTTAAGGCAGGGGAGTGACATAATCGTGGTTCTTTTGTCACTGAATCCCCACCCAGGATGACTGCTGTAAACATCTAAGAAACAAAAACAAGGGGGGGGGGAGAAGGACTGAGCCCAGGCTGGAAGTGTGTCTAGCCTGTGAATGAAATATCTGAAGTTTTAAGCTGCAAGCAAGACCAGCTTGCCTTCAAGAATCTCTGCAATCTGCCTAAAACAACATTTAGGGTGAGAATGTGCTACTTGTAACCAATTTCTCTGGTATCTTAAGGCTTAGATTGCGTGTTTGTTTTATTTGCTAAGTAATCTGCTTCGATCTGTTTGCTATCCCTTATAATCACTTAAAGTCTATCTTGTGTACTTAATAAACTTGTTTTCGTTTTCTCTAAAATCAGTTTGTGGCATTCATAACTGGGGGAGGGGGGCAAAAAGCTGTGCACATCTTCCTCTACATTGAGGGATGGTGCGAATTTCAACAAGCTTACGCTGTATGGTTTTCTGTGCAGCGCAAGAGGATACAATTTTGGATTTACACTCCAGAGAGGGGGGTGCACTTGAGTGCTGGGCAACTCCTTAGCTAAATCTATTCCTTAGCTAAATCTTTCCTATGTAGAGCAGATCTCAGCATCTGTGTTAAACAGCAGCTGGGCATGTCCCTACCTGTGCTACAAAATATTTAGGTTGCTTTCAGTGACTAAATAGTGCTGTCAGCTTATTCACTAATCTTTTAGTTCTGAAGACATGATTTCCAATCCTGTTTAGATTCCAGGTTAAATGGAACAATACAAAAAAATGGCAGTGTCAAAGAGCTGTGCGCTTCTTAGTGGTTTTCAAATTAAATAAAACATTGTTTGAGCCACTATTTATATATGACCATAAATAATTACATACAAAAATGTATGTAACTAATGTATGTATTGCCCATGCAACCTTAATCCTGCCTCCTTAGATGTCCAACCTGTGCATTGGATAAAGCCGGGGTCCTATCGAAAAAGTAACACAATCATGCAATTAAAGACTGTAGCGTAATGCACACACACAAGCAGGCAGAATTAAGACTGCACAGGCAATCATAATTCTATCATTTCCCAACTTTTGAGTGCTTGACTTTACAACCTAAATAACTCTTAACGTAATATATTTTTAAAATATAATTTCCTAGGAAATGAGGTAAACACAAATTCTATTATATTCATCTGGAACAACCACTCCATCGTGTATCTTTATCAAAGTTTGAATCCTGAATCTTGAGCTACAGAACTACCTGCACTGTTTGACAGCAGAAAGCACCTGTTATTTGGGGAAGCATGGATGGAAGAAATGGGCTACATCCAAGGAATGATCAGGGGAATAGAATCCCTGGCTAGTTTCCTTTCCTCCCAATTTCAGGGTGGTGGTGGGGCTCCTACCACTGATGCCAGGAGAAGGGTTACATGGAACAAATAATAGGAACTTCTCTAGGTCAGGAATCTTCAAGGTCTGCTGCAAACAACAGAGGGATCCAAACTTCTTAAAAATTTATGTAAATTTTTTTTACAGTGGAAAACATTAGTCAACCTAAATACAGACTTGCTATCAGCTCTCCCTAAAACACACAGATCCCAGATCAAAACCGGTGAACTGAAAGAACATGAGATGAACACTTTCCACCACCCTTGAAAAAATGCTACTTATCCAAAAAGAGTAATATTTTTGGTTGGCAAGTAAATCAGATTTTAATATAACCATAATTATATTAACAGATAGGCTTGTAGAAATTTTGCCTGGACTGGTATGTTTTTATGATTGGTTTGAAGGCTGGTTTAAACAGTTTTTGTTTAACATACCCCTTTGTAGCTCAGCTGAAGTCATTAGAGACAACAGGTCACAGTTTCACACCAAATTGTGTGATGCAAGGAAACCTCAACTCTCAGCACTAAGGAGTTAATGCAGCCTGATTGAAGTACTTTTTCATTCTCTTGTGACTTGCACTATCAAAACAGCATTCCATATTATCTACCACTGCAATGACATGACCCACACAGACCTCTTTATTTCTTGCTGACATGTTTTTCTGAATTCTTGGCAAATACTGAAAACTTTTTTTTAAACAGAGTTAATCTTTATAACCCTCCTAAAACTTATCTATATAGTGGCACAGGTGTACAAGGTACCTTATAAACAAGGTCCCAGTCCTAAGGTAAAATCTAAATTAGAATGATACAATACATATAATGATTAAGGACCTGGCTGTATGAGAACTGCACAATAGAAGAGATTAGGAACTGAAGTCCATGAAGGATTTGAAAGAGGAGTTTTTATAGTACACAGAAGAGGAAGGATGTTCATAGTATAGAGAAAGTCACGAAAAGAGGTACAAAGTAATGAGTGGGAGGAGACTATAAAGCGAGCAGAGAGCAAGAGACGGGGTGTAGGAGGAAAACACAAGCTGAGATGTAGGTGAGGCTGTCGTGAAGAGTCTTGAGAGTGAGGAAGAGCAACTTGGGCTTAAAGACTAAGCCAGGAAAATTATTTGAAAAAGAGGGCAACAATATGAAGCAGCAGTATAGACATTTCAGTAGTCACAGTGAGATAAGGCACATACCAAGGGTTTTAGCAGTTGGTACGGAAAGTTGTTTTGTTTTGAATATTGAAGAACACAAAAAATTTGGAAAGAGCCTAGACAGGGAACATTTGCGGGGGGAAGGCTACAGAGGAATTGAAGATGGCAGTGTGATTGGGGGGAACCAGAATAATGGAGTCTTCAGCAATTAAGAAAGAGTATACAAAATACTTTAAGACTTGTAAAAAATTAAAAAACTGCCATCTATGAAAATAGAAGGTATATCCTGTCTAGGGAATCCTGAAGCATTTCCCAGTTGGTCAGAATCATAGGTAATTTTATACACATTTTCCCACACTGTTTCCAACACTTAGAACAGTGTCCTTCCACCAGTGCACCAAGCAACCTCCTTCTCTTTTGAGTCTCTCCTAAAGGCTCACTTTTGGCTTCCTTCCTACAGTTACCTACTCAACTCTGCTCTCATGCCTCACCCTCATTAGCTAACTAACCTCCTATCACATGAGAAATACGAGGTATTAAACTAAAAGACAGGTGTCTTTGAAAATCCCACCTTAACTGACTTAGGAGCCTAAGCTTCCATTGGACTTGGGCACTTTTGAAAATTTTACCCGTTAACAAGATTTATGTCCTACCTTACCAACGCAATTCTCATTTCTTTTAAAGATGCATTCTCTCTCCCTTGCCTGTATTTCACCTAATTTTAGTATGGTCTGATTTCAGAGGTGCTGAGCAATTACACCTTTCATTGGCTTCAATTTTCAGAGCTTTCATGAAAGGATAACATGGCATAGCTTTGCAAGTTTCATGGCAACAAATAAAAAAAACGGGGCTAGTGAGTGCAGCGTGAATAAAACATAAACCACAATTAAAACACTATTATTAAGAGTGAAGTATTTTCTAAGGGCATGTCTACACTACAGCACTGTCAACCTATGTTAGGTCGACCTATAGCCACCACAGTAATTACTGCAGAGGCTGATGTCCACACTACCCTCCTTCTGTCAGTGGTGTACGTCCTCACAGACTAAAGAGATGCAGTGTGGGGGGCTGAGAAACCTCTGCACTGCTCCCCACCTGGAGTCCAGCTCTTGCTTCCTCGCGGGCAGCCACCCAGGTTTCTCACCTTCCAGAGCAAGGAGCCTCTGGGCAGCAGGCCAGCTTGGAGTGGGGAGCTGGCTCCAGCATGGAGCCTTGAAATTGGTAAGACAACCAACAGCCAATGTAAGTAACACAATGTCTACACAGATACTGTGTCTCCCTAACTACACCAACATAAGCCCTATGCCTCTTGTGGAGATGTAAATGCCCTATTACACCAACATAATAATTCCATCGGTGGGACAATGCTGTAGTTTGTCCACTGACACAATTAGGTCAATGTAAGCTGCCTTATGTCAACCCAACTGTGTAGTGTAGACAAGGCCTAAGTAAAGTTTTATTATTATTATTATTATTAAAAAATGATATTATGGCACTACCAAGAGACATCGGGATCAGAGCCCCATTGCAAGGTACTGAATAAACTTGAGCTAAAACACAGGCACTGTCCCACAGAATTTACAGTCTACGACATTGTCTGCTACTCCCTTTGCTTTGCCAGTAACGCCAGCTTTGATCACCTGCTTCTCCTGCAGATACCTTTTCACTTTCTTCCAGGTTGGCCCTTATGCATGGAGATTATATATCTTCATAAATCCAATACCAATCCTTCCAAAAGAATACTTGTAAGTATTTTGAAAATTACCTGGAAATCATGCAAGAAATCCAAAACAACTAACAAAAACAAACAAAACCACCTGCTGATGACAGCCATTCAACAAAAAAACAAAAAGTGGAATCAACTATAACTACTCCACAACCCACAGAACACCACCTCCAGGGGAAACCATGGCACCAGAATTCACCACAAGGACACTACACAATACCCAATCATCATTAATTTATCAACACAATGCCTCACTGGAGCTGAATTATCTGTACTTTTTAAGGGTCTGAACTTCAGCCCCACCGCAGAACCTGATACCGTACTAATATGTGGAGAACAGGAAGAATTCTTCCACCATCTCTACCTCAAAGAATTCTTTCACTAGGACGACACCACTCACAATTACTATGTCCCCACCAACAATAATAAGAAAAAAGAATCATCTGACTGGGCACCACAGGATGAAAAATATTGGACTGTGAAATCCTTAATAAACATCATATCCACCATAATCTCTACACCACCAAGAGGACGGCCATACAGTCCCTGATATCTAACTACCAGATAGTAGTCAAACCAGCAGACAAAAGGGGCACCATTGTATTTCTCAACCATGCTGACAACATCAACGAGGCCAACTAACAACTCTTTTATACTATCTACTACAAAAGTACTCACAGATAGAGTCCTGCGCAGATACAGAATTTGTATCTGCATCCAAGCCACGATCCACAAACATGGTCAGCAGATATAAAGTGGATATCCACAGACTTGCCATGCTCTATTCACCCCCCACACCACAATTTATCCAGAAACTTATCATCATCAAATCCTTCCCCAAACAACTCTACAAGAAAGTCTACAAACTCTTCCCCCACAAACCCACTCCAGCGACCTTCTACATGCTTCCCAAGATACGCAAACAAGGGAACCCAGGCAGACCCATCAGAACTGGTCATGGCACTCTTACTGAAGGAATATTGGGACTCTCAGAAACCATCCTCAAACCACTAAGGGCCAACTTCCACCAGGACACACTGACTTCCTCCATAAACTATACAATATTAACAACCTCCCTCAGAACACTATCCTCACCACCATGGAAGTTACTTCCCTATACTCCAGCATCCCTAACAATGACAGCATAGCTGTCTGCCTCAAATGCTTACATGACAATGGACAACCCTCAGATAGCCACCCCAAACACATTGCCAAACTCATCCATTTCATCCTCATCCATAACAATTTTACATTCAGCAACAAACACTTTGTCCAAACCATGCAAACAGCCAAGGGTACTAGGATGGCTCCCCAATATGCCAACCCCTTTGTGGGCCACCTTGAAGAAGAATTTCTGGACAAATGCACCACCAAATCAATGACATACCTGAGATTCATCAATGATATTTTCATCCTCTGGACAGCTTAAACTCCCTCATAGATTCCCACCACAACTTTAATCACCACCCATCCATTAAATTCTCTGAAACACGCCCTCAGTAGCAACTTCTTGGACAACACAATCAGTTTCAACAATGGAACCGTACAGACAACCATATACAGTAACTCCTCACTTAAAGTCGTCCCAGTTAACGATGTTACGTTGCTGATCAATTAGTGAACATGCTCGTTTAAAATTGTGCAATGCTCCCTTATAACACTGTTTGGCTCCCTTACCAAGCCTGCTTTGTCCACTGCTTGCAGGAAGAGCAGCTCGTTGGAGCGAGCTGGTGGGGGCTTGGAACCAGGGTGGGCCAGCAGCCCCCAATCAGCTCCCCTAAGCTCCCTGTGCAGCAGCTGCCCAGCAGGCTACCAATTGCCAGCAGTTCAACTGTCCCTCCTGCCACGGCCATGTGCTGCTCCTGCCCTCTGCCTTGGAGCTGCTCCTGGGAGCCTCCTGCTTGCTGTGCAGGGAAGGGGGGAAGAAGGGGGTTAATGACAGGGTGTCCCCCTCCCCCCTACTCCTGCCCCCCCTTATCCCTTCTCCAAATAGAGCAGGGTGGGGACAGGACAGGGCTCAGGACAGAGAGGGCTTGCTGGCCACAGCTGCTGTCTCCACTTTCTGATTTTTTTTTAAAGGCAATGTACTTAGAGTGGGGTCAGCATACTTAAAGGGGCAATGCGCATCTCTCTCTCTCCCACACACACACAGGATGTGTGTCTCTGTCTGCCATGCTGTCTCCCCTCCCTCCATTCGTGCTGCCTTGTAGGGTGGGAGACTACATTAACGACGTGTTAACCCTTGAGGGCTCAGCTGAATGCCAGTTCATCATTTAGCAGTAAGGCATTCCCCAGGAAATATCCCACCCTTTAACTTCACCACCTCAACCAAGCTTCACAATCATCATTGTTGTGTACAATGTGTACAGTATTATATATATTTTTTGTCTGGTGAAAAAAATTTCCCTGGAACCTCCCTCCCCCCCCCCTTTACATTAATTCTTATGGGGAAATTGGATTTGCTTAACATCATTTTGCTTAAAGTCGCATTTTTCAGGAGCATAACTACAACGTTAAGCAAGGAGTTATTGTATGAGAAATTCACGGATCACTGCACCTACCTTCACAGATCCAGTAACCACCCCGAACACACCAAGAAATTGGTTATCTACAGCCAGGTACTCAGATACCACTGAATATGCTCTGAGGAATAAGTCCAGGATACATACACCTTCACACACTTTAAACCGTCTTCACCAAATAAGGACATTTCACCAGAGAAACAGATTGCATCATAGAACAGGCCACCAAAATACCCTGAGAGAACCTGCTTTGATATAGAAATAAAAACCCCTGTGACTGCACGCCACTAGTTGCCACTTAGCACTCCACACACTGGAACCCATATGGGATATCATCAAACTACAACCCATACTCGATGGGGATCCCATCCTGAAAAAAATCTTTCCTGAATCCCCACCTCTGGCCTTCAAAACAACCCCCAATCTCATCAGAAGCCAACTCCCCACACACCAGGACACAACACAAAGTGGCACCAGGCCCTGCCAGAACAACAGATGCAAAGCCCGCAAACGTATCTCCATCGCTGCAATGATCAACACCCCCCACAATACACCTTTCAAGATCCACAGATCCTGTACTGGCCTATCACAACAAGTGGTGTACCTTATCCAGTGCACTAAATACCCCAACAACAACTATGTGCATGAAACCAGACAATCACTATGCTCTTGAATGACCTCACATAGGAAAATGATAAAAGACAAAAAGACCCTATCACCTGTGGGTGAACACTTCTCACAAAGCAATCACTCTATCTCTGACCTATCAGTTCTCATCCTTGAAGGAAACCTGGACAGCACTTTCAAAAGACGAACATGGGAACTTATATTCATTACTCTGCTAGCCAATAAAAAAATCATGGACTGAAAAGAGACACTGGATTTATGGTTTACTACAACAATCTGTAACCCTCTAGCCGTCTCTCCCCTTTATCCTATGACTGCAGAGGTGTTAACGGGGCCACTTTACCTTGAATGGTCCCTTCAGTATGTGCTAACTACTTAGGCTAAACAATCTGTTCCATCTCGCATTTTGCTGTGACTTTGCGAGTACTTTTCCCAGAGCTGAAGAAGAAGTTGGTCCAATAAGAGACATTACCTCACCCACATTTTCTCTCTAATTACCAGTTTCCAGCAAACAGACAATATATACTTTCTTCACCTGGAGCACACTAAAGGAATCCCACTGATCAATCAATACGGAGCAAACATAGGGTTATCTGAATCTCTGCACAAACTGAAGACCCTCACCCTGTAACTGAATCTGCGCAAGTGGCCTCTGGCACCTTCAGGAGCCCCACTGACTTCTATTGCCCAAGGTAGGGACAATGGGATATCCTTGCAGATTCAGCTGCTGGATTGAGGCCTATAAACTCTGCAGTGCTGAGTAAATTCTCTTGCATCTGCAGAAACAGGAGTATAAAAGACTAAAATGGTGATGAAGGAGAAAAACAAAGCAGATGCCTTACAGGTCTCTTCTAAGCAGCAAGAAATTAAGAATCCTGTGAAACATGTCCCAATTTTTACCCAAATTTCTTCAAAATCGGGACAATGCTACCTATTGTAACATCTACTCTCCAGCCTCCTGACAGCATTCCCCAGGCATTCCACTTTACAAAACCATAGAAGGAAAAAATTAGAATCCTAATGACATGCATTTTATGAACCTATTAGATAATCTTTTTTATTCTCTGTAGCTCACACACATTAACTCAGGGTATGTCTACACTGCCCACATTGCAGCACTGGGATGTGGGCAGTGTAGACATGCTTTATCACCAGGAGAGAGCTCTCGCAGTGATTAAAAAAAACAAAAGCCAAACAAACAAAAGCTACCCTCCCTTGGGCCACCCCTTCCTACCAAGGCCCTGCCCTCGCACTGCCCCTTCTCCACGAGCCCCCACCATTGCACTGCCTCTTCCCCCCTCCCCAAGACCCTGCCACCAATCACTCCTCTCCGCCCCCTCCCCCACATCATTCACCCTTACGGCCTGGTAAAAAGTGCGGGGGGGGGACGGTAGGGGGACGACGACACGGGCATAAAGACCCCTGTTCCAGGGCCCATGATTGCAAGTCCCACTGCATCCTTACTCCAGAAACATCACCTTTGCTTTCATATGTTATACAAAATGCAGCAGACATATATTTATAGTATAATCTCTCTATCAGTCACTGAAATTTCATCACCATGCATCATAAATTGAACTCACAGCTTAATCAGCATTAGTCTGGGTTTGTGTAACCTGAGAATGGTTCGTTACCCAAAAGTAACAGTGAGCACTGCAGTATCACTCGTAATCAAGGTGGGAATGGAAATCTTGAAGTCTGTGTGTTGTTGGATTGTTTGTTTGTTTTTTGGAAATAGAGTCCCTCTCTGCCCAATCTTGAAAACTCCAATTTTTGAAAATTCTGGAAGTCATGCTCTCTGACCACTCTACCTACACATCCGTGAACTTATACTGCATCACCATGGAGAAGTAGCCTTTTCTGTTAATATACTCCTTGACTAACTGGAGGTGACACCACAGAATATGGGCAGATAGATTTCCTGAACAGCTTCTGCACAATTCAGAATCCCAGTTGTTTAAACCCCTCCATTATCTCTGGCACACTGATCACCTTGATTACAATCCCCTGCAATATGCTATGTATCACTACGCAAACCTCCACAATAGTTTTCAGAGTAGCAGCCGTGTTAGTCTGTATTCGCAAAAAGAAAAGGAGTACTAGTGGCACCTTAGAGACTAACCAATTTATTGAGCATAAGTTTTCGTGAGCTACAGCTCACTTCATCAGACACATTCACTCCACAATAGTAGCTCCTACCATGGGCTTTCTGATCCCAAGCTACTGACTGTACGGGGTAGCCATAAAAGCCACACTACTCTCTCTCTTAGCTCAACAGAGTGGTGCGCTCATCTTGGAGGTCTGGCACTGCAACATTAAGGCTAACTCACCACAGAGGAACAGAAGTGTCTCCTTCCTCACTGTGAAGTTCTACAGTCACTGTTGCTTATCCCAAGTCTCAAGGACAAATCAGTACCACCAGTCTGATTATGGTCCGGATCCAAAAACAGCATTCCATCTAGTGAACAAGTTATTCTCAAATACACAGTGCCAGCTTTTCTGGAGGCCCCAGAGGATTAGTGATTATTGCAGCAAATTTTATATCTTATGCCAGAACATCCTCCACCTGAAAATTTATAGAAATTTGCCAGGGAATCATGCAGTTTGACATCTTCTTTCAATTTCCCTGGATAGCTCTCAAAAGCAACTGATACAGAGAGCTGTGCTAGCAACTGTGCAATAGGTACCAAGCAAGCAACGTATTGACAAGAGCAAAGTACAGTGTAAGCAGTGGTTTAACTCTCTAGCGTTAACACAACCTTTGGGCATGCCTACACTATGACGGTATACCTATGATGTTGCAGCTGTGCCGCTGGAGCGCCCTAGCATAGACTCTTCCTACACTGATGGAAGAGGTTCTTCCGTCGATGTGGTTAATCCATCTCTCTGAGAGGCGGTAACTAAGCTGACAGAAGAATTCTTTCATCCACCTAGCTGCATGTACACCAGGGGCTAGGTAAACTTAACTATGGTGCTCAAGTCAAAAAGTGTTCACACATGTAATCCCCGAAGCTAGGTCAATCTAATTTTCAAGCGTAGACCAGGCCTTAGTGTTGGGTTACTGTAAACTGAACTATGAGAGGGTATGAGGCATTAAGTGAAAATATATTAAGGCCACGTAACTACACTAGCCAGTATAAACTACATACTGGATTATTCTCAATTATATATTCACTATCTACTGTAAACTACCTTCTCTTCTACACATCACTTCCCCAAACACACATGAACAAATGAATATTTCCCCCTCTTTCCCCTGCACTCTGTCCAAAACAATATCTCCCTTTTCTGTTGTTCCACCCACACTGTCTCCACAAACCTTGACTCCCTTTTTCTTTTAATTTCTATATCAAGTTTATTCTCCTCATCTTCACCTCCATGGTTCTGCACACACTACCACAGCCTACATCTTACTACGTGTCATTCTGTGACCTATCACATTCATGGTCCTCCACAATCATCTTCTCATTCCTGGTTTCACACTACCTTTTATCTTTGGAATAGACTCTTAACTCCTAGTGTTCCCATGGCACCTTCCAACTCAATTTAAAAAACACTTGCATCATCATCTTTATTGAACGACTCAGCAAATGAGGTATGTGCATCTTGCATTTCAACAGTTATCCAGTGCTTCATATCTGTCCTACTTACAACAGATTCCTTGAGTCAGGGATCATGTCTTTAAACTGTTTTGGTAAACATTATGTATATTCCTAGCGCTCTGTGTTAATCATACTGCAGTTTTAAACATCAAAAAATGTGTTGTCTTCCCTCAACCACTAACAGTGCATTTTGTTTTGGTGGAGTAGTAACTAGTTAATTAAAAACTGTCCAAAATTACTTTATGATTAATATGACAATGCAATGTGGGGTAGCACAAACTACTGAAGATATTACTCCCTGTATTACTGCCATCTAATGGCACATATACATACATCATCTTGTGATTTAATAAGATTATACGACTTTTAAGAAAAACATGAAACTGCATTATTGATTACTATTCCACTTTTACCAGAAACCAAATATTATGGCAGAAAATACTACTTTCATTAAGTGGTCTGTATTTAAAGGGAATTCAGTTTGTTCTGCAGGTAGCACACAAATATTTCGAAGATGCCTGCAATGTGCAGTCCTTAATTGGAATCATGTCATGGCTACTATCATGTAGCACAGTGAATGTAAATGCTGGATATCTGCACTTGGCAGCTGCTTGGCAGGCTTTATAATAAGAAATCTTACTGAAAATTGATAGTGTCTTTAAATGTAATAGGAGGATATAGACAGTATTTTGAAAATCAAATACTTAATATCCTGCAGCAGTCTTCCAATCCATCCACGTCTAACATACTGTTTACCATCAATTTGAGCTACTTAACAGCTGGTAACAGCATTTATATTCAGCCACCATTTTCAAAGAGAGCAGCCAAATAGGCTAACGTAACATAACATAGCTTCCACTGGGGAAAACATCTAATATATAACTTCTAACCAAAGTTCTGGGGACCAGGTTAGATGGAAAAATACAGTGTGATTGAAATTACATTGTCAAGTTTGAGACAGTAAAATGTGAATATACTGCATATCAAAACACGTAAAAGCAGTGAACAATAGAAAAGGTCTGACTCAATGAACAAGCGTGCATGGTGGATAGAACAAACCCGGTCTCATGTGTCAGGCAAGTCATTCTAAACATGAATAATGATACATCTAGTCATCTTTAAAACAATGAGTTAGAAGTCATTTCAAGTCCCCAAGTCCCTCTGCCAATTCATGGTTTTACATAATTGCATTTTCCTAGGGTTTAAAGCATTGCTCTCTCCTTTTACTGTATGGAAGGCTCTCACAAACAGGGCAAAGTGACTAACGACCAGCACCGGGGCGGCGGGGGGAGAACAGTGAAACTGACTGTACATAAAGTGCTGTCAAATAAGCATTATATAAACTAAAAACAAAAATTGTTACAAATATATATCACAATCTTAGGTTAAAAATGCATTTACACACATGGATATTTTTAAAAAGACACAGATTTCACAAATACATTTTTCTTGCACTATTCCTTTGCTCTATTGTTTTTCCATAGTAGCAGAGCCCTAGACAAACCCTCTCAGCCAACAGTTAACAGAGAACGGCAGAACAGCTGCTCATTGGGAGGTAGAAGTGGCATTACAAGTGTGACATTGCACTTCATATGATTTTTTTTTTAAAATATGCTAATGAGTGTGAATATAATGTAACTGGAATATGCTTTATGCAAAAGGTTTTTGTAAGGTATTATTACAAAGCTTATAATTTACTGAGTGCGGTCATTCTATTTGTATAAATGTATTATTCTTGTATCTGAAACTAGAAATATGAAATATAACTCTGAGGTCCTATTGTAATTATGCAATGTATGGGCAATTAATGGTGGTTTGGTATCTTGGCTCCCGTTAACCAGGACAATTGACTGTAGATGGCTCTGTTTACCTGCAAGCCTTCCTGTGAGTCAGGCCGGGAAGAATGAAGGCTTGGGGTCTCACAGGACATGTGACCATGTCACCTGGTACTAGAATCCATCTTAAACCTGGGGCTTTTCTGTTTAGAAGGAGGGGTGGGGACCCAGAGAGACAAAAGATTCCCCCCTTGTGCCAAAGCTATATAAGTGGGTGGAACAGAACAAAGGAGGCTGGAGTCATGTGAAATCCCTTGCTTTACACCTAAGATGCCTGCTGGAACTAACAAGAACTGTACCAGGGGAAAGGATTGGGCCCAGACTAGGAAGGAGTCTAGTCTGTGAAAGAAGCTTATTGGAACATCTCTGAGGGTGAGATTCCATCTGTAATCAGTTTCTTAATGTATTAGGCTTAGACTTGAGTGTTTTGTTTTATTTTGCTTGGTAACTTACTTTGTTCTATCTGTTATTACTTCGAACCACTTAAATTCTACTTTTTATAATTTAATAAAATTACTTTTTGCTTATTAACCCAAAGTAATAAATACCTGGAGAGCAAACAGCTGTGCATATTTCTCTATCAGTGTTATAGAGGGCAGACAATTCATGAGTTTATCCTGTATAAGCTTTATACAGAGTAAAACAGATTAATTTGGGGTTTGGATCCCATTGGGAGCTGGGTGTCTGGGTGCTAGAGACAGGAACACTTACTAAGCCATTTTCAGTTAAGTCTGCAGCTTTGGGGGACATGGTTCAGACCTGGGTCTGTATTTGCAGCAGGCTAGTGTGTATGGCTCAACAAGACAGGGTTCTGAAGTCCCAAGCTGGCAGGGAAAACAGGCTCAGAGATAGTCTCAGCACATCAGGTGACAGTCCCGAGGGGGTTTATGTGATCGAAACCGTCACAACAAGAATGATAAGTACCAAGCAGTGTTGTCTAGAGTTTAGAACAGGAGTCAGAGTCAGGATCCAACTCTATAGCTGTCTTAGACTGTGAAGTTAGGTAAGTTCCAGACTCTGTACCTTCAGTTTTTCCGTAAAGAAGTAGTATACAATAATTAGGGCCCTACCAAATTCATGGTCCATTTTGGTCAATTTCATAGTATTTTTAAAATCATAAATTTCATGATTTCAGCCATTTAAATCTGAAATTTCATGGTGTTGTAATTTTAAGGGTCCTGACCCATAAAGGAGTTGGGGGGGAGGGGCCCGCAAGGTTATTGTAGTGGGGGTGGGAGGAGCTGCAGTACTGCTACCCTTACTTCTGTACTGCTGCTGGCAGCAGCGCTGTTTTCAGAGCTGGGCAGCTGGAAAGCAGCAGCTGCTGGCCGGGAGCCCAGCTCTAAAGGCAGAGCCGCTGCCAGCAGCAGCACAGAAGTAAGGAAGGCATGGTTTGGTATTGCCACCCTTATTTCTGCACTGCTGCCTACAGAGCTAGACCTTCATCCAGACATCCATCACTCTCCAGCATCCATCTCTCTCCAGCCGCCCAGCTCTGAAGACAGAAGCACAGAAGTAAGGGTGGCATGGTGTGGTATTGCCACCCTTACTTCTGCACTGTTGCTGGTGGGGCAGTGCCTTCAGAGTTGGGTGCCTGGCTAACAGCCACCGCCACTCTCCAGACACCCAGATCTAAAGGCAGCATAGAAGTAAGGGGGGCAATACTGTGACCACCCCCCCAAAAAAAACCCTGTGGCCCCCTGCAATTCCCTTTTGTCTCAGGACCCCCAATTTGAGAAACACTGGTCTCCCCTGTGAAATCTGTATAGTATAGGATAAAAAAAACACAAAAATATCAGATTTCACTGGGGGAGACCACTGAAGATGGACCTGGCAGCGGTATGACCCTTTGCAACAACAGACTGGAAATGTTTCCTGAAGTCCTGTGGTAGATGTTTAATGAAGGCCGTTAGCTTGCTGTAATTAGTAAAGTTATATTTAGCCATGACCATTGGATAGTTCATAATCGGGAACTCCAAGCTTATGGACAACTAACACCTTCATGCCAGAAGGTCCAATCGGTTTTGATCCTTGTCACAAGGGGTAGCACTTGAAAAATGCAGTGTACCCCGTTTGTTCACAGCATCCACCACAAGGGAGTTAGGTGAGGGATGGGAAAACAAAAAGTTATAGTTCTTAAGAGGTACATAATATTTCTTATCCACCCTTTTGAATGGTGGTGGAATAGTGGATGGCATCTATCATACTGTCTTAGCTAGATCCAGGAGAGCCTCATTAATAGGTAGCCCCATTTTGGAGAGTGTTGCTGACTGCAAAATATCAAGCAGTCTGTGCTGCTGGTCTTTGACCTCCTCCAGAGGGATTGGCAGTGTGTCTGCTACCCTTCTAATAGGGTTCTGGAATTGTCTGAAGGGGGGGAGGCATGAGCACCTCATCCAGCAACAACAACAAAATGGGTATTTCAGGAGTGAATTCTACGCCTGCCCTAGCTTCCAACTCTTCAAACGTCTCTTCCTGCCTTGGAAGGGAGGATGAGGAACCCCGGTTTCCCTGCAGGACAAGACGGTAGTTTATTGAACTGCTGCCAATAGGCAGCCCACAGATTACTATATTGCCATTGTTGGGAGGTCCATAAGGGAGTGGGGGTGGCATACAGGGTTGGTTTCACCATGCTTGATGCACTGCAAAGTCCTCCCTTTGTCCGAGGGCAGATTCCCAAAAGGGTATGTAGGAGAACCCCTAACAGAAATCGAGGAGACCAACCAGGTGTCCTCCTCCTCATCCTCCCATTGCCGCACAGCCAATGAGAACGGAGGAGAGTATTGTGCCAAGGAGTGGCCACTCAGACTAAGGTCTCGGCACTGTGAAACACTTGGTATCTGACAGCAAAGGGGACTGTGGTTTGTCTGACATGGAGACCCCTCGAGTATCGGAACTCCTGCAGTACTGGAAAGGATGCCAATGCCAACACCATAGCCGAAGTTTCCATGGCTGAAGCCAATGGTACCAGTAATGCTGAGCATTCTGCAGGCCTTGCTGGACATCAATGCCTGCTTGGTACCAAAGGTACCCGCTTGTACAGACACCCCCGGGTGAGCTACTTGCAACAGGACCAATGGCTGGATTAAGGTGTGCAATGGCACCAACTGCTGAGTGGAATGCTTTGGTGCTGATGATGAGGCCAAGCTTAATGATACCTTGTGTTTCTTTTTACTAGAGCGTGCTTGTACCCTCCTATCGGAGCAGTGTTTCCTACCTTTGGAGCTCTGGCACTTTACTGGCCCGCTGGTTTCAGAGGAAGAGTCTTTGGCCTGCACGGTACCCTTGGAGACTGAGAACATTGGCAGGGACCTGGTCTTCTATGGAGTTTAGCTCCTTAGGTATAGAATCCACGCTCCTCTTTTCGGGAGTCTTCCCTGTGTGCTCAAAAGGCTTCCCTTTCTTAGGAGAAGCATGTCCCAAGGTGGGTAGGGTGCTGGATCTGTCTCAGAACAGATACATGGGGGTCTTCTGACCTAGCTCAGAGAGCAGTTGCAGGGAATGTTCCATCGCCAATAGTCTGAGCTTCATCTCTCTGTTCTTCTTGGCCCTGGACTAAAGGACTCAACAAAAAACAACTTTTGGGAGATATGGGACTCTCTTAGGCAACAGACACTCTTGGAGTGTCCGTAACTCACCAGTATAGTCTCCTGGTAGGAGGAGCAATATTTGAAGCCTGGAAAAATAGGTATACCCCATCATGAGAAGACAGATCTCCTGGGGGGAAAGCAATCTCTCACCTAAACTACCTATACTAATACTAACAACACTGAACTATCTTATATAGAAAAAGTAAAGAGAAAGGCTGAGCACACTAAGTTGGCATGCTAGTGTTCCATCTGGGTCTTAGGAGATAGGGAAGGAACTGAGGACAGTTTGCCTGCCCACTTCTAGATAGCCTCAGTGTTTGCCACAAGGAGGCATACGGCTCACGCGTGTGTCAAACAAGCACTGCTAGCTAGAAATTTCAAATCAAGGGCTTGAGAGACACATGCACACCTGGAGTGGTGCACCCATAGGGACGCTACTCAAAGAAGAGCATTTTTGCACCAATCTAGTGAGGAGGGCTTTCAGCTAGATTCAAAGAGGGCAGGTAACACAAGTCCAAAGGCAGATATAAAAAAGGGGACCTTAAGAGAGCTGCATATTGGCAGGGGGAGAGAAGAATGGAAAATTGTCACAGGCACAACAAAAAGAACAACAGTGGGGAAATCTGCTTAACATCTTAGATGTCTATACACAAATGTAAGTAGTATGAGGAGTAAAGAGCATGAACTGTAAATATTAGTTCATAAGCTAAATTATGACTTAGTTGACAATACAGAGACTTGGTAGGATAAATCTTATGACTGGAACACTGGTATAGAGGAGTACAGCTTTTCAATATAGGAGGAAAAGGGAGGAGATACTGCATTATACATCAAAAACATATACTCCTGTTCTGAGGTCCAAGAGGAGGTGAGAGGCAGTCCAGGCAAAACTCTCTGAATGAAGATAGAAGAGAGGAAAAAATAACAAAAGAACAAACAGGGAGGAAATGAATGATGAGGCATTTCTAGAACAAACAGAAATGTCCAAAACACAAGACTTAGTAACAATGGGAGATTTCTACTAAGACATCTAGTGGAAAAGTAATATGGAAAACACAAAACAGAATGGATAAAAAAATCAATGATTTTAAAAAAAAAAAAAAAAAGCAAAAATCGGTTTTTAATTTAAATAGGTTTTTTCCTCAAAAAGCATTTTATCAAAAAAATCCAATCTAAAGATAGTTTTAATTAAGATACATTATAGCTCAAAGATCTCTCATCACAGAACAGGGATTATAAATTCTAATTCTACACTATGAGACAATATATTCATGTAATATTTAAGAAAAGCTTTGTAAATGAGTTCCAATAGTTCATGGATTAGGGACCCCATTTTATGAGGTTCCAGGAGCTTCAATATAGATTATTTTGGTTAATCTTTCTATCTACCCAGCGGGATTCAGTGCTCAGTCTAGAAGATACCATCAGAGATGCTTAGTTTTGCAGTTCTCAAACTGTGGATGCCTGTTAACACCAAAAATGTTTTTAAATAAATATATAGAGATGAGAAATACCAGACCTCAACCCTATTGTCCTCTGCAAATTTGTGTACACAGAGTCAATCCCTCACCTCTCTCTAAAAGTGCAAAGTTTCAAAAAGTTAAATGAATAGAAGATTGTTGGGGGCAGAATAGAACTGGACAAGGAGAATTAGTCTGGAGATAAAAGTGAGAAGGGAGGGACAGGCAGTAGAAACAAAAGTGAAACCATCTGAGCAGCATATTCCAGAAGTCTTGAGGTCTTTCTGCGTGTAGCCTTCATTGATTTGAGATCTACCATACCATTCTCTCATTAGAAGGAAAAACCTATAATGGCAGCAGGCCGTAAAAGAGACCCAGTTTGGGAATAAGAACATTCAAGAAATATATGTTTGCTGATAACGTTTTAAAGAAAGTCACACCCGTGAACTGGTGGAAGTCACTTAAGCACTTGGATTTAGAGACTGTTGAAGTGATAATCTCATTTAACAGCAGTAGCTTATTCTGCTGGTGTAGAAAGAATATTTTCCTTCTTTGGAAAAATTCATTCCAAATTGAGAAATCGTTTGGGACCTGAAAAAGTAAGGAAGCTTGTTTTTCTTTTCCAGATTATGAACAAACAGGAAAATAAAGGTGAAGATGACTGAGTTAGCTGCAGAAGCCAATATTTTAAGTTTCTCATGTTGACCTGGCTGACATAGTCAATTTAATTTTAAGTATTTAATTTACTATTTTAGTTAAAAACAAAAACAAATCTGATTTTAAAAAACGTGAATGTTTAACTAAATTCAGGTTTCAGAGCGGTAGCTGTGTTAGTCTGTATCAGCAAAAAGAACAAGGAGTACTTGTGGCACCTTAGAGAGACTAACAAATTTGAGCATAAGCTTTCGTGGGCTAAAACCCACTTCATTAGATGCATGCAATGGAAAATAAAGTAGAGAGAGAGAGAGAGAGACACACACACACACACAGAACATGAAAATGGGTGCTGCCGTACCCACTATAATGAGAGTGATCAGTTAAGGTGAGCTATCATCAGGTGGAGAAAAAAAACCTTTTGTAATGATAATCACGATGGCACATTTCCAACAACTGACAAGAAGGTGTGAGTAACTGTCGGGGGAAAAATAAGCATGAGGAAATAGTTTTACTTTGTGTAATGACTCATCCACTCCCAGTCTTTATTCAAGCCTAATTTAACGGTGTCCATTTTGCAAATTAATTCCAATTCAGGAGTTTCTCGTTGTAGTCTGTTTCTGAAGTTTTTTGGTTGTAGTAATCCCATTTTTAGGTCTTCTGAATTCGGCAACACCCATTTTTTCATGTTCTCTGTGTATATATACACAGACAGACAATCTTCCTACTGTATTTTCCACTGCATGCATCCGATGAAATGGATTTTAGCCCACAAAAGCTTATGCTCAAATAAACTGGTTAGTCTCTAAGGTGCCACAAGTACTCCTTGTTCTTTTAACTAAATTCAGAAATTCATATGCTTGTTTTGTTAAAATATTATGTTAGCTGTTGAAGAAAAAAATCCAGAACATAACACGTTGTTTTTAGTTAAATAAAACAATTTAAATGTCTGTCTGGTGATGTTCTCCTCCTAATATAGCACGGCAAGAAAATCCTCCAAATATTAACGATTAACCTGTTGAATTGGAGATAGTTCACCACCCAATGACTTCATCAATATCTGCTTCAATTACCTTTAGTAACTGAAATAACTACTCACTCATTTTCTGATATAGCCGTAAAATTAATCTGAAAAGTTTTCAAAATAAATCACTTTAAAAATGTATAGTGTATACCTTCTAAAAATGAAACCTACATCCATCTCTGAGTTGTGAAGAATGTGTGTTAAGCTTATAACAACCAACAAGAATGCACATTTATGTAGAAATCCATGATTAAATCAAGTCTTCCTGACTAGTGATCTAAATCATGATTTAAATCAAATTCACCCTGACACAAAATGTCCAATAACTCCTTGGAATGTACTGGGAACAACTTTTCAGAATATGGAAGTAATAACTAGGGGGACAGCCATTTTACACTAGACTCTCTGTCCAACAGGAATTGGCTGTGAATCTGAAGGTAGAATGCACTTTGGGTGAAAGTGATCATGAAATTATAGATTTTGTGATTTTAAGGAAAGGAAGGAGTGAGAGCAGCAGAATTAGGACAGTGCACTTCAAAAAGAGCAGACTTTGGCTTTGTTAAAGTACTAGGAGATCCCATAGGAAGAAAATCTAAGGGATAAAAGGAGTTCAAGAGAGCTGGCAGTTTCTCAAGAAGACAGCATTAAAGATACAACAGCAAACTATCCTGATGCAAAGGAAAGATAGCAAAAATAGTGAGGCAAATATGGATTTATCAGGTGTTCTTTAATGGTCTGAAAATCAGAAAGGAATAGTACAAAATGTGGAAACATGGGCAAATTGCTAAGGAGGAGTACATAAGAACAGTGCAAGCACAGAGACACAAAATCAGAAAGTCTAAGGCACAAAATGAGTTACACCAAGTAGGGGACATAAAAGGTAGTAAGAAGAGGGTTTACGAATATATCAGGAGCAAGAGATAAAGGAAACCATAGATTCCCTTAGCAGAGAAGGAGAGCTAATAGCGGACAGCTTCAAGAAACCTAAGGTGTTAAGTACTTATTTTTCATCAGTCTTCACCTTAAAGATTAATGGTTACTAGATAGCCAACACAATTAATATTAATAATGGGGAAGAAACAAGCCAAAATAGGGAAAGAGCTAGGTTAAAGAATATCTAGACAAATCAGATGTATTCAAATCATGGCCCAAAGAAAGGGTACTTAAGGAACTAGCTGAAGCAACCTCAGAACTGTCAGGATTATCTTTGAGAATTCACGGAGACAGACAAGGACCCAGAAGACTGGAAAAGGTCCAACACAGTACCTATATTCCAAAAGGCGAACAAGAGGACCTTTGCAATTATCGTCCAGGCAGCCTAAATTCAATACCTCGAAAGACACTGGAACAAATTAAACAATCACTATATAAGCACCTAAATGATAATAGGGTAATAAGGAATAGCCAGCGTGGATTTGTCAGGAACAAATCATGCCAAATCAATCTAATTTCCTTCTTTGACACGGTTACTGGCCTAGTGGATTGGGGGGGGGGGGGGCAACAGATGTGATATATCTTGATTTTAGTAAAAAGAAAAGGAGGACTTGTGGCACCTTAGAGACTAAAATTTATTTGAGCATAAGCTTTCGTGAGCTATAGCTCACTTCATCGGATGCATACAGTGGAAAATACAGTGGGGAGATTTATATACACAGAGAACATGAAACAATGGGTGTTACCATACATATTGTAAAAAGAGTGATCAGGTAAGGTGAGCTATAGCCAGCAGGAGAGTGGGGGGAGGGGGGGGACCTTTTGTAGTGATAATCAAGGTGGGCCATTTCCAGCAGTTGACAGAATTTGGCACATGATGGCATATATTACATTACATTTCTGATATAGCTGTATGGCCCCAGAGTATGCCAACGTTTTTATGGCTGACTTAGAACAACGCTTCCTCAGCTCTCGTCCCCTAATGCCCGTACTCTACTTGGGCTACATTGATTACATCTTCAACATCTGGACCCATGGAAAAGAAACCCTTGAGGAATTCCACCATGATTTCAGCAACTTCCATCCCACCATCAACTTCAGCCTGGACCAGTCTACACAAGAGATCCACTTCCTGGACGCTACAGTGCTAATAAGTGATGGTCACACAACCACCACCCTATACCAGAAACCTACTGACCGCTATGCCTACCTACATGCCTCCAGCTTTCATCCAGACCACACGATCCATTGTCTACAGCCAAGCTCTACAAGACAACCGCAATTGCTCCAACCCCTCAGACAGAGACAAACCTACAAGATCTCGATCAAGCGTTCTTACAATTACAATACCCACCTGCTGAAGTGAAGAAACAGATTGACAGAGCCAGAAGAGTACCCAGAAGTCACCTACTACAGGAAAGGCCCAACAAAGAAAATAACAGAACGCCACTAGCCGTCACCTTCAGCCCCCAACTAAAACCTCTCCAACACATCATCAAGGATCTACAACCTATCCTGAAGGACGACCCATCACTCTCACAGATCTTGGGAGACGGGCCAGTCCTTGCTTACAGACAGCCCCCCAATCTGAAGCAAATACTCACCAGCAACCACACACCACACAACAAAATCACTAACCCAGGAACCTATCCTTGCAACAAAGCCCGTTGCCAACTGTGTCCACATATCTATTCAGGGGACACCATCAGAGGGCCTAATTACATCAGCCACACTATCAGAGGCTCGTTCACCTGCACATCTACCAGTGTGATCTATGCCATCATGTGCCAGCAATGCCCCTCTGCCATGTACATTGGCCAAACTGGACAGTCTCTACATAAATCAATAAATGGACACAAATCAGACGTCAAGAATTATAACATTCAAAAACCAGTTGGAGAACATTTCAATCTCTTTGGTCACTCAATTACAGACCTAAAAGTGACAATTCTTCAACAAAAAAAATTCAAAAACAAACAGACTCCAACGAGAGACTGCTGAATTGGAATTAATTTGCAAACTGGATACAATTAACTTAGGCTTGAATAAAGACTGGGAGTGGACGGGTCATTACACAAAGTAAAACTATTTCCCCATGTTTATTCCCCCCCCACATTCTTGTCAACTGCTGGAAATGGCCCACCTTGATCACTACAGAAGGTTCCCGCCCCCTGCTCTCCTGCTGGCAACAGCTCACCTTCCCTTATCACTCTTAGAATCACAGAATATCGGGGTTGAAAGGGACCTCAGGAGGTCATCTAGTCCAACCCCCTGCTCGAAGCAGGACCAATCCCCAACTAAATCATCCCAGCCAGGGCTTTGTCAAGCCTGACCTTAAAAATATCTAAGGAAGGAGATTCTACCACCTCCCTAGGTAATGCATTCCAGTTTTTCACCACACTCCTAGTGAAAAAGTTTTTCCTAATATCCAACCTAAATCTCCCCCACTGCAACTTGAGACCATTGCTGCTTGTTCTGTCATCTGCTACCACTGAGAACAGTCTAGAGCCAACCTCTTTGGAACCCCCTTTCAGGTAGTTGAAAGCAGCTATCAAATCCCCCCTCATTCTTCTCTTCTGAAGACTAAACAATCCCAGTTCCCTCAGCCTCTCCTCATAACTCATGTCTTCCAGTCCCCTAATCATTTTAGCTGCCCTTCGCTGGACTCTTTCCAATTTTTCCACATCCTTCTTGTAGTGTGGGGCCCAAAACTGGACACAGTACTCCAGATGAGGCCTCACCAATGTCGAATAGAGGGGAACGATCACGTCCCTCGATCTGCTGGCAATGCCCCTACTTATACAGCCCAAAATGCCATTGGCCTTCTTGGCAACAAGGGCACACTGTTGACTCATATCCAACTTCTCGTCCACTGTAATCCCTAGGTCCTTTTCTGCGGAACCACTGCCAAGCCATTCGGTCCCTAGTCTGTAGCGGTGCATTGGACTCTTCTGTCCTAAGTGCAGGACTCTGCACTTGTCCTTGTTGAACCTCACCAGATTTCTTTTGGCCCAATCCTCCAATTTGTCTAGGTCCTTCTGTATCCTATCCCTCCCCTCCAGTGTATCTACCTCTCCTCCCAGTTTAGTATCATCCGCAAACTTGCTGAGGGTGCAATTCACACCATCCTCCAGAACATTTATGAAGATATTGAACAAAACCGGCCCCAGGACCGACCCCTGGGGCACTCCACTTGATACCGGCTGCCAACTAGACATGGAGCCATTGATCACTACCCGTTGAGCCCGACAATCTAGCCAGCTTTCTATCCACCTTATATCCACTCTTCTTACAGTGTGTATTGTAACACCCATTGTTTCATGTTCTCTGTGTATACAAATCTCCCCACTGTATTTTCCACTGTATGCATCCAATGAAGTGAGCTGTAACTCACGAAAGCTTACACTCAAATAAATTTGTTAGTCTCTAAGGTGCCACAAGTACTCCTCTTTTTGCGGATACTGACTAACACGGCTGCTACTCTGAAACTTGATTTTAGTGAGGCTTTTGACAATTCCAAATGTCATCCTCAAACAAACTAAGGAATGTGGTCTAGATGAAATTACTATAAGGTGGGTGCCCAACTGGTTGAAAGACCGCACTCTAAGAGTAGTTATCAATGGTTTGCTGTCAAACTGGGAGGACGTATCTAGTGGGGTTTCATAGGGGTCTACCCTGGTCTGACATTCAATAACTTAATGAATTACTTAGATAATGGAGTAGAGAGATGCTTATAAAATTAAGAAGTCAGGAGGAATTGCTAGAACTTTGGAGGACAGGATTAACATTCAAAACAACCTTGACCAATTAGAGAATTGGTCTGAAATCCATAAAATGAAACTCAATAAAAGACAAGTGCCAAGTACTACTTAAGAAGGGAAAATCAAATACACAACTACAAAACGGGGAATAACTGACTAGGTGATAGTACTTTTGAAAAGGCTCTAGGAATTACAGTGGATGAAAAACTGAATGAATCAAAAATGTGATGTAGTTGCAAAGAAGGTTAATATTCTGGGGTGTATTAATAGAAGCATCGTGTTTAAAATACAGGAGGTAATTGTCCTGCTCTACTTGGCACTGGAGAGGCCTTAGCTGGAGTCCTGTGTCCAGTTCTGTGCACCACAATTTAAGAAAAATATAGACAAATTGGCAAGAGTCCAGAAGAGACCAACAAAGCAATAAAATGATAAGCTACTAGAGCCCCTTTTTTAAAAAGTGCATAAACCTACCTCTACAACTAGTTATAGAGGGGTCTTATGGAATCCAGATATAAATTTGTTTTGGCAAATATATAATATAAATAAACCTCCTGAGTAATCTCTTAATATGGCTGACTTAAAACTTAGACTCTAAAAATCCTTATTTGGGAAGTACTAAAGCTGTAATGTATAATGAAAGACTGTATGTACCAGAAAATGTTTTTAAAAATTATGAGAAAGTATCCAAAGAAAATGGATTCATTTGAAAACCATTTAAATTTTATCATAAGGATTCAGTTGAGATTATTTAAAATACACTTTCTGAGAAATGACCTTTTACATTTTTACTGCTAAGAATATACATGAACTCAAAAATTCAATACTTCATTAAAATGTATACAGATATGAAAAGTAAAGCATAACATTTTGATCTTCATGTGATAAAGTGCTCAGCTGAAAACAGAGAAGCCTCATTATGAAAATATGAAACTGGAGCTTTCACAGAAACGTTGTACTGTACATTTTCATAGGAATAGGAAGAAAGTACCTTCACTCCTATAAAGTTACAATTGTATAAAGTGGTGGGCTAACTCACCAGCTCAGGAATGAACCAGTGCCATGCCAGAGCCTGTTTCAGGCCCTGGCCTCAGGGTACAATTATTCATACACAAAACATTCATGAAGTAACTTAAAACAAAACAGGTTGCAGTACCCAGAAGCCTTTCTCCTTGTTTCTGTCAGCCCCTGAAAGAGGACACACCTCTTCCTTCAATCCCCTGCTGAGTCATATTATTTTTATTTATTATTTGTATTACCATAGTACCTACCAGGCAGCCCTTAATCCCTTCAGAGCAGTTTCACCCTGTCACTGTTTGTAACAGGACACTTGTATACATTTGTCACTCTGCTGGGAAATGGCCATGCCATTTCTTCAGTGTTGCTGCAAATGGCACCATTATTCTTTGATAGTTCAGCAAACATATTTTTCCATTAAAACCCAATTTCATAGCTTCTAATGACTGACCCAATATGCAATCTATTAAAAAGACTTTCACAATGGTAACTGTCTTCATCCTTTTAATTTGCACCAGTCTGATAGACATTTTAGATATGTACAAATACAGAGTCTCTTCTCGGAACAGTTTACAATGAAGGAGACCGATGAAGCATGGTAAAGGGATTCATCAAGACAAGCAAAACAGTAGGGGTGAATTTTGCAGACACTTTGTTAGTTCCAAGGGATCTTTGTGGAGCGAGGGGTTAGTTTTTCCTCCATCCAATCTTGTTCCCATTACTTAGAAGAACTTTTTCTATCAGTCCCACTTTTTTTATAGGTGGACCATACCCTTGTCTCATAGATATGTCCCTCCCATCTGTTATCACATAGATCACTGCACCTCTCTCAATTGCAATAGCATAACATCCATGGGACAGCTAAAGCAGTTGCTTATCAGGAAAAATATTAAGAAAATGTATAATTTTGGCTGTTTTTAGCATTTTGTCCCTTTTTTAAAAAAAGTGAACCACAGCAACTCTCCCTCCCGTTTGAGAAAAGAACTGACCAAATGGAACAGGGGAGAGCCAGCAACTAGTGACCTGCCACTAACCACAGTCTGGGAACCTCTGGTTTACACACCAATAATACAGTATCTAGAGAATGTCACTGGATTACTCAACCATTTACTAATTTACAGTGGAACCTTACTAATTTTACACTAATGACAGAAAACCACTACAAATTAGCAAAATCGGAAACATAATAAAAGAGCAAGGATAATACAGTACCAGGTTAACTTTGTTCATTTTGACAATTAAAACGGAATTATAATTTATAATATTTTATAATGCACTAAAATGTTCTATCATACAGTTGTAAAAATAATCCAGTTTTAGAAATAAAATAGTTCAGTACAGACTTAAATATTTGATAAATGGGGAGAAATACAGAGGTGATGTATTAGAATTCACTGCAAAAGACCATGTTCAAGAACAAAGGTGAGAATAAAGGATATGATATTCTGTGAGGGGAAACTTCTGAAATAGATTCAAATTTTTATACATAATGTGCCTCGAAACCATACATACTGAATTACTGATAAATTTGTAAATGGCTGCACTGATACCATACTCATTTCAGTACAGGACAGAAATAATTATAAAAGGAACCTAACAATTTCCCCGATTTTGTGAAAATACAGAAGTTTAAATTTGTCTAATAGAAAGTATAGGTAAATTATAAACTTCATACGAAACACTAAGCTGTCATGGGATAAGAGGGAAGGTCCTCTCATGGATAGGAAACAAAGGGTAGCAATCAATGGTCAGTTTTCAGAATCATCATGTTCCCATTACGCCTCTGGCGTTTAGGGCAGCAACAAAGCGCCTCCATTCCTATCGGTTTCTGGCAAGTCTGTCAGTGGTTCCCCAGCTGTGCCCCAGGTTTTTCAGCTCCGTTTCCACAGCTCTTCGCCTCGTTGTTGCTTGCCTTCAGGGGCAGCCTCGTTGTTGCTTGCCTTCAGGGGCAGCCTCGTTGTTGCTTGCCTTCAGATGTCCGTCTTATTGCTACTCCGGTGATGGAATCAGTTTCCATCCAAAGCACACGGCCAATCCATCTCCAACGCCTCCTGACAATGATGGTGCTCATCATTGGCTGCACGGTGTCAACAGATCTTGGTTGAGATTGTTCTGGGCCAAAAGATAGAGGATTTTTCTGAGGCAGGTTGTATGGAATGAAGACTGTTGGGACATGTCATACTTTCTCATTTCCCAACATTCTGCACTATAAAGTAAATTGAAAGTATACAGCTCTGATAAATCTTGAGTTTGGTTTTGGTGTTGTATTTTGATGATTTCCAGACAGTATTTAAGGCTACTGAAGGTGTCCCTGGCTTTACTGATTTTGTTCTGGATGTCCTGGCTTGTTTCACTATCCTGGCTGATGGTGCTGTCCAAGTACGTGAATGTTTCTACACTGATGAGAACATGATCCTCCATCTGTACTGGTCATGGTGAGGCAATATTAAAAGTCATGATATCTATCTCATTACGATTGATTTTCAGTCCAATTTGCCTGCTGAATGCGTTGAGTCAAGTTGTTTTTTCTTGTATATGGTATGTACTAAGAAAGCGAGATCATCTGCGAAATCCAGTTCTTCAAGGAACGAGAAGGGTGTCCATCTAATGCCTCTTGGCATGTCTGCTGTTGTACGCTGCGTTACCCGGTCAATGGCAATGTTGAAGAGGATTGCAGACATGATACACCCCTGACATACTCCTGTTTTCGTCTCAAAACTGAGCTCACTGTAATCAACACTGCATGTAAAGTTGAAATAAAAGCTTTTGGTGATGATGATTATATGAAGAGGGATTCATATGCCCGCAGAATGCACCATAGGCTGGAATGCTATCAAAAGCCTTCTCAAAGTCTATGAAGTTTATGTAGAGCTGCTGTTGCCATTCTAAGCATCGTTCTATTACGTTTCATAGAGTGAAGAACTGGTCTGTGAATCCACGCCTTTCCGAAAACCGGCTTGCTCTTTTCCGAGAACGCTATCAACTGCCTCTGATATATGCTGGACTATGATCTTACATAATACTTTGCTTGGCGCATATAAAAATGTGATACCATGCCAATTATTCCAATCACAGAGAATTCCTTTCTTTAGTATCTTCACTATAATCCCATTGGTCCACTCATCTGGCATTTTTTCCCTTTCCCAGATTGATGTAAATAGAGGGGCCAGGATAGATGCTGCTAACTCAGGATTTACCTTGAACAATTCTGCATTTAAGTTATCCTTGCCTGGAGCTTTCCCATTTTTTAAGGATTTGATGGTTTGAATGATCTCTGCCTTAGTTGGTGTCTGTGTTGATATCAAGATCATCTTCTGCCTCCTGAATGTTGGGAATCATTAAGAAAGGGCTCAATAATAAGACAGAAAATAATCATATTGCCTCTAAATAAGTCCATGGTACACCCACATCTTGAATACTGCATGCAGATGTGGTCGCTACCTCTCAAAAAAGATATATTGGACTTGGAAAAGGTTCAGAAAAGTCAACAAAAATTATTAGGGGTATGGAACGGCTTCCGTATGAGAAGAGTGTAATAAGACTGGGACTTTTCAGCTTGGAAAAGAGACTACTAAGGTAGGATATGATTGAGGCCTATACAATCATGACTGGTGTGGAGAAAGTAAATAAGGATGTGTTATTTACTCCTTCTCATAACACAAGAACTAGGAGCTCACCAAATGAAATTAATAGACAGCAGGTTTAAAACAAACAAAAGGAAGCATTTCTTCACGCAATGCACAGTCAACCTGTGGAACTCCTTGCCAGAGGTTGTTGTGAAGGCCAAGACTATAACAGGGTTCAAAAAAGAACTACATAAATTCATGGAGGATAGGTCCATCAATGGCCATTAGCCAGAATGGGCAGGGATGGTGTCCCTAGCCTCTGTTTGCCAGAAGCTGGGAATGAGCAACATGGAATGGATCACTGGATGATTACCTGTTAATTCCCTCTGGGGCACCTGGCATTGGCCACTGTCGGAAGACAGGGTACTGGACTAGATGGACCTTTGGTCTGACCCAGTATGACCATTCTTATGCTCATTTGGCAATTATTTTCTACCATTCTCATTGAATGGTAAGAGTGAATAGCTTCTAAAAAAAATTTCTAAATTTAGTCCAAACTTCCACATAATTAGATTAATTTAAAGACAAACATTCTTCATTATGAAAAAAACTGAATATATTTAGCATGTAGATGGGAACAGTTATGGGAAATAAACTGTATAAAAATTATAAATTTAAGGATCTATGTTGTCCACTGTCATGGAAAATTAAAATAATTTAGAAACTAACTCCACCCCCCCCCCTTTTTTTTTTTTTTAGCTTGAGGCTATGCATTATTCCTTACATAGTCACACAGCATATGTTTCTCAAATGCTGCATCTAGTTTCCATTCTCAGTCATTTTATGCATCCGATGAAGTGAGCGGTAGCTCACGAAAGCTTATGCTCAAATAAATTGGTTAGTCTCTAAGGTGCCACGAGTACTCCTTTTCTGTTAGTGGAAGAGTTGACCATACTCAGGCATTTGTACATTTTCTCTGTTCCCATTTTGCTTCTTTCTTACAGCTAAAAAAGCCTGAAAGATATTAAATATGCTTTGTTTTCTGTTGTTGTATTTACACTAGAGACATCAGGTTTTGACTTCTCCATGTTTGCTGGAGGACTAGTAGAATTATTACTCTTATTATTACTTATTATTTCAAAGGCTCCTATCACCATGATATTCAAGTGCCAACATCATAAGAGACAAATTTGAGCAATTCAGAGATAAAGGTGTTTTAAACAGACTCTTTAGAGCCTATTATCAATACTTATTTAACCCAAACATTTGGTGAACATGTGGGGAAAAAAGCTCTCCGTGAAAGCTGAAAGAGCCCTCACCCATTCAAACTGAGGATTCACAAAGCTGCACTCTAGTTCTCAGTTCCAAGGAATCCCCCAGCAAAGGAACAGGAGACAAGACTTGGTATTACTAATATTTCTAAGAGAAAAAGCAGGCAGTTTCTTTGTTGTTTGCTTAAGTCCTTTTTATAAACTGAGAACAGGCAGAAAGGGCAAAGTGATTGATTTCTCCTTTGCAAGTCACCTCCAAAGCAGACTCAGTCATCTTTGTTTCAGAGTAAAGAAAATGCTGATCAAGACACTTTCATACTCTCAAGTGGAAAAAAAAAATGCTCTGTTTTAGGGTTTATTGCTTTTAAATATACTGTCAATAAAACACTTCCGAGAAACTTTGCTTTGGTGTTCTACTCGTCTCAGCAACCATTTATTGCTTTATTACTGAGTACTACAAATCAATGGGGATTTATCCCTGAATAATTGATTTTGTTCAGAAAGATCAAAGCAGCCGCTGAAATTTTCACCTTTGGAGATGCACTATAAAAGTTATCAGAAATGCATGTCATACTACCTTAATGGCAGCAGGTGCGACTTATCTATATAACGTACAAATTCCAGATTAACTCACTGTTACTAAAAACTTCATAATTGCCACTTACAAATCTTACCCACAAGAAAAATATATGTTTTGCCTAGTAAATGCAATATCAAGCCACTGTTACAGAGAAACTTGCAGCATACGCTACACATTACAAGTCTGTTTTAAAGCTAAGCTAAATGTTAACTCCTCATAGATTTTACATACAAAAGCTTATTCAGGTCCTGAGAAAGAAAAATTAGTGTACAGAAGTAAACATAAAAAGAAAAGGAGTACTTGTGGCACCTTAGAGACTAACAAATTTATCTAAGCATAAGCTTTCGTGAGCTACAGCTCACTTCATCGGATGCAGCATTTCAGGTATGTTGGCAACAAGAAGAAAGCCAAGGAAAGTGTGGGACCCTTACTGAATGAGGGAGGCAACCTAGTGACAGAGGATGTGGAAAAAGCTAATGTACTCAATGCTTTTTTTGCCTCTGTTCTCACTAAAAAGGTCAGCTCCCAGACTGCTGCGCTGGGCATCACAAAATGGGGAAGAGATGGCCAGCCCTCTGTGGAGATAGAGGTGGTTAGGGACTATTTAGAAAAGCTGGACTTGCACAAGTCCACGGGGCCGGACGAGTTGCATCCGAGAGTGCTGAAGGAATTGGCGGCTGTGATTGCAGAGCCATTGGCCATTATCTTTGAAAACTTGTGGCGAACGGGGGAAGTCCCGGATGACTGGAAAAAGGCTAATGTAGTGCCAATCTTTAAAAAAGGGAAGAAGGAGGATCCTGGGAACTACAGGCCAGTCAGCCTCACCTCAGTCCCTGGAAAAATCATGGAGCAGGTCCTCAAAGAATCAATCCTGAAGCACTTGCATGAGAGGAAAGTGATCAGGAACAGCCAACATGGATTCACCAAGGGAAGGTCATGCCTGACTAATCTAATCGCCTTTTATGATGAGATTACTGGTTCTGTGGATGAAGGGAAAGCAGTGGATGTATTGTTTCTTGACTTTAGCAAAGCTTTTGACACGGTCTCCCACAGTATTCTTGTCAGCAAGTTAAGGAAGTATGGGCTGGATGAATGCACTATAAGGTGGGTAGAAAGCTGGCTAGATTGTCGGGCTCAACGGGTAGTGATCAATGGCTCCATGTCTAGCTGGCAGCCGGTATCAAGTGGAGTGCCCCAAGGGTCGGTCCTGGGGCCGGTTTTGTTCAATATCTTCATAAATGATCTGGAGGATGGTGTGGATTGCACTCTCAGCAAATTTGAGGATGATACTAAACTGGGAGGAGTGGTAGATACGCTGGAGGGGAGGGATAGGATATAGAAGGACCTAGACAAATTGGAGGATTGGGCCAAAAGAAATCTGATGAGGTTCAATAAGGATAAGTGCAGGGTCCTGCACTTAGGATGGAAGAATCCAATGCACCGCTACAGACTAGGGACCGAATGGCTAGGCAGCAGTTCTGCGGAAAAGGACCTAGGGGTGACAGTGGACGAGAAGCTGGATATGAGTCAGCAGTGTGCCCTTGTTGCCAAGAAGGCCAATGGCATTTTGGGCTGTATAAGTAGGGGCATAGCGAGCAGATCGAGGGACGTGATCGTTCCCCTCTATTCGACATTGGTGAGGCCTCATCTGGAGTACTGTGTGCAGTTTTGGGCCCCACACTACAAGAAGGATGTGGATAAATTGGAGAGAGTCCAGCGAAGGGCAACAAAAATGATTAGGGGTCTAGAACACATGACTTATGAGGAGAGGCTGAGGGAGCTGGGATTGTTTAGCCTGCAGAAGAGAAGAATGAGGGGGGATTTGATAGCTGCTTTCAACTACCTGAAAGGGGGTTCTAAAGAGGATGGCTCTAGACTGTTCTCAATGGTAGCAGATGACAGAACGAGGAGTAATGGTCTCAAGTTGCAGTGGGGGAGGTTTAGATTGGATATTAGGAAAAACTTTTTCACTAAGAGGGTGGTGAAACACTGGAATGCGTTACCTAGGGAGGTGGTAGAATCTCCTTCCTTAGAGGTTTTTAAGGTCAGGCTTGACAAAGCCCTGGCTGGGATGATTTAACTGGGAATTGGTCCTGCTTCGAGCAGGGGGTTGGACTAGATGACCTTCAGGGGTCCCTTCCAACCCTGATATTCTATGATTCTATGATTCTAAGTGAGCTGTAGCTCACGAAAGCTTATGCTCAAATAAATTTGTTAGTCTCTAAAATGCCACAAGTCCTCCTTTTCTTTTTGCAGATACAGACTAACATGGCTGCTACTCTGAAAGAAGTAAACATATATCCCAGAAATTGCACCCTCACATTACTATTCACAATTAAACCACAAAGTACTATATCCATAGTAATCAAAAGCTTCCAACAGTGAGAAATAAGGCTGACTTCAGGGGGACTCCACATGGGCACAAGGGACTACTCATGTGGAGTACAATGCAAGATTGGAGCCCTATGTAATTAGGGAATGTTGACCCTCATTTGAGCAACAGGCTAATTATCCTATATCAGAGACAACCCATATTTAAATCCAATTCAAAAAAAGGTTATATACATGAAATTGCATAAGTATTTAATCAAAATATTACTCAAGCATTCAGAAACCGATCTAATCAAAATCCACAGAATCAGAGATAAGACGGACTTACGAAGATTTAGCCCCTTAAAACAGGGGTTTAGGAATCTGTCATTTTTTGCAAAAATAAATGACAAACTAAAACCATGAGCATGATTTTTGGTTGTTTTTTTAAGATGCATCCCTACAGCCTACACTACTGTAGGATCCAAGAGACTTACAACATTGATGAATTGGCAAAAGTAGGCTGATCAAAGCATAGGACTGGAGAGAGGTTACCAGTGGAGTTCATCAAGGATCAGGTGTGGGACCACTCTTACTGAATATTTTTATCAATCACCCTGGCACAAAGAGGAGGAGTGTGCTAATGAAATTTGCTGCTGATACAAAGTTGGAAAGCATCATCAATACAGAAAAGGATCAGAATATTATACAGGAACATCTGGGTGATCTTGAAGACGGGAGTAACAGAAAAACTGGATGAGATTCAACAGTACGAAGTGTAAGGTCATGAACTTAGGGTCTAAAAAGAATTTCTGCTATAAGCTGGGAGCTCATCAGTTGGAAGCAACAGAAGAGGAGGGAGATTTGAGTGTGCTGGTCAAACACAGGATGATTATAAGCCACCAATGTGATGAGGCTGTGAAAAAGGCAAATGTCTTGCATAATGCATCCTACATTTCCAGTACAGATAGAGAAGTAATAATGGCATCGTACAAGATACTGGTAAGACCTCCTTTGAAATGCTGTATACAATTCTGGTCACCCATGTTCCAGTTTGAATTAATCTTTCTTGAACAGGTGCACAAAAGAGCAATTAGGATGGTCAGGATAACTGAGTGCCTATGTTATGAGAGACTGGAAGAGCTTGGCTTGTTTGGCCTAACAAAAAGCAGGCTGAATAGGTATATAATTGCTCTCTATAAATACACCAAGCACCAGGAAGGGTAAAGAGTTATTTAAGCTAAAGAACAATGTTGGCATAAGAACACCAGGGCATAAACTGTCCATGAAATTGAAAGAAGGTTTCTAATCATCAAAGAGTGAGGGTCTGAAACTGCCTCCCAATAGGAGTTGTGGGGGCACATCGCCTACTCTTCACTGGGCTGTGATGTTTTGGTCTGATTTTGATTGTTGGGTTCAGTGTGCCAGTGGCCTGTGACATACAGGAGATCACTGGATCATCTGGTGGTTCTTTCTGGTCTTAAACTCTTATTCTAAATCATATAAAGAAAAGGAGTGCTTGTGGCACCTTAGAGACTAACCAATTTATTTGAGCATAAGCTTTCGTGAGCTACAGCTCACTTCATCTGAGCTCACGAAAAGCTTATGCTCAAATAAATTGGTTAGTCCCTAAGGTGCCACAAGTACTCCTTTTCTTTTTGCGAATACAGACTAACACGGCTGTTACTCTGAAACCTGGAAGGATGTCAGGATATCAGTTCCAGAATTATCCCTCTGGGGGGAAAGAAAGGGAAAGTTGTCTTACCTGTGACTTTTCATTCTTGGAACCTCCACATCAGATAGTTTTCACAGTGGGACATTCCATGTCATAGCAACTGGAGGCAGACTAGATGTCTAATCTGAGTCTAGTTTTAGGATTCTCCAGAATGGTGAATTCCAAAGCTGAAAAAAACCCTGCATCAAAGCTTAAAAGTGCTATTCAGCTCAAATAATTTGCAGCAGAGCCTTGACATGAAGTTTAGGGATGGAACACCCTCTTCTCTTTCAAACTATTCAACAAATAAGCATTAGCCAGAAAAACACCCTGGACATACTGCCATCCTTTGAGGGAGCGCCAGACTGTCTGACACACAGGTCTAAGAATGAAAAATAAGATAAGACAAAGTTTTCCCTCTCAGTCCCCTCCCTCTTCTAGCCTTCACAGCAGGATGCAGAAGTTAGTAAGTCATCCCTAGAGAGGGAAGAATGATTCAGTTTACCCATGTAGAATTGCACCCTGACTGTATAAATTGGTTAGTCTCTAAGGTGCCACAAGTACTCCTTTTCTTTTTGTGAATACAGACTAACACGACTGTTACTCTGAAATCTGTAACAACCTTCCACCAAACACTGCATCAGCTGAGGGAAGGATGTCAGCTTGAAAAAGTGACTGAGTTTATTACATGATATTTTCTTTCTTTTAGGCCTCTCTCTTGCAAGACTTCACAAGGACTCAGTATGCACAGATCTTTATGTAGAATTGACACTTTGGTATTGTCTCCTTACTGCCCTTTTGTGATGCCCATTGGATGGATCTTGTATAATATTGCTCAGAAATACAACCTACCTACCTCCCTAAACTATGTCCTTGCCTCCTTCGTAAGTCATCTGTTACAGTGCTACATAAGAGCATTCTAAGACGACACACAATACTTCGCACCTTGCCATTTTTGTAGAATTGGTGGTATTTGTGAAAATTTCAGAAAATAAACTAGAAGAGATAAGCCAAAATAGCATAACTCTACAAACCACATGTCTATTTGATTGACATTCATATTTATGAATTTAGTCACTGGAAGCAATCAAAGCTCTTGTAATACAATTACTGGAGTGTATTTGTGTAGCTATAAAGTAAAGTTACAGTTCCCATTTTTCAAGGGATTATCATTCAGATGTAAACGCTAGCTCTTTATATAAACAAGTTTGTTGTAAAGAGCACTGCAGTAATCCTTCAGGTAAACCCATTTAGCTTGCAGACTGATCCCAGTAGATTTTTCTCTACTGTATTATTCCCACTGCAGCACTAAACATTCATGTTAAAATTATTTATAAAACTTGATAAATATTACTAAGCACATGCAGGACACTGCACTTCTAATGGATGAAACTAAGTTAGGAATTTATCCTAAAATTTTCAGCATTAATAAATAAATATATATTTTGCATGTTTGTTCCTGAAGAATTCCAAAGCATTTCACAAACTATATACAAAATTACTTCAGCTCGTCGGTAGCCATTTTCTTAGCAGCACAAAGCAACAATTTATAAGACCGTAAGACTAAAAGAATACTATATCCCACCAAAAATACAGGGGGGGGAGTTGAAAAGAGCCAACGTGGTTACCAAATCGGGGCAGACTAGATTAATACCAGAGGGCAAATGGCTTTGGCACTGTCGGCAGACAGAATACTGGGCTAGATGGACTTTTGAACTGACCCAGTGGTATGGCCATTCTTCTAGTGTATGCTAGATTTTTGTCTTCTCTCTCCTGCCCCCCATGTCTCTATTCAGTAATCCTCCCCTCCCGCCAGAGATTTTTTTTTTTATGATGCATACAGACCTTAACTACTTGTTCTTGTTGTTTTACAAGAAGGGTAAAAGGTCTGGGGAAGGTTTTTTACATTAGAAATTGAGGGAGCTTTCTACCCTAGAAGACTGGTGATTGCACTACAGGGTGAACCTCTCTAGTCCAGCACTCTCCAATCCGGCAACTTCTGTGGTCAGCATGATTTTTAGCTTACTCTATAAAATTGCCAATTGATGTCTTGCTAAAGAGCTGATTGTAGTTTACCTTTTCCCAGTACAGTTGATATTGAAGACTTGTGAGCTACCCATAGAAATTATTTCTTAGAGATTAAGAAACTTTGTAGTTTAGTAAAACAAATGTTGTACTGCCTCTTACAAGCCACTGTTGTCAGCTGTTCTTATTAATAGGAGTAGAGGTTAAGGCAGATTTATGGACATGCAAAACAAACCATGTGGCATCTTAGCCTTTCATGCTCAGCAACTCTGTTTATTAAAGCAAGCCAATGCTGAATGAAATCAAGTGGTTTTGGACACCAAGTTAACTCTGTGAAGGCATCAGTGTCTGCTACATTTCACTTGTGTTGGGATCATCTGATACTGCTAATCTTTACTCACTCTTGTTTTAATCTTGACAATTCTTCGCTCCACAGGGCTTTAAAGAATCTTTTTGTTAAGTAGGTTCACAGTAATGTAAAAAAATAAGTTACATAAACTTTAGTCCAGCCTCATAAAACTGCCAAGAATAATTACTAGCCCATATTCAAGATCTAAAAGATTACTCACCGCGGGCAACCAAGTTTTACAAAGTTGCTTTAGGCCAATTCTGCAACCGTTCCAGTTGATAGCACAATTACTGGGTACTTTTGACAAGACTGATCATTTAAAAAATGCACTGCTTGCATTCATGTCACTGACAGCATTAGTTTATTTGCTCAACTGGTTCTGGACACATTTTCCTCACACACAAGGTTCCAAAAAGAGCTCTGAGCAACTTGAAAGCTTGTCTCTTTCACCAGCAGAAGCTGGGCCAATAAAAGATATTAACTCATTCACCTTGTCTCTCTAATATCCTGGGACCAACTGCAAGCAGAAACGAAAGAATGATGGCTGAGGAGCTGATTAAAGATTTCATTTATTGCTTGGGACCAACAGGCAGATTTAACTTTCTTTACATAAAGAACAGACAGATCATTTTTTTAAAATGGATATTTAGATGTTTCATAACAAATATGCTAACCAAGGAGAAAAGAGGAAAGTAAAATATTAGCTTGCAAAGCCTATATGGCAACAGTTGAGCAAAGAAAACTAAAATATCCCTGTTATACTCTAAAAATGCAAGAGGTTGCGTTGTGGAAAATGACACTGTTCTTAGGTATATATAATCTTCCAGTTGACAGAACTAGAGTATCTACATAGGCAATCTGCTACTGACTTAGAGCTGGTGCACTATAGGGCAATAATTATAACACTAGGACTGAAAAAGGTAAAATCTGAAGACAGATAAAGGGGGGTGGGATTATTCTCCCTGGAAAAGAGAGAATACAGTAGAAACTTCCATGGCTATCAAACATGCTAGTGCAGAAGAGATATTGATATATTAAACTAAAAAAGTTCAGAAGCTTCAAAAACTAGGTTTCATTTAAAAAAAAATGAGGAAACAAAGTAAATACAGAATACAAGTGAAGTAATTTTACACAAAGGATGTTAAACATAAAATAAGTTCCGAGGACGAGATGAATCATCAAAAGAGATTTCAGTGAACGTAAATGAAGGCAAGGATTGTATTTGACCAAGATGACCAAAACATGATGAACAAAAATGTACATGGGCTTAAAATAAAGCCAAACCAGTAGGCGCTTGTGAAAGGGTCTGCCAGGCCTTCTCTGCCTGCGACTGGAGGTGTTGGAGCTCTGACATCCCCCTGCTCAAGGAAAACCCACTGAAGCCCAGGCTACCAAGACTTGGTCCTCCACAGGACTGGAAGGGCCAGGAGGAGACACTAACAAATCAGGAGCCAGCAGACTAATTAAGAAGGCTGGCTGCTTCTTCTCAGGGACAGTGCTGGCACAGAGGAAGAGCTCATCAGTGCTAACTCAGAATCCCAGGACTAGGTCAGGGCCTCGCCTTCAAGCGCTGCAATTAAGCACTTGCCTTTGAAGGTGTGTTTATTTAAAGGCACAAACAGCCAAATTCTGATTTTGTTATTTTTACTTAACTGTTAAGACTGATGCCGAGCTTTTAGCACGAGCTACCCTTCTTCAAGCACACACCCATAACTTTCTGACTTCAGGGAGCACGTGAAGTGCCATGGTTGGCCCTGCAAAAGGGGGCACTAGAGAGCTGCTTTTGGGGTGTTTTTTTGTTGCAGTTGTTTAAAGATTTTAATATTGGCTAAATGCCAGCACATTATTGACTTGTATTCAATTTGAGATCCATTATAACCCCTAGATCATTTCAACAGTACTACCGCCTAGACATTCCCCATTTTGTAACTGTGTATTTGATTGTTCCTTCCGAAGTGTAGTACTTTGCACTTATCTTTACTGAATTTTATTTTGTTGATTTCAAGCTAATTCTCTAATTTGTCATAGCCATTTTGAATTCCAGTCCCATCCTCCAAAGTGCTTGCAACCTCTCCCAGCTTGGTGTTACCCACAAATCTTACAAGCATACTCTGCACTCCATTATCCAAGTCATTAACAAAGAGAATGAATAATACCCCAGACCCAGAAATAACCACATTAGATACTCCCTCTCAGTGTGACAGCAAACCATTGATAACTACATTTGGACTACGATCTTTCAATCCATTGTGCACCAACCTCAGAGTAATTTCATCTTGACCACATTTCCCTACTTTGCGTATGAAAACGTCATGGGGGATTCTGTCAAAAGCCTTACTGAAAAACAAGATATATCAAGTCTACAGCTTCCCTCCTCTCCACTAGGCCAGTAATCTTGTCAAAAAAAAAGAAATTAGGTTGGTCTGACATGATTTGTTCTCGACAAATCCATGCTGGCTTTTATCCTTTAAGTGCTTACAAAGTGATTGTTTAATCATTTGTTCCAGTATCTTTCTACGTATCAAAGTTCGGCTGATAGGTCTGTAATTCCCTGGGTCCTCTTTGTTCCTCTTTTTAAAGACAAGCACTATGTTTGCCTTTCTACAGTCCTGTGGAACCTAACCGGTCCTCCATGAATTCTCAAAGATAATCGCTAACAGTTCTGATGTCACTTCAGCTAATTCCTTAAGTACCCTTAGATGAATTTCATCTGGCCCTGCTGACTTAAATACATTTAAGATATCTAAATATTCTAACCTGTTTTTCTCTCTTTTGGCTTGTGTTGCTTCCCCCTTTTTGTTAACATTTTAATCAAACATTCCTTTTGTGTTGCTAAAGATTCTTGATACACCTTTTCTAGACCTTCATTAGCATGTAAATGAAGATTCCCTAACTGTTGCATTGTTCGTATGAAGCATAATTCAATTGTGTAACAAAGGAAATACGGTACTAAAAATCGAATACAGATATGAAAAGAATAAAAGCTGGATAACACGTCACACCTGACAAACAGACACACAGCCAAAGCTTTCATGTTATGTCCAAAAAACCTGAACAGAACAGAAAGGAAATACACGGCTTATTATGACTTTCTTCATAGCCTAAACACAGGGCAAGCCAGCCCATAATCATCACTAATCAAAAGTAAAGAGAATGAAAACCTCTATGAATGAAATGAAAACATCAACATATTTAATTATCCAAATGTTCAAGCAGCAGATTCCCCTTTCATCAGATTCAGGTTTTTTTATATTTGCTCTGATTATATTCAACAATTTACCTATCAAAATTTCTTCTTGTACTAGATGCATAATTTAACTAGATTTGACAGTACTGTATCTATCTATACTTATTTTAAATATTTTACATCCCCTAAGCTTGTCTCATCAATGCAAGGAAAATTTGAACATAACTCCATTAACACTAACAGGAGTTACCTTTATTTAACCCTTCAGACTTAAATCTGTACGAATTGGTTCTTGGATTCAAAGATGATGTCTCATGTATAAACCATTACATTTTTACATACATTAGTCTTCTCGTTCAAGATCTGTTCTTCCTCAAACAATTTCAAAACATATCCCGTTATGCTAAAACATGTCTATGAAAAATAAAGGACTTGCTATCTTAAGGCTATACTACCAACAAGGATAAATCATTAAATACTTTGACTTATGAAGGTTTCAACAATACTGGGTGAGGCCAGGGGGAGAACCAAAACTCCAAAGTTTGCTGAGTTTTATATGAGACAGGGTGATGTTTGTTTTTTAAACCACACTTTCCATTCTAAAACCAAGGGCCTAATTTAATTTGGTCAAAGTTTGCTAGGGCTTCCCTCCAAGATCTAGCACAGTAACCTCAAAACTTTAGAAGACAGTGAAATCCTATTTCTTTTTGGACTCTGAAAGCCACAGCAGGGTATAAAATAATATTGTGATTACAAAAAGTTAAGGCACATAGATGTTAGTTGCAACAACGTCAAAGTAAAAGAAGTAGTTCTAGCACTAATTATTATTGCGTAGTGCCCATACATAATGTGCTTTACAAATAGTCCAAGAGAAGAATGTCCTGTTTTAGCATTACAATGTGCAATAGCACAAATAAGTTGCAAAATAGGTGTAAAGAGCTATTTTACTTTTAATAGCAAAAAAAAAAAAAAAAAGCAAATTGGGGCTAATAGTACTATGCTTTGTGGCCTTCCTTATTTCCAAAGATTTATCAAATATGGAGGTACTTGTTCATTTGGTGAATATGTTGCTAAATGTTAAAGCACTTTAATGTTAGAGGCTGTTATGCCACCAAAGAGAGCTCTGAAACAAACCCGACACTGAATTGCATTTGACAGCTTGAAGAGAACACATCAACAAGTACCAATAACCATAATTCTCCTCCCCCAAAATATTCAAATAATTAAATTGTTGAAAACCTTGCACAAACTGAGTCGGTCAAGTGAGTTGATTCAGTGTACCAAATTTCCTAATCAAAAGACAGAAAATAGATCTAGCTTACCTAGCACAGTATAGAAAAATATGAGGCTACTCAGATTTTAAAGGTGAACAATATTAACTGATCTATGTCAATGTTTGTAAAGTAACTATTATCACTGACCATTAAAAGGACTATAAAGGCTTCAATTTATCCTTCAGAGGTGGATTGGATGCTTCCTCTATTACCTGATATCACTTTATAGAAAATAACACTTTAAAAGGACTTGAAACTCTTGATTGCTTTTTTCCCCCCAAAAAGGTCCTATGATGCTTTTGCAAAACTTCTGATATTAAGCCAGGAAGCACTCTGTACAAGACCGAAAGCAGGTACATTTTTACCTGCTCTTCCAATACATAACTACTGTGTTTTCTACTGCAACAACAGAGCAGAGCAGAGGATTCTTTCAGGGGGTAAATGCTTAAAAGTGCTCACTTTTGCCCTCTGGCTGCAGGACAGGAACTGCAAACAAAGCATACAAGCCTTCCGACCCCCACCAACTGCACAGAGAAGGAAAGTTCCCCAGGGAAGAAAAAAGCATCAGATGCCCTACACTAATTATGATTATTTAGGAAACTGAATTGCCCACACACTGTTAGGCTACATCCACATCAGCATTCCATTACGTAGACTGAGCTCAGCACCCACCACTACCACCCAAAAAAACCCCACATAAACGGAGAAAAGGATATTAGATGTTCAGAATTTTCAGCTTTTAACAATCGAAGTAATAAAGTTAGCAGCAGATTTCAATTCTTTATAATGGTGTGTAATTTTAGGTAAACAGAGAAAAACATCAAGCACCACGTTCATACTCAAAGTCAAGGGGAAACAGTTATGGCTGCAACTCTATCCTTAAATAACCATATTGTGGTAAGTATTGTAAAAGGCCGCACAAAAGCACATGATCTTACATATTGCATACTCAGCAGGATGGACATTTCAATCTTTGATGGTTCAAGTCAGACCCTACAGTACCATTTTGGCAGTTACTGGGTAGCTGCTTACATTTGATTCCTTCCTCCAGGATGTCTCTCTGGCAGTGGAATAATGGCCTAACTTTGTACAGCAAACTGCCTTTTCAACTGCATATCTACTTGTTACGGGGCAGAACACTTCAGAACCCAAATATGTAGCTTCTTAATAGCATGGATAACAAACGGTAAAGAACACAGATAGAAAAGCCCAGCAGAGGAAGCTAAGAAACAATTACTAGCAGACTCCACACCAATGCAAGCTCATGTCCGAAGGGACATCATGTGTGGGTTACAGCAGCCCTAGATTCCCTTCCCCCATTCAAACCACCCTGTCTTGTATTAATCTGCAGCTACAGTGGCCCAGGACGTTCGGGAAGGATGAGAACTGTTGAGGTTTTTGCTGTGAAATTCATCTCTCAGTAAGGAAGGACTACAGGAGGATGAGCGGAGAACACACAGCCCGGGAAGAAGGCGGGCAGGAGAATAACCTTCTGACAGCCCCTTGCCCGCTCCCCGCCCGCTCGGACAAGGGGACCCCGATAGTTCCCTGCCATCACTGCTCTCCACGGTGCCTCGTTTCCAGAGGGACGCACTCAGGCTCAGAGCCGAGGATTACCAGCATTACCGCTGTCCGTCGCTACTTCGCTTTGCCCGTCGCTTTTACCGCAAAAAGTGGGACATAAGGAACCGCGCACCCGAAGAGACAGTTTACAGGGAGGGACCCAAGCCCAGACCTCTTGCCGTTCCCCTTCCTGCATGGAAACTGTGTCCCCGCACCTCCTGCTACGGCTCTTCGGGCCCCCTGGGCCTGGCAGGTGGAGCCGCACCGCGGCAGGGGGCGCCCCTTCCCCGCTGCCCACGTGCCCCCCGCGGGACGGCTCCCGGTGCCTGCCCCGCTCCCCCCTGCCGGCAGCCGCCCCCGGGAGACGGACCCCGCCCCGCCGCCGCCGGCTCCCGCGCCCCCTCCCGGCCCTTACGCTCGAAGTCGGAGTCCTCGTCCTCGTCGTCCCGCCCGGGCTCCTCCTCGCCGTTGGACTCGGTCTGCATGGGCTCCCCGTCGAAGCTGACCGCCTTGCGGCCCCCGGCGGCGGCCTCCTGGTCGCGGGCATCCCGCAGGCGGGTGAAGTAGTCGGCAGCGAAGCCCAGCAGGTCGGGCGGCCGGTGCCGCAGCACTTCCACCGTGTAGCCCTGCAGCAGCTCGGTCAGGCCCGGCGGGATCTCGATGCTCATCGTGCCGGAGACTGGGGCCGCCTCCCCCGGCTGGCTCCGGCTCCCTGGGCTCCGGCGGGCTCGGGGCCTCCCTCCTCAGGGCGCTCGCTGACTCCCGCCTCTGCTGTCACACAAGCCGCTCCGAACAGTCGCTATGCGACTGCGCATGCTCTGCGGGAGGCGCGGGGCGGAGCCCGATGGAGGACAAGAGCTGCGCGTGCGCTCAGAGGTAAGACAAGTCGACCTGTCCAGAGACGGTAGGGGTGAGGATGCGCATCCGTCACAGTAGGGACACGCGCAGAAGGCGCGTCTTCGGATCATAATACACTAAACCCGCCCTGGGGGAGGAAGGAGGAATAATGCGCATGCGCGTAGTGTGGGTTGAATTGAAAAAGAAAGCAGTACGCGTGCGCAGCAGAAGAACGCGGGAATCTGATGTGACGGGAGCGACATTGGGAGGCCCACTAGTTCCAATCACCTCGAGCGTGCACTGCCTCTCCTGACCCGGCAATGCCCCCTCTGCTGGGGTGCGGCGCGGGTCTCCCCGACCCAGGCCTCCGCCTCTTTCCTCGACGTGGGGGAGGAGAAACCTTCTTCTCAGCCCTCGTCTCCGTTGCCTGAGCCCCTCCTGTCCACCCCCCCCAACTGCCTCAGGGGAGAGGCCGAGCCCCTCCTGTGCACACCCGCCCCCAACTGCCTCGGGGGAGGGGCCGAGCCCTTCCTATACACACACCCCCCCCCAACTGCCTCAGGGGAGAGGCCGAGCCCCTCCTGTGCACACCCCCCCCAACTGCCTCGGGGGAGGGGCCGAGCCCTTCCTATACACACACCCCCCCCAACTGCCTCAGGGGAGAGGCCGAGCCCCTCCTGTGCACACCCGCCCCCAACTGCCTCGGGGGAGGGGCCGAGCCCTTCCTATACACACACACACCCCCCAACTGACTCGGGGGAGGGGCCGAGCCCTTCCTATACACACACACACACACCCCCCCCAACTGCCTCAGGGGAGAGGCCGAGCCCCTCCTGTGCACACCCCCCCCCCAACTGCCTCGGGGGAGGGGCCGAGCCCTTCCTATACACACACACACACACACCCCAACTGCCTCGGGGGAGGGGCCGAGCCCTTCCTATACACACACACCCCCCAACTGCCTCAGGGGAGAGGCCGAGCCCCTCCTGTGCACACCCCCCCCCAACTGCCTCGGGGGAGGGGCCGAGCCCTTCCTATACACACACACACACACCCCCCAACTGCCTCGGGGGAGGGACCGAGCCCTTCCTATACACACACCCCCCAACTGCCTCAGGGGAGAGGCCGAGCCCCTCCTGTGCACACCCCCCCCCAACTGCCTCGGGGGAGGGGCCAAGCCCTTCCTATACACACACCCCCCAACTGCCTCAGGGGAGAGGCCGAGCCCCTCCTGTGCACACACCCCCCCCAACTGCCTCGGGGGAGGGGCCGAGCCCTTCCTATACACACACACACACCCCCAACTGCCTCGGGGGAGGGGCCGAGCCCCACCTGTGCACACACACCCCCCAACTGCCTCGGGAGAGGGGCCGAGTCCCACCTGTGCACACACACCCCCCAACTGCCTCGGGGGAGGGGCCGAGCCCTTCCTATACACACACACACACCCCCAACTGCCTCGGGGGAGGGGCCGAGCCCCACCTGTGCACACACATAACCCCCAACTGCCTCGGGAGAGGGGCCGAGTCCCACCTGTGCACACACACCCCCCAACTGCCTCGGGGGAGGGGCCGAGCACCACCTGTGCACACACAAACCCCAACTGCCTCGGGGGAGGGGCCGAGCCCCACCTGTGCACACACAAACCCCAACTGCCTCGGGGGAGGGGCTGATTCCCACCTGTGCACACACACACACCCCGACTGCCTCGGGGGAGGGGCCGAGCCCCACCTGTGCACACACAAACCCCAACTGCCTCAGGGGAGGGGCCGAGCCCTTCCTATACACACCCCCCCCCAACTGCCTCGGGGGAGGGGCCGAGCCCTTCCTATACACACACACACCCTAATTGCCTTGGGGGAGGGGCCGAGCCCTTCCTATACACACACACACATACCCCAATTGCCTTGGGGGAGGGGCCGACCCCCTCCTGTACACCCCCCAACTGCCTCGGGGGAGGGGCCTAGCCCTCCTGTGTACACCCCCCCATGCTGCCTCGGGGGAGGGGCCGAGCCCTTCCTATACACACACACCCCCCAACTGCCTCGGGGGAGGGGCCGACCCCCTCCTGTACACCCCCCAACTGCCTCGGGGGAGGGGCCTAGCCCTTCCTGTGTACACCCCCCATGCTGCCTCGGGGGAGGGGCCGAGCCCTTCCTATACACACACACCCCCCAACTGCCTCGGGGGAGGGGCCGACCCCCTCCTGTACACCCCCCAACTGCCTCGGGGGAGGGGCCTAGCCCTTCCTGTGTACACCCCCCCATGCTGCCTCGGGGGAGGGGCCGAGCCCCTCCTGTGCGCGCACACACCCCCAACTGCCTCGAGGGAGGGGCAGAGTCCCTCCTTTGCACACACATCCCAACTGCTCTGGAGGAGGATCTGGGCTTGTCCTCTGGCCACTACTCATGGAGTTGAGTTCCTCTACTACCTACACCCATTTTTCCCCACTACCAAGAAGCCCCTATTCTGGCTCCTCCTAGATCTTTTATTACATTTTTTGCTTGACTTCTCTCCCCATCTTCTCATTTACACACAGCCAATCTGTGGCCCCACAAAGTCGTGGGACCTCCTCGTCAACCTATTGGCGATGGCCAAAGTGGCCGTCTATAACACCAGGGAGGGGATGTTGGCTGAGGGGCTTCTTTGCGACTGTGGGGCCTGTTTCCGGTCCTCCCTCCCTTCACGTAGCTGGGCAGAGTTCCTCTGGGCAGCATCTGCTGTCTCCTTTGACACCTTCTGCTCAGTGTCCCCTTTAGGTTCTCTCTTTCTGACCCTTTGACCTTCTCACCCACCCTTGTTTTCTTTTTTGTTGTCCTCCATAATTAGTTGAGATCCCCAGGCTCAGTGGATCCTTCCCAAGGGCTGGGAGAGAGGGCCTTAGGGTCCTTCCCCTGGAATTTTCAATAGGATCAGTGGCCAGGATTCCCAGGAAACATGATTAGCCTGCTGTCAGCTCTTAGGCAATTTTCACTTCCCTGTTCCTCATGGCCATCCTGCAGACAACTGAGGGGATGAGAGTTGTCCTTCAGTATCCCCATCTGTAAAATGGCAATTGCAACATACACCTACATCAGTGGAGCTGTGAAGATTAATTCTTCAAGACTTTTGAACATACAACACATCCTGTAAGTCTTACTTATGTTATTTTTGTTATTACATACATCAGGGGTTGGACAGAGCTGGAATAGGCCAGTACATGCTGTCACTATTAAATTAGACCTGTCTGTTTCTTCAGAATTTAAGCTTTCATTCTGGGGAGGAAAGAGGGTGGGAAATAGTTTCTGGCCCTGAGAAAGCTCGGAAGAAAAGTTTGGGAACATGAGACTGTAAAATGCTGTTTCAATGAACCTAGAAACAGACTGAAACTGTGCTTATGAGTAAGGCTAAGTTTTTGTCAGGGATAATTTTAGTAAAAATCACAAACAAGTCAGGGGCAATAATGAAAAATTCACAGAAGCCTGTGACCTGTCCTTGACTTTTACTAAAAATACTTGGGCAGCTGGGAGGGGGAGGGGGCTGGGAGCTACAGGGTTCCCCTCTGCTTGTGGCTCCAAACTGTGGGAGTCCCCCCTGCCTCCTGCAGCGGCCTGGAGCTCTGAGGATCCTCCCTGCCACCTACCGTGGCTGGGAGCTGCAGGGGTGTGTCTCTCCCTCCCCCTACCGGCTGCAGTAGCCAGAAACTCCGGGGTCCCTCTTGCTGCCCACAGCAGCAGGAATCCCCGCGGCCATGGCTGGGCACCCCGGGGATCTCCCTTGCCCCCTGCAGTGTCCAGGAGCGGCGTGGGTCCCTCCGCTGCCTGTGGTGGCTGGGAGTGGTGGCAGGGAGCTGCAGTGCTCTCCCCTGCCATCTGCGGTGGCTGGGAGCTACGGGGATACCCCCCAGCTCTCTGCCTCTGCAGGCAGCAGGGGATCCTGCAGCTCCCAGCCTGTGCTGGCTGAAGTCACGGAGGTCTTTGAAATCACAGATTCCGTGACCTCCGTGACTATATCGCAGCCTTATGAGTAATATCTACCCCAGTCATCGTAATTTATGTTAACCCTGAAGCCTAATAAGGGTAATTTAAATATCTATGTAGTCTGTTTCAGCCTTCCATGGTTGGCATATTCATTTCACGAAGCTGACCACCTGGGACAATCTGGCTGATTGCTCTTGAAGCTGAAGCAGCCAAGAGTCTGTCTTTGCTGCTGAGGCAAAAGTGACGAATGAAACCTTTTGAAAGGGCAACCTGGTGTTCTGCATATTGCCAACAAATAGAAAATGTGTGGGCAAGACTGACAGTACCCTGAATGAACTTTATTGAATTAAGTTATACCTTCTTTACCTTTAGGGTCCATTGCATTAAAAATGCAATTGTGTATGTGTTATCATGGGAATGTATGTATGTAACTTCTGTAGGAGACTGAATACAATCTCTGGAAGGTATTGTGAACTTCAAAGGGCTTTTTGGAACAATATGTGTGAAGTAGATTTCCTAGGAAGTACAAGGGGGTAAGGAGAATGCAACTGACCCACCTTGAATTCACCCTTTTGAAGCTATATTCTAGGGAGGAACCCCCATAATGTACTAATTATGTGTTCCTGGAAACTCCAGATCAAAGACCCTGAACTGTGCTTGTTCTGAACAGAAGCTGTGATGAACTTGTGACCACAAAAGAAACACTTTGGCTGGGGTTTGGAAGGACTGCTCCAGCCAGACCTCATGTTAGGGTTGGGGTGAACTCTGGTAGGCTTATTAGCATGTGTGTAGGTCCTTTTATTGTTTTTAATGTTTTCTCTGTCGTGCTTTAACCTTAAGAATAAAATAGGCTTGCATAGAAAGAACTGTGGAAATGTAACTGTTGACAATCCCTTTATTAAGAAAAGGAGGACTTGTGGCACCTTAGAGACTAACCAATTTATTTGAGCATAAGCTTTTGTGAGCTACAGCTCACTTCATCAGATGCAGTGAGCTGTAGCTCACGAAAGCTTATGCTCAAATAAATTGGTTAGTCTCTAAGGTGCCACAAGTCCTCCTTTTCTTTTTGCGAATACAGACTAACATGGCTGTTACTCTAAATCCCTCTATTATTAGCCTCTGGAGAGAAAGCAAGCCTCTGTTCTCGGGCAGTCTGCCTCTGCTGGGAATAACACAACAAAGTCAGGGAACTGTTCACCCAGGAAACATACTGGTCAGAAGGGAATGAGACTAGGTTTCCACCCAAGAAAGGCAATGCCTGGGGAGTTGGCAGCCTGAGAATGTATGACCCTGCTGGACCACTGAGGAGAATTATAGGTGCTGTGGCCCTGAATTTACCAAGGAATGCTCCTATCTGGTCAGTGATCAGATGGGCACCAGAAGCTTTGGTGGTACAATAAGATTGCCAATAATGGATGTAGATTGAACATCCAGACAGACTTAAGGACAAAGCTAGCGATTCATCTAGGTGGTGCTCAGTCTTCAAGAAGACTATGTCCTTTTGGGATTTACCATGATCATGATATAGTGTATTTCATTTCTCATATGTTTTACCAGAAACATCCAGGTGTTCTGGGGTTGTGGATGAATTTTGGGATTATGGATAGATGAAATTTGAATAGAGTGCCACCACTTTTTTCCAATATGACTCCTGTGTATGTGCTGAAAAGCCAATGTGATGTTTTATATGAGAGTAAAAAGAAAAGGAGTACTTGTGGCACCTTAGAGACTAACCAATTTATTTGAGCATGAGCTTTCGTGAGCTACAGCTCACTTCATCAGATGCATACCGTGGAAACTGCAGCAGACTTTATATATACACAGAGAATATGAAACAATACCTCCTCCCACCCCACTGTCCTGCTGGTAATAGCTTATCTAAAGTAATCATCAGGTTAGGCCATTTCCAGCACAAATCCAGGTTTTCTCACCCTCCACCCCCCCACACAAATTCACTCTCCTGCTGGTGATAGCCCATCCAAAGTGACAACTCTTTACACAATGTGCATGATAATCAAGTTAGGCCATTTCCTGCACAAATCCAGGTTCTCTCACTCCCTCACCCCCCTCCAAAAACCCACCCCCATACACACACAAACTCACTCTCCTGCTGGTAATAGCTCATCCAAACTGACCACTCTCCAAGTTAAAATCCAAGTTAAACCAGAACATCTGGGGGGGGAGGGGGGGGGGGTAGGAAAAAACAAGAGGAAATAGGCTACCTTGCATAATGACTTAGCCACTCCCAGTCTCTATTTAAGCCTAAATTAATAGTATCCAATTTGCAAATGAATTCCAATTCAGCAGTTTCTCGCTGGAGTCTGGATTTGAAGTTTTTTTGTTTTAAGATAGCAACCTTCATGTCTGTGATTGCGTGACCAGAGAGATTGAAGTGTTCTCCGACTGGTTTATGAATGTTATAATTCTTGACATCTGATTTGTGTCCATTTATTCTTTTACGTAGAGACTGTCCAGTTTGACCAATGTACATGGCAGAGGGGCATTGCTGGCACATGATGGCATAAATCACATTGGTGGATGTGCAGGTGAACGAGCCTCTGATAGTGTGGCTGATGTTATTAGGCCCTGTGATGGTGTCCCCTGAATAGATATGTGGGCACAATTGGCAACGGGCTTTGTTGCAAGGATAAGTTCCTGGGTTAGTGGTTCTGTTGTGTGGTATGTGGTTGTTGGTGAGTATTTGCTTCAGGTTGCGGGGCTGTCTGTAGGCAAGGACTGGCCTGTCTCCCAAGATTTGTGAGAGTGTTGGGTCATCCTTTAGGATAGGTTGTAGATCCTTAATAATGCGTTGGAGGGGTTTTAGTTGGGGGCTGAAGGTGACTAAAGCCCCTACTCTACTTGCGCTATATTGATGACATCTTCATCATCTGGACCCATGGAAAAGAAGCCCTTGAGGAATTCCACCATGATTTCAACAATTTCCATCCCACCACCAACCTCAGCCTGGTCCAGTCCACACAAGAGATCCACTTCCTGGACACTACAGTGCTAATAAACAATGGTCACATAAACACCACCCTATACCGGAAACCTACTGACCGCTATTCCTACCTGCATGCCTCCAGCTTTCACCCTGACCACACCACACGATCCATCGTCTACACCCAAGCTCTGCGATACAACCGCATTTGCTCCAACCCCTCAGACAGAGACAAACACCTACAAGATCTCTGTCAAGCTTTCTTACAACTACAATACCCACCTGCGGAAGTAAAGAAACAGATTGATAGAGCCAGAAGAGTTCCCAGAAGTTACCTACTACAGGACAGGCCTAACCAACCTATCCTAAAGGATGACCCAACACTCTCACAAATCTTGGGAGACAGGCCAGTCCTTGCCTACAGACAGCCCCGCAACCTGAAGCAAATACTCACCAACAACCACATACCACACAACAGAACCACTAACCCAAGAACTTATCCTTGCAACAAAGCCCGTTGCCAATTGTGCCCACATATCTATTCAGGGGACACCATCACAGGGCCTAATAACATCAGCCACACTATCAGAGGCTCGTTCACCTGCACATCCACCAATGTGATTTATGCCATCATGTGCCAGCAATGCCCCTCTGCCATGTACATTGGTCAAACTGGACAGTCTCTACGTAAAAGAATAAATGGACACAAATCAGATGTCAAGAATTATAACATTCATAAACCAGTCGGAGAACACTTCAATCTCTCTGGTCACGCAATCACAGACATGAAGGTTGCTATCTTAAAACAAAAAAAACTTCAAATCCAGACTCCAGCGAGAAACTGCTGAATTGGAATTCATTTGCAAATTGGATACTATTAATTTAGGCTTAAATAGAGACTGGGAGTGGCTAAGTCATTATGCAAGGTAGCCTATTTCCTCTTGTTTTTTCCTACCCCCTCCCTCCCCCCCCAGATGTTCTGGTTTAACTTGGTTTTAAACTTGGAGAGTGGTCAGTTTGGATGAGCTATTACCAGCAGGAGAGTGAGTTTGTGTGTGTATGGGGGTGGGTTTTTGGAGGGGGGTGAGGGAGTGAGAGAACCTGGATTTGTGCAGGAAATGGCCTAACTTGATTATCATGCACATTGTGTAAAGAGTTGTCACTTTGGATGGGCTATCACCAGCAGGAGAGTGAATTTGTGGGGTGGGGTAGAGGGTGAGAAAACCTGGATTTGTGCTGGAAATGGCCTAACCTGATGATTACTTTAGATAAGCTATTACCAGCAGGACAGTGGGGTGGGAGGAGGTATTGTTTCATATTCTCTGTGTATATATAAAGTCTGCTGCAGTTTCCACGGTATGCATCTGATGAAGTGAGCTGTAGCTCACGAAAGCTCATGCTCAAATAAATTGGTTAGTCTCTAAGGTGCCACAAGTACTCCTTTTCTTTTTGCGAATACAGACTAACACGGCTGTTACTCTGAAACCTATATGAGAGTAAACGCTAGTCTGAGATCAAGAAGTTGGTCCACAGTGCTTTAGAAAGTAAATCCTCCAGAAGTATTGGTATGAAATTGAAAACATAATAAGAACTAGAAACCTCTATGTTGTTGGTGCACTGGTGACTGCAGATTACAGACTTTTTATTTTTTTAAACATCCACCAAGATAAATTAGAAGAATTAGGATTCAAATCTCATTTCATGTGTTAGGAGGCTACCTGAGATCAGTCTTCAAGAGATGTTCTAAGGAGGATTTGATTTGACATTTTATTGTGCCAAATTAATCCCTGATATATCTCTACTGAAGTCAGTGGAATTACATCAGGGATATATTTGGCCAAATAATTCAGAACACAAAAAACTGAATTATCCCTATTTTTTGGTTCTGATTTAAAAGTTTAAAACAGTTCCAAACAGCAGCGACTGAATTTGGAAATTCATTCTGCAAAACGACAGGTTTCAGAGTAACAGCCATGTTAGTCTGTATTCGCAAAAAGAAAAGGAGTACTTGTGGCACCTTAGAGACTAACCAATTTATTTGAGCATAAGCTTTCATGAGCTACAGCTCACTTCATCGGATGCATACTGTGGAAACTGCAGAAGACATTATATACACAGAGACCATGAAACAATACCTCCTCCCACCCCACTCTCCTACTGGTAATAGCTTATCTAAAGTGATCACTCTCCTTACAATGTGTATGATACCAGCAGGAGAGTGAGTTTGCGGGGGTGAGAAAACCTGGATTTGTGCTGGAAATGGCCCACCTTGATTATCATGCACATTGTAGGGAGAGTGGTCACTTTGGATAAGCTATTACCAGCAGGAGAGTGAGTTTGTGTGTGTGGTTTTTGGAAAGGGCGGGGGGGTGAGAAAACCTGGATTTGTGCTGGAAATGGTCCACCTTGATTATCATACACATTGTAAAGAGAGTGGTCACTTTGGATGGGCTATTACCAGCAGGAGAGTGGGGTGGGAGGAGGTATTGTTTCATGGTCTCTGTGTATATAATGTCTTCTGCAGTTTCCACAGTATGCATCTGATGAAGTGAGCTGTAGCTCACGAAAGCTTATGCTCAAATAAATTGGTTAGTCTCTAAGGTGCCACAAGTACTCCTTTTCATTCTGCAAAACGTTACCCAGAGAGATTTCAGGTGATAAGTGAGAATCTGACTTTTTTTTTAAATGTTGGAACAAAGAAGCAGTTGACCCCTTTATACAGCTCAGTCGGAAAGCAAACGATATAGAACCTGCTGGTAATTCACAAGATTCAAAATTAGTGATACTGTAGGATGACTAGAGGCCAAGATGCAATATATATAATCTAAAACAGCATTTTCAGATTGGCAGCTTCTTATCTGAAGTAAAATTAATTGCCCCTTACATTTATTGTAAAAGTAAATAAGTGTATGTGTTTTGAGAGAATACTTGGACTTAAAGGATAAGGGTATATGAGGAGTGGGGGAGCAAGATTTTCTTTACTTTAGCTTGTAATGTTTTCAAGGCTTCATGACCCATGGATTGTTTTTTGTGACACTCCTCCTCCCCTCCCCCAAAAAACACTGGTCTAAAGAAACAAGCACAGGACTGGGAGTCAGCAAGTCTTGATGTCTAGTCCTGCTTCTACCAATTATGTGGTCTATGGTAAGTCCCGATCCTGCCTTAAATTTCTCCATCTGTGAAATGGATTATAATATATTGACCTACCTTATACTGATGAGGTGAAGGTTATTTGCTTAAAATGTGAAGCAGTTTGTAAATTCAGTATAAAATTTGTGTGTGCACATTAGAGAGAGCGAAAACAGTGTACTGCATTATGGAGCTTTCACTTATATTCTTTATTGAAGGCATGCACATGTACCACGGTATCTATTTATGTGCACCCTGAAGGCCTGGCAGACATACAAGTGCTGTCTACCCTCTTTGTGGCTTGGGGCGCACCTAAGACTTGAAACCACTGGGAACTATAATGTTGGAGAAAAAATATGCCTGCCCAGCCTTGAGAGGAATAAGGATGTTGGTTTGGTGACACCAAAGGTGGCGTCGGTGTTAATATTTTTCTTTTCTTCTTTTTCAACTGTAGAAAGGGTCAGAAACCAACATGTATTTTAATTATGAGCTTCACTCTCGCATCCAGAATTGGCTGAGACTATTTATGACGTGTTGGTTTGCTCGTGTGCCAAGAGTTCCTGTAGCTTATCTGTGTGGCTCTTGGTCCACTCCCCCATACAGACAAATATATTTTATTCATGGTTGTTGAACCAGGGACACAACTGAAGACACTCAAGTCTCCTTATTCAGTGCTCTTGCTGAAATTTTTTTTTGTGTACCATGAGGGAGGCCAATTAGAAATCTTCTGGCATTTATTACGGTACTCAGTGTCTCTGTTACAATATGTTCATTGTAATTCTGCTTTCATAATTTGGTTTGGGGTAAGCTTGTTTTTATATCAATATAAAATTAAATAAAAATACAAGACAGAGCCTTTTTGATGAGATATAGCAAATCTCTCTGAGCACAAAGAATTAAACTGTCTTTCCTTACACTGTATGGTAGACACACCTACCAGAAGCAATGTACTTTTCTCAGAAGATACTTTATTACGGTTACAATCTCACCCCTACTCCACCACCTTATCTGTGGTCTGTTACCAGAACACATTGCACCAGCCCAGTATCTGTCTGTGTCTAGACTGGTAATGTAAAGCTTAACGGAAAATGGCCTTGATTGATAAGAAAAGACTCAACTTCGCTGCCATATCCCACAGGGGTAAATGAGGCTTCTGGCAAGTTCTGATCTCCTTTGGCTTTTGGGTGCTAGGACTGTTACTGTTGGTAAGGAGGTCTCTGTAAAGGCAGTTTTCAGAGTAACAGCCGTGTTAGTCTGTATTCGCAAAAAGAAAAGGAGTACTTGTGAAACCTTAGAGACTAACCAATTTATTTGAGCATAAGCTTTCGTGAGCTACAGCTCACTTCATCAGATGCATTCAGTGGAAAATACAGTGTCCAGTGTGATCAATGTACATGGCAGAGGGGCATTGCTGGCACATGATGGCATATATCACATTGGTAGATGTGCAGGTGAACGACCTCTGATAGTGTGGCTGATGTGATGAGGCCCTATGATGGTGTCCCCTGAATAGATATGTGGACACAGTTGCCAATCATGTATGTGCCAGCAGTGCCCCTCTGCCGTGTACATTGGTCAAACTGGACAGTCTCTATGTAAAAGAATAAATGGACACAAATCAGACATCAAGAATTATAACATTCAAAAACCAGTCAGAGAACACTTCAATCTCTCTGGTCTCTTGATTACAGACCTAAAAGTTGAATTCTTCAACAAAAAAACTTCAAAAACAGACTCCAAGGAGAGACTGCTGAATTGGAATTAATTTGCAAACTGGATACAATTAACTTAGGCTTGAATAGAGACTGGGAGTGGATGGGTCATTACACAAAGAAAAACTATTTCCCCATGTTTATTCCCCCCCTCAAGCCCCCACTGTTCCTCAGGATGTTCTTGTCAACTGTTGGAAATGGCCCACCTTGATTATCACTACAAAAGGTGTCCCTCCCTCTGCTCCTCCCCCTCTCCCCCCCCCTCTCCTGCTGGTAATAGCTCACCTTAAGTGATCACTCTCATTACAGTGTGTATGGTAACACCCATTGTTTCATGTTGTCTATGTATATAAATCTCCCCACTGTATTTTCCACTGAATGCATCCGATGAAGTGAGCTGTAGCTCACGAAAGCTTATGCTCAAATAAAATTTGTTAGTCTCTAAGGTGCCACAAGTCCTCCTTTTCTTTTTGTAAAGGCAGTATGCACTTTTAAAAAGAAATCTTGGCAAGTAGGGAGAGGAAAAAGGGGAGTCTGCAGTTCCAAGGGAGTAAAATTATTTCTCTTTCCAAGTCTCTTGCACAGCAGCCAGCCACTTGGCTATCCCTTGCTTTTGGTACTAGACGGCACTTGTACCAGTTTTGAATGTTTGTTGATAATTTTCTCATTTGTCCCCGTGTGTGTAAATCTGGTTATTTATATAAAAATGTGTTACCAGTAAATATTAGTAAGGCTCTAAGGAGCTATGATGTATTAGTCTTCTGATGTTTATATGTCCATACGCAGCAACCAAACTCAGATAGAGGAAGAAAACACGCTATAAAGGAGACTAGCACATAAACACTGGGGCTCTGTTTAGCTTCTGTCTGAAGGTCAGTGGACAAAGAGAGGAGCCTCCAAGGACACATGAAGCACATTTCAAAGCTATTTTATTCCATGGTTCATTTAATATCTTTGTACTCTTTTATTTTGTGGGTGTGGGAACTGATAGCAAGTTTGTGCAAGAGACTTGTCCCTGTCAAGTGAACTTGAAGTGTAATATCCCCCTCTCTGTGCATATTTATAGCTGATAATAATCTATGCCATCTCTCTAGCTGTACATTATATCTTTTCATTAGAAAAATCCCTTTATCAGCAGAATGCTAGGGTTGCAAAGTCAAGAACTCAGGAGTTAGAAAATGACTGACTGACCAACTTAATTCTGTCCCTACTATAATTGCATAATCACATTCTACTTTCTTCCACAAGATCCCTGCCTTATTCAGCATGGGATGGAATAAGACAGTGTTGTATAGTTAATGAGACCATTCTCCATAGGATCCCTAGGTCAACCATTTTTCTAGAGTAATATTTTTCTAATCCCTCTTGCCACCTGATAACTTTTTGTTATTTCTGTGTTACTCCTACTCTCAAGCCCGCCAATTTTGACATCTCCCCCCACCCCCCCAACTCTTGTGCTTTGTGTGCAGGCTCACAGTGAGAGTAATAAGAGATGCATACCAAACAGCATTGCTCATGCTTGTACCAGGAGTGGCAGGGTTGCAAGGAAAGTGGCAAAATAATCCATGTTACCTTTTACTTGGAAAAATTATCAGATTAGTCTTCCAGATTGTCTCTTGAGAGGTGAAATAAATAACTCTCTCTACGTAAATACTTCCCATAATTAGTTATTTTTATAGTGCTGTCAGCACTGATCTGAGCACAGCAATACAGATGTTATACATAATACCTAACTTCTATTGTGCTTGATTTGGTGCCTCTAACCTCAATTAAGTGTCTGCAACCCAATGTAGAATGAGGATAATAAGGGAACATACTAGGTGTTCTGCTGGTTGATATTAACACTTGCCAGTGATCTGCTAAAAAAAAACAAAACAAAAATAAACTATTCCAGAACAGCCCAGAAAAAATAAAGATCAGGAGAGAGCCTTCTAACAAAGAGCCAAATGCTGCCCTTGCCTACAGACCTCCTCCTCTCTGAGCCATCCAGTCATGGCCCAGATCACTTTAACTGTGTAGATACTAACATTTGTGAGGTGTATGTGACACTACGTCCCATATTCTTCATTGAGATATTGTTATGATATGAATATGGCATAACTAAGATGTGTTCTATGCAAGATGGTTCATGTGAGGTGTCACTGGAAAGGTTATGTTTTACTGAATATGATTATCCTATTTATATGCATGTATCATGTTTGTATCCAGAGTTAGGAATATGGATTATGTATCAATTACAAAAGTATTTGCACCTGGGGAACGCCCACCAGAGAGAATGCAATCAGTCTGGCTGGTTAGTCAGTGGGCCATTAGGAAGGACAATAGAACTCTGAAATTGCTAATCTCTCACCTTCCTGAGAAGCTTCCTGGGATGCTGCTTTGGCACTGCAGGGTCATGTGATCATGTCCCCTGGTACTGGACCCAATCTTAGCCTACTATTTTTCCACTAATAGGGGGCGGGGACCAAACTCGGAAACCAAGGATTCCCATCATATGTACATCCTATTTAAATCAGAGAAGTGAGTTAATCTTGTTCGGTTCTTCACTGAATCCCCGCCCAAGATGACTGCTGAAAACACTTTACAGCACTGCAACTTTCTCGCTCAGGGCTGTGAAAAAACACCGCCCTGAGCGCAGCAAGTTACAGCACTGTAAAGCGCCAGTGTAGACAGCGCACCAGACTTGGGACCTGTGCTCCCAGCGCTGGTAGCTATTCCCCTCGTGGAGGTGGTAGCTATTCCCCTCTCTCCCAGAACTATGCCTTGGCTACACAGCTACGTTAAAGCACTGCCATGGCCAGCACTTTAACGTTGCTAGTGAAGACATGCCCTAACACTGATCTGGGAAAGAAAGGACTGGACCCAGGCTAGAAGGTGTCTGGTCTGTGAAAGGAATATCTGGAGTTCTAAGCTGCAAGCAAGAGCAGTTTATCTTCAAGAATCTCTGCAACCTGCCTAAAACAACATTTAGGGTGAGAAATTACTACTTGCAGCCAGTTTCTTTTGTGTATTAAGTTTAGTTTGCATATTTGCTTTATTTGCTCAGTAATCTGCTTTGATCTGTTTGCTATCCTTTATAATCACTTAATCTACCTTTTGTAGTTAATTAACTTGTTTTTGTTTTTTCTAAAACCCATACAATTTTGGGTTTACACCCCAGAGGGGGTGTGCGCTTGAGTGCTGGGAAATCCTCTAGCTGATTCCTCCCGGGCAGAGCTGATTTCAGTGTCTGTGTCTTTCTGCAGCTGGGCGTGTCCCTGCCTCTGTGTGTGCCAGAGGAGGCTTGAGGGCCTGGCACAGCAGGGCAGGGTGAGGGAGCCCAGGCTGGTGGAACGGGCGGGCTCATTGAGACTCCAGTACATCAGGTGGCACCCCGGAGTGGGCAAAGCAACCTGTCACAGGGTGTTTTCCCTATCACAGTATTGTTCTAATTAACATAATCTAACAAAATAAACAGCATAAAGACTAGATCAATAAGCTTGTAAAATATGTTGACAGAACGAGTCAGAATGCTCAAAACATTGTGACCATGAGCCCACATAAAACTCGCTTGGTGCCAGTTCCCTGTGACTAGATATCTGCTGGTCCTTTCTGGCTGTGGCTGCAACATGGGAAGAAGGAGGATCCGGGGAACTACAGGCCAGTCAGCCTCACCTCCGTCCCTGGAAAAATCATGATTCCTCAAGGAATCAATTCTGAAGCACTTGGAGGAGAGGAAAGTGATCAGGAACAGTCAGCATGGATTCACCAAGGGTAGGTCATGCCTGACTAATCTAATTGCCTTCTATGACAAGATAACTATCTCTGTGGATGAGGGGAAAGCAGTGGACATGTTATTCCTTGACTTTAGCAAAGCTTTTGACACTTTCTCCCACAGTATTCTTGCCAGCAAGTTAAAGAAGTATGGGCTGGATGACTGGACTATAAGGTAGATAGAAATCTGGCTACATTGTCGGGCTCAGCGGGTAGTGATCAATGACTCCATGTCTAGTTGGCAGCCAGTATCAAGCGGAGTGCCTCAAGGGTCGGTCCTAGGGATGGTTTTGTTCAATATCTTCATTAATGATATGGAAGATGGCGTGGATTGCACCCTCAACAAGTTTGCAGATGACACTAAACTGGGAGGAGAGGTAGATACGCTGGAGGGTAGGAATAGGATACAGAGGAACCTAGACAAATTAGAGGATTGGGCCAAAAGAAATCTGATGAGGTTCAATAAGGACAAGTGCAGAGTCCTGCACTTAGGATGGAAGAATCCCATGCGCCATTACAGACTAGGGACCGAATGGCTAGGCAGCAGTTCTGTGGAAAAGGACCTAGGGGTTACAGTGGACAAGAAGCTGGGTATGAGTCAACAGTGTGCCCTTGTTGCCAAGAAGGCCAATGGCATTTTGGGCTGTATAAGTAGGGCATTGCCAGCAGATCAAGGGACGTGATCGTTCCCCTCTATTCAACATTGGTGAGGCCTCATCTGGAGTGCTGTGTGCAGTTTTGGGCCCCACACTACAAGAAGGATGTGGAAAAATTGAAAAGCATCCAGCAGAGGGCAACAAAAATGATTAGGGGACTGGAACACATGACTTATGAGGAGAGGCTGAGGGAACTGGGATTGTTTAGTCTGCGGAAGAGAAGAATGAGGGGGGATTTGATAGCTGCTTTCAACTACCTGAAAGGGGGTTCCAAAGAGGATGGCTCTAGACTGTTCTCAGTGGCAGCAGATGACAGAACGAGGAGTAATGGTCTCAAGTTGCAGTGGGGGAGGTTTAGATTGGATATTAGGAAAAACTTTTTCACTATGAGGGTGGTGAAACACTGGAATGCGTTACCTAGGGAGGTTGCTGAATCTCCTTCCTTAGAGGTTTTTAAGTTCAGGCTTGACAAAGCCCTGGCTGGGATGATTTAGTTGGGGATTGGTCTTGCTTTGAGCAGGGGGTTGGACTAGATGACCTCCTGAGTTCCCTTCCAACCCTGATATTCTATGTACCTTCAATTTACTGCATGTCTGCAGTCTCTCCAATCCAACTTCTGCTTTCTAACATCACTGGAGATGTGTTTATACCCTGTAACATTGTAGATATTAAAGACAAAACCTTCTGTACTCTTTCTGGCAGAGTGAATAATGTTAACAAAAGAGAGAATGAGCCTGGGCTTAGCAACCAGGATGTAGAGATCCTTCAATGTGATATACAGGATAAAACTGCTTTTGTTTGTTTTTCTTCTTAGTAGGAGTGCTAAGAAAGTCAAAGTGACTGAGGCTTTGATGCCCCCCAACAGAATGAATCAGTTTGTACTTGGCAGAAAACAAAATTATTTCAAAGCATACCTCTTTTCATTAAGCTTTTATTAAAATTATCTCAAAGAATGAATATTGCACATCTGTTTTAAAGCTAAATGAAATTGATACAGAATTCTATTATCACCAGACTAAAAGGTATGTCTTTACTGCAGTTAGACATCTGGGGATGGCCCATACCAACTGATTCGGGCTCCAGGCAGAGCCTGAATGTCTACACCACAATTAAACAGCCCCTTAGCCCAAGTCAGCTGGCATGGGACAGCTGTGGGTTTTTAACTGCAGTGCAGACATGTCCTGTATAGCAGTGGTTCTCAAAGCCGGTCCGCCGCTTGTCCAGGGAAAGCCACTGGTGCGCCCGACCGGTTTGTTTACCTGCCATGTCCGCAGGTTTGGCTAATCACGGTTCCCACTGGCTGCGGTTCACCACTCCAGGCCAACGAGGGCTGCGGAAAGCAGCGCAGGCCCCTCCCACAGCCCCCATTGGCCTGGAGCAGCGACCCGCAGTCAGTGGGAACCACGATCGGCCGAACCTGCGGATGTGGCAGGTAAACAAACTGGTCCGGCGCGCCATGGGCTTTCCCTGAACAAGCGGCAGACCGGCTTTGAGAACTACGGCTGTATAGTATTTTAGGATAAAATTCAGCCCTGGGCATAAGTCAGTGTAATTTCATTGAAAACCAATTGTCATAACCATACAGCTAAGGGTAGCCTAGAATTCCTCCTTACCTGTATGGGGTTAAGAAGCTCAAATAACCTGGTTGGAACCTGACCAAAAGAACCAATGGGGAAAGAAGATACTTTCAAATCTGGGGGGAGGCTTTGTTTGTGCTCTTTGATTGTGTGTTTTCTGGGGAAGCAAAGAAGCATCAGGTCAGAAAACTCCTCCTAAAATCCTCCTAAAATGAGTCTCAATATTGCAAAAGGAGTAAGTAAATAAGGCAAGGCACATTAGATTATCTTTTGTTTTTAGCTTGTGAATTTTCCCTGTGCTAAGAGGGAGGTTTATCCCTGTTTTTTGTAACTTTAAAGTTTTGCCTAGAGGAGAATCCTCTGTATTTTGAATCTGATTACCTTGTAAAGTTACCTTCCATCCTGATTTTAGAGAGGTGCTTCTTTTACTTTTTTGTTCTTTATAATAAAGTTCTGTTTTTTAAGAATCTGGTTTACATATTTTGTTGGTCTATCATTCTCAAGCCTCCCCAGGAAAGGGGGTGAAGAGGTTTGGGGGGATATTTTAGGGAACAGGAACTCCAAGTGGTCCTTTTCCTGAATCTTTATCTTACTCACTTGGTGGTGGCAGCAGTACCCATCGAAGGACAAGGAAGGATTTGTGCCTTGGGGAAGTTTTTAACCTAAGCTGGTAGAAATAAGCTTAGGGGGTCTTTCATGCAGGTCCCCACATCTGTACCCTAGAGTTCAGAGTGGGGAGGGAATCCTAACACCAATAGTTACATCACTTACATCAAGGCTGAATTAATCAATTCTCTATATGAATCTGGCTTGGATAATTGCTGGCAAGACATTCTTCTGCATTCAGTGATAATCTTGAACTATCGACAAATTGGGGGGGAAATCTGTTCTACTGAATAGGAATTCCAGGCTTTAACTGACCCAACTGATTATTTATACAGCCAACATTGACTCTGTTGTTTACACTTACCATTCTTTAAACAGAGAACCTAAATCTCAAAACCTGTGATCTTGTAACATGTGCCATATTCAACTAGGAGTGTGCTGGCTGCTGCACAGGTCTAAAATTAAACATCTTTGGAGTTTAAGTGTTAGGGCCTCATGTGACCCACACATCTTATCATAGCAAAAAAAATATTTAAAGAGCCATGTCAGATGGGGTGGGATCTGAGTTACTACAGAGAATTCTTTCCTGGGTGTCTGGCTGGTGAGTCTTGCCCACATGCTCAGGGTTTAGCTCATCACCATATTTGGGGTCAGGCAGATTGGCAGAGGCCCTGGGGGTTTTTCACCTTCCTCTGCAGCGTGGGGCTCGGGTCACTTGCTGGAGGATTCTCTGCACCTTGAAGTCTTTAAACCACAATTTGAGGACTTCAATAGCTCAGACATAGGTTAGGAGGTTTGTTACAGGAGTGGGTGGGTGAGATTCTATGGCCTGCGTTGTGCAGGAGGTCAGACTAGATGATCATAATGGTCCCTTCTGACCTTAAAGTCTATGATTCTATGAAAAAGGTGAAAAACCTTTAGGGGATCCTGCACTGTAATATGCCATCTGATTTATCAGAAACCATTGTCACAAATGACATTGAGCATAGTTTCAATAAACTGTTGAACAGAGGTAAAACCTATAGGGTATGATCACACTGCAATAAAATAAACCTGTGGCACCAAGTGTTAGAGCCCAGGTCATCTGACTCAGGCTCACAGTGTTTGGGCAGGAGCGTGGCTCTGAGACTTCCCCCTTTTGGCTTCAGATCAAGCCCAAACATTGACACTGCAACTTTATAGCTCTGCAGCCTGAGCCTGCTGACCCAGCCATGCCTTGCTCTTTATTGCAGGGTGGTAATACCCAGAGGCTCCACATCAGAGAAGCTTTGTGGAGTTTCCTGAGGAGGGAGTTCAGGATTTAGACCATAGAAATTACTAGACATTTTAGATACCCTTTCCAGATTTCTCATCTGGTCTTTTCAGTGCTCAGCTGAAAATCTGGAGCTGTCTTTAACTCCCCTCTCCCCTTTTCACCTCACCACATAGCCTGTGTCTGCCGCTACTTGCATACTCATCCTGTGGAGTAATATAGACAAGCATCCGTGCTAGTATTATAGTTCCTTTCTTCATGGCTTTTCAGAATCACTCCAGTCTGTTCAGAATGTTACTATCACCTTCTCGCTTGTATATGCAAATACCATCACATCTTCTCTGGTCTTATATTCCCATTTGGCTTCCTATTTACAATCATATCCATAACCAAAATCTCATCTTCAGGGAACTTTATGACCAAGGTGCTATCCATGAGATCCATGATCTCATTATCCTATGCCCTACTATTTGCCCCCTCTGTTCTACCAGTTCTGGCCTTCTTTCAGTCTTTTATTTCTCTTTCTCCTCTGTCAAAACTCAGTCCAATAATGATGCTGCACCAACTGTCAGTAACAATCTTGCCTTCCTTCCTCTGTTTATGCTGATAATCAAAGCTGTTAACAGCTCGATCATTACAATTTCCAGCAATTTATGATTCTCCCCTCCTGTTCTTGTACCTGCTCCATAACTGTAGCTTTATGAACATATAATATTAAATTGTACTGTATGTGGCATGTACATTACTGATCCTCCCATTTTTGGTTCTTCTGAGTGCTGGCTTACTACTTCCAAGAACTAGACATAAAACTATGATAACTGAGCTTAATCCACCATATCCCTAACTTTTTTTAATTTTACTTAAACCCTTTTATGAGCTATATTACATCCATTAGCACTAGCTTTAATTAAGCTTGTAGCACAGCACGCAGTTCAATTTACCAATAATTTAAAGCTCAATTTGGTGTCATAACCATTTCTCCTCAGAGAACGCTAGCAAGAGCTCCCAGTGGTTTTTTCCTGCCATCCATCACACGCTGTGCTTTAGCATATATTATAAAAATGTTAGTAGAAGATTGACTAGTTCAGGGGATTGGTAATGTGAATGTAACCTTACCTCTAGGCTACTTCTTCCAATTCAGCTCAGGCCCCTAATGAATAAAAGTAATTTGCCTCTGACTGCTGTTCGGTCGCCAATATGAAATAAACTGATGGTCACATTTCAGTTGCAAGTGAGACAGTGGCCACATCATAACATTTGGACTCCTCATTGTCTGTCTCAGCAAAGGGACCAAAGACTGAATGACTCTGAAACCTGAAATAGCTTTGCATGTCACTAGGTGGTCCCTCCAGATAAGTCCCTCCCTCCTAGTTAAATCAGTTTGGTATCAAGAGCTTCTTGCACTGATATGGTGTTGCAAATCCTCTCCTAAGAATTATTAGGGGACTTCCAGGGCTATTAAGGGCTATCAGCCCAGCACCTGCTAGCAGTATTAAATTCACATTAGAAAAAGGGGGATACAATGTAGTTTTTAAGAATGAAGTTGCACAACCTTCTGTACAACTTGCTTAGACGTGCCTCTCCATTGACATCTAGTGTCCATGCAGACAGAGCTTCAGACACCTGATATTTGTATTTAATATTTGTTTCTAAAACTTTCCTCTAATGCTTTTTCCATATATAGTTACTATGAACTCTTATTAATAACAATAGGACAACATAGTAATGAGATGGTGAGAAATGATGAATCAAATTTCAACCTGATGATCAAACTGCACCAAATCCCAGTTTTGAAAGTTTGGTTTAGTTTTTAGAAGAGTGCCTTACTTGGCCTAGAGATTGTTCTCCCCCAACAACCTTTCATCTTTGAGTTTGGAAAACAGCTACACTTGATCCTGGGATTTCTTATGCCATCCAAATCTGCTGCCAACTCCATTTTCTTGGTGTAGAACATCTTCAGAAACCCTACCAAAGCCTTCTTGTGGTGTAACCTTTTTTCCTCCTTCCTGCATGTACTTATTATAGATTAAAGGTAGTCCTGCATGTAAGGCTTTAAGTACCTGACCTTTATCTTCCTCAACTGCTTTTTGCCAGCTTGTATTCCTCATGACTGTCCTCAATTCTTACTTTCTGCCATTGCTTAAACTTTTCCTTCAGCTTCTCTACTGCCTCCTGTACATCATTTGACCACCACCACATTGCTTTGCCATGAAAATTTTCTTCCTTTTGTTTGGCCACAGACAGCTTTTACACTTTCTGTAATATGGCTGGAGGTTTTCTCAAGCCTCCCTGGCATCATGGTGTTGGTCTAGTAATTGTCCAAACTCCATAGAACCTCATTCTTCAATCTCAGACTAACTTCCCTATCCACAAGCCTCCGCCATTTTATCCTTTATTCCACAACTTGGAAGTCCATTACAGCCAGTCTGTATTGCGCTGGAATCTGCTTTCCTAGAATGAATCATTTTACAGTCTCCCACATTTTTTAGATCTCTTCCTTGTCAGGAACTAATCAATCTGGGACCTGGTGGCACTGTTCTTATAAGTAATTAAGTGTTCCTTCCTCTTTACAAAGTGTGTACAATGAGGCCATGGGCTCTGGCTGACTCCAAGACATCCTGACCAGCTACATTTCTAGTTCCAGAGTCTCATTCTCCATGACAAAAAGAAAAGGAGTACTTGTGGCACCTTAAAAAGAAAAGGAGTACTTGTGGCACCTTAGCGACTAACCAATTTATTTGAGCATAAGCTTTCGTGAGCTACAGCTCAGAATTGGTTAGTCGCTAAGGTGCCACAAGTACTCCTTTTCTTTTTGCGAATACAGACTAACACGGCTGTTACTCTGAAATCTGTGGCACCTTAGAGACTAACCAATTTATTTGAGCATAAGCTTTCGTGAGCTACAGCTCACTTCATCGGTTAGTCTCTAAGGTGCCACCAGTACTCCTTTTCTTTTTGCGAATACAGACTAACACGGCTGTTACTCTGAAATCTGTGGCACCTTAGAGACTAACCAATTTATTTGAGCATAAGCTTTCGTGAGCTACAGCTCACTTCATCGGTTAGTCTCTAAGGTGCCACCAGTACTCCTTTTCTTTTTGCGAATACAGACTAACACGGCTGCTACTCCGAAACTTTTCCTAGGTGGACTGTCTGGCACAGCTGATGATCCCCAGCTACCATGCACAATCTGGTTCTAAGGCACCATCCATCCACATTTCACCTCCCCCCTTCCAATTAGGAATACCTCTTCCATGAGAAGAGGTAGAAGTTTAGCTGTCAGAGGCGATATATATATTTTGCATGGGTCTCATGAGGCATTTTCTAGGAAGGGAGAATTCTTCATCAAACCCACCTCAGCCATGACAGCTATTTGCCCTTATCTCATTTATATTTATTTATATAAAATTTTACAAACAAAAGTGAGACAGAGGCCCTGCCATGAAGAACTTGCAGTCTAAATATTTTAAGTCTGTTAATATGTTAACTTTCATTACCAGAAGTTAAATAAGTTTGACAGGTACATTCAGTTTCTGGCTTAGCTAAATGCCACTGGCTTTCAAAGCCTTCAGGATCCTAGAGTACTTGGTCTGTGTTTTGTTTTGTTTTTAAACTTTAATATGTATACTTCTAATTTTGATGTTTGTAATTAATAAGATAATGATTTCAGCATTCTAATTTCTCATTCCCCTTAAATAGGGTACTTAGCTTCTGTGGAGAGGGAATGGCTTGAATTATCCAATGACAAGCCCTCTGGGCAGCGGAGTGGCAATAAAAGTTATGATGGGATTGCTATGCAGTCTTCATTACCCAAAAAGATGTTACGATTGATGGTCTCTGCTGTAAGACTATAGAGAAGATAACACCACCCCACCTAAGACCCATGTGGGGTATCCCCCCCTCCTCTGAGCCACATGGACTTGGAGAGGAAAAAAATTCAACAGAGAAGTGATCCCTAGGTGCTACAGAAATTCTAGCTGACAGGCACAAATGCAAGGAGCAGCTATTGCAGCTTTGAGGGAAGGGGGTAACATAGGGCGCAGGTGGGACATAGTTGGGGCCACCACTGCTCTCCCAATGGCCTGTGTACAGGGGTGACATCCATGGCTGCTCTGCAGGGGCAGTAGGACCCATCGCTAAGATTTTGTGACAATTATTTTTAGTAGAAGTCACAGATGGGTCACAGGCAACAAACAAAAATTCACTGAGCCCGTGACTTTTACTAAAAATAACCGTACAGGCCGAGGCAGAGGCGCACGGCCCCAGCTGCAGCCCCCCCCCCGCAGGGCAGGGGCACACGGCCCTGGCGGCGGCCCACGGCGCAAGCCCTGAAGCTACGTGGGGCACACAGCCCCGGTAGCAGCCCCTAGCACAAGCCACAGGGCTACGTGGGGTGCACGGTTCCAGCAGTGGCCCCCAGCGGGGGGCTACATGGGGCGTGCGGCCCCGGTGCAGGGCTCACGGCCCCAGCAGTGGCCCCTGCCACAGCTCCAGCCATGGCTTCAACTGCTGACAGCTGAAGCTGAAGAAGTCTCAGAGGTCCGGTAAAGTCACAGAATTTGTGACTGCCGTGACCTCCGTGACTAAATCATAGTCTTACCCATCGCTCTGACTCTGCTTTTACATTCTATCCCTTTCCCCATCCTTTGGCTGTGTTAGCCAATACATATGTTAGGGATAGTACCTTCTGTGTGGTGAACACACTGAGAATTTTCTTTCTGGAAGGAAGGTATCTGTTTCTTTCCATATTGTACTATTTTGTTTTTAAATAAGTTTGGCTACATTCAGTTATTTGGTCTTGAACAATTTTAAGAATAAAGTGACAGGTTTCAGAGTAACAGCCGTGTTAGTCTGTATTCGCAAAAAGAAAAGGAGTACTTGTGGCACCTTAGAGACTAACCAATTTATTTGAGCATGAGCTTTCGTGAGCTACAGCTCACTTTGGCTCATGCTCAGATAAATTGGTTAGTCTCTAAGGTGCCACAAGTACTCCTTTTCTTTTTGCAGAATAAAGTGGTGAGCATAGTCAAATGGTTGACTACACCTTTTGGCTCAATTGGTGAGCCAGCCAAGAGCCAATTAGCCAAGTATTAAGTCAAACCGGTTTTGCATAGGGTCGAAACCTAGCCATCTGGATTTTGGATAGTAAATCTTACAGAGCAGGAGTGGCCAAACCACGGCTCTTTTTCAGTTAAAGTGCAGCTCGCAGAGCTCCCCCCTCGTTATCTGACTACCAGACTTGGGGAAGGGGCTGGCGCTTCTGTCCTGTGGCGGGGTGGTAGGGCTAGGGCAGGGGAGGGCAAACTTTTTGGCCTGAGGGCCGCATTGGGTTTCAGAAATTGTATGGAGGGCTGGTTAGGGGAGGCTGTGCATCCCCACACAGCCAGGCGTGGCCCGGCCCCTGCCTCCTATCTGACCCCCGCTGCTTCTCACCCCCTGACGCACCCCCGCCGGGACTCCTGCCGCATACAACCCACCCTGTTCCCTGATGGCCCCCCTGGGATGCCTGCCCCATCCACCACCACCCCTGTCCCCTGACCACCCCCAGACCTCCCGCCCCTAACTGCCCTCGCTACCCCATCCAACCCCCCATCTCCTTCCTGATTGCCCCCCCGGGACCCCTGCCCCATACAACCACCCCTTCTCCCTGACCGCCCCTGGGTACCCCACTCCTAACTGCCCCCCACCGCCCCATCCAACCCCCCCTCCTTCCTGACTGCCCTCCCTGACCCCTACCCCATCCAACCCCCCTCCATCGCTCCCTGCCTCCTTACCGCGCTGCCTGGAGCACCGGTGGCTGGTGGCACAGCTGCACCAGGACAGGCAGCCGCACCGCCCGGCTGGAGCCAGCCACACACCGCGCAGCACAGAGCACCGGGTCAGGCCAGGCTCTGCAGCTGCGCTGCCCAGCAAGAGTTCGCAGCCCTGACACCTAGAGCATTGCGCCAGCGGCACAGTGAGCTGAGGCTGCAGGGGAGGGGAGACAGCAGGGGAGGGGCCGGGGGCTTGCCTCCTGGGCCAGAAGCTCAGGGGCTGGGCAGAACGGATGTGGATCATGGGACATAGTTTGCCCCCCTCTGGGCTAGGGATTTCTGCCCTGCAGCAGGATGGCCAGGCTAGGGGCTCTCAAACTTCTGAAGATTATTGTATGTGGCCCATGGGGTCAGTAAGTTTGGCCACCTCTGTTATACAGGTTGGACTTTAGGGATTATGGATCCTAAGTACACTTGTAGCAAGCTAGCCTGGGCACTGGGGAAATCTATAATAAGTGCTGCTTTAGTGAAATGCCTTAAATAACGGTTTAACAGAAACTAATAAAAGCAAACTGCTTTTCTGGGCATAGAGCCATACTTTAAGAATATATTGCAGTAAAACATTTTCTCAGCAAAATGCCCAGATACAGCAAAGGTTAAAACTGTGAAACACCAAAGCCCACAAATTAAGAGTAATGATGGCCAAAAAATAATAATAAATTATTTCTCACATATTTTGTAAGAAAATATGTACCTAAATATGGAAACAGGACATGAGGCACACAAACAACCCTGGGATTCATTATGTGAAGTAAAAGTTAAACAAATAAGGAAACAAATCAAGGAACTAAAAGAATCAAAATAAGAAATTTAAAAAGCCAATAGAAGGTATAGGCTTCTGTAAATACCTGTTTTGCTTACAGTTCACAAGAAATGAAGGGAAAGCTAGGAGATTGGCAGTGTGCAGCCAGCAAGAGGGACAGAAGGGAGGGATAGCTCAGTGGTTTGAGCATTGGCCTGCTAAACCCAGGGTTGTGAGTTAAATCCTGAAGGGGGACATTTAGAGATAGGGGCAAAAATTGGGGATTGGTCCTGCTTTGAGCAACGGGTTGGACTAGATGACCTCCTGAGGTCCCTTCCAACCCTGATATTCTATGACTCACAGACCAAGAAGTTAGGTTGGCAAAGACATGCTGAAAATATTAAACATGTGTGGAGTGGCCCAGAAGCAGTTAACTCTAGCAAGGAAGGGGACTCCTATAATCCATTTGGAGTGCAGACAAAAGCAACAGGCACTTGAGGCACAAATTGAGGTTCTGTGGGAACAGATAGAAACACCCCATTCTCCTTCCAGAGCTGGGATAAAAACCAGAGGTCCTGGTTCTCAGTCCTCTCTTCCCTCCCCCTTCACTAAACCCCACTCCCCCCTCAGAGCTAATAATATAACCTTCCTTCTCTCATATTTTACATAAGGGTCAAGTTTTTCCTTTGTCCTTTCTCCTTCCAAGCCATCCCCTTTCCATTTTTGTCTTGTATTCCTCACTTGGCTCAGATTTCTAAACTCAAACTCACTGTGGCTGCCTGTACTTTAAAACGCTCTCACAATCTTAATTAATCTCCTTTCGCTCATGTTTCCCTCCATTCCTACACTGTTTCCTCCTTAAGTTATAGTTACAGAGACAGAGCAAGTGGGAAAGAAAACAAAAATAATCAAAATGCTTAGGGTAAAAATTTTACTTTAAATAAATCCAGTAAGATAAATAATTAATGCAATGCAATAGCTGAAGAGACTTGTGACTTTCTTGAAGATAGTTAGCATTTTTGTTGCTTGGCAACCTGCTCTAACCAATATATGAAACATGGGTTGTTCTTATTTCTATATAGTAGTGTTCTTAGTTTCTTTACTTTATCTTAAGTTAATTAAATGAATACAATGAAGTGGGCAAATAATTTGTGATTTTTATCCATTCTTATTAAGTTTTAAATAAAAGGCAATACTCCTTCTAATTAAATGTTTAATGCTTTTGTTTAACTGTTTTGTAAAATGCGTTATCTTAATAACTTTAAGCTCTTAATGCCTTATCTTGTAGAGTTATAAATACAGTAGGCACCATTTATCTTCAATTGTAAGCTTATGTATGTTGTCCTGTTTGTGAGTCCTGTGAATATTTTGTTTTTACTTTTTTGTTGCAATAAAAATCAATTTTGCACTCAGTTTTTTTTAAATATTAGTTCTACCATACTGTTAATATTATGGTTCGGTCATAACCACCATAATACCAGTTGTGGAATTTTTTTGCGAAACTCAAAGGCTTCAGTTATAAATATGCATACATATATTTCTGCCTCAGTAAATAATTCAGTTGCACATTAATGCAAAGGTAATAAAATCTTAACTTTTTTAGGTTTTTATAAACTTGTTTGCACCTTTAAATATTAAAATAGCTTTTTAAGCATTTTGGCTATAATGTACTTATATATGATGTCTGGTTATGTTACAAAATGTTAAAGCTAATCAAACAGATTTCAACAGGTTACTTTTGTCTCCCAAGCACACGCAAGGCCTTGTCTACACTACACAGTTTTGCTGGCAAAAGGCAGCTTTCGCTGACAAAACAGTGGAGGTGTACACATTACAAAGCTACTTTTGGCAGCAAAACAAAACCACCTTGGTGGGAGGCAGAGCTTTTTGTGGCAAAGTTAAAGCGACAGAGTGTCAGTGTAGACACTGTTGCTCATTATGTTGCCATAACTGGCCTCCCCCAGTATCCCTCAATGCCCACCATGACCGCTCTGCTCACTGTTTTGAACTCTGCTGCCCTGCATCTAGCTACGCAGGCGTACTCCCCATCCCTTTGAAACTGCCAGGAAGCTTTGCTATTCCTCAGCATGAAGAGCTCACAGAGCTGTTCAGGATGCTGCTCTTGGTAGCTGAGGAGGCTGTGGAAGAACTTGGAGGGAATCACAGAGCAATTAATATGGACTCCTGCTCTCCCCAGCACTAGGAACGCAGCCACTGCAAAGAGGACTGCTGTGCTGTGCAGAGTTGGAGACTGATGTGGGGGAGTGCCCCCCTCTCCCTGCCTCAGGTTTGGTTGCTCAGGCTGCTGTCTGAACTTAGAGTCAGCAAGCTCACACACACTTCCCCAACATACCCTCTGTTTCTGTCTCTCCCCTCTCATACACACACTCTCTGTATCTCTCCACTCCTCACCACACTTAAGTTGAAAGGTGGCTGGCAATCCCATGGGACAATGGGATTGAGAAAACTGCATTATGTGACGATCTACCTGTCCCATGAGGCATTGCAAACCCTTCCCAAAGCACCTTGCAGCCAGTTACACAGTGGGATAGCTACCCACAGCGCACTGCTCTCTATATGGATACAAGAGCTGCTGTTGTGGATGCACTCTGTCAGCACAAGGAGTTGGACATGAACAATGGTTTAATTAATGCACTTTAATTAAAATGGCATAAGTTTTGTTGACAAAACTCTATAGTGTAGACATAGCCCAAATGTTGTGAAAGTTTATTACCCTCAGTGTTTGCATAAACATCCATTTAAACTTACTTTTCCTTTAATTTTAATACTATTTTCTTTGGTGTTTTGTTAAAATAAATTAAAGTTTGTGCTTTCAAATATTTAATAAGTTTAATTGCTATAGCAAGCAAATTCACTCTTAAAAAGCTTGGGTAAACATTCTGTTGCTAAACAGAGTGGTCAGAAGGTAGAGCTATACCTCTTCTCACAGAAGATTGTAAGCACATCTTAGCAGCTAAGCACCATCTTTATTAATGCACATGTTAAAGAAGTAAAAATAAATGTCTATGCAAAAGCATCAAAAACAGGAATATTTGTGCTAAAGAATTAAGAAATTCAAAACAAAAAGGAAAAATGTATTTTAACAAAGGAGTAAAAGGAGAGTAATTAAAGAGTAGAAAACCAGGTCATGGTTCTGTCATATGCTGTAATGAAGCATAACTTCTGTCATAGATGGCTTGGTCCCCATCACATTGTGAACAAACTGATCTCATCTGTGTATAAATTAAGGTTATGGAGGGAAAAAAAGTGAAGAAGTGTATTATGTTAACCAACTTAAGCTGTTTAAGGGTCCATCCCACAGGCTGGAGACACCAGAATATATCAGTGCACAAGGAAGAAATCTCCAGATATTTGGAAAAAGAAAAGATAAGGTGCTTTATATATAACAGACTGGTCAACTAAACTTCAACCAACTGTATATGGACTACTGAGTACACAATTGACTATAGAGACATTAGCTCAGCCAGGTCTAACTCAATTTGCATATACCTCATTGGAATATGGCTAAATTTGTTCCTTGGGCAAAAGCAAAATGTATTGTTGTATACTGCTTTGTTAATAGAATAGCATCTTTTCAGGAATGTAAATGAGACTCAGTGGCTGAGCAAGAGACTCTGCAGTCTGCTGTCTTTCAAACTGGGAGACACCAAAATTTAGATGGAATTAGTGATTCCATTTAAGGATTATTTGGATCTGGAACATGGCTGATATGGAAAATATAAAAACACTCACAATTTTGCGCATCAGGCAGTGAAAACAGCTTCAACCCATAATTCATGGCATTGAGGGTATAGCTACTGAGGAACAGTATAGGCTGCATAGTATCGCTATGCAGTTGAGCCAAACTAGTAAAAATTAATGAATACATCACAGAAACTAATAAAGCAAGGAAAAATCATGTAGGTAGAGAAATTATTTGCACTGTTCTTGGGAGTTGTGTTAACTACCATAACCAGTTCATTAGGGAATATTGAAAAAGGGAAATTGCCTGAACTTATTACTGATATGATTTAGTAAAATTGCTTATCTTCAGTGTATAACAAAGGTTATTGTAAATTGTCAGTCTGTTAAATCAAAAAAAATTCCACTTAGCTCAATACGTAATTTGAAGTCAGTGACCCCACATCCTAATAGAGGTACATCCTTTTCAAAACAATCATGCTTAGTGTTGGACGCAATATATATTTCTTTTCTGGTCTCTTTGCTATATTTGATAAGTTGGCTACTGTCCATTCAGTAGGTTACTTGGAAGACAGCGTGTACAAGGAATGTCTGGATGTACCTCAGCTACTGATGCATCACTTAGCAACATGGATGTTAAGGGCACTGCACTTGGCTTCTTGTTCTATGAAGGGATATCTATACATGCTTTTATGTAATATGTAAATATGTTTTTGACATTGTGATTTGAGTGTGTGGCTATGTAGGCCTGTACCAGTATATTTACTCCTGGGGGGAATTCTGCGCCATTGCACGTGCACAGAATTCATTTCCTCCACCCATTTCTTTGCTTCCCTGCAGAAAAATGCCTTCTGATGGGGAAGTAAAAGAAAGCCACAAGAGCAGTCATACGCCCCTCCCCAGCAGCATGGGCACATTGTTTTGGGTGCCCAGAGCACCTGGCAGAGAAGCAAGTCACTATAAGGGGAGGGGCAGAGATGGGATGCCCCAGCAGGTGGCTTTTACCCTATGCTGGGCTCAGCTGATAGTGTCAGCTGGGCTAGGGAGGATGGGACTTCCTCTTCCACTGCAAGGAGTGGCTGAGACCAGGTCAGACCTACCCCGAGAAATCTTCCCCACCTGCAGGAAGCTCTGCACATGCACACACCATGCTTCCTGTTCCCATCGCGCCTCAGCCACAGGGGGAGGGGTCTCTGTATGGGGAGCTGCTCCCCTACACCTAACCCCTGTACATCCCCCCCATACCGAGACCTCTTGCCAAGCCTCCCCCAACACCCAGAACCACCCCACTGAGCCCCCTGCCAAGCCCCACCCCTGCACCCAGATCATCCCTAACTGAGCCCCCTGCACTCGAACCCCCACCCCACCAAGCTCTACTCCCCCAGCACCTGGATCTCTCTGCTGAGTCCCATGGCCCCTGCACCTGGAACCCCTCTTCACAACAAGTCTGTGCATCCAGAGCTCGCGCGCTCTCTCTCTCTCTCTCTCTCTCTCTCTCACACACACACACACACACACACACACACACACTCACTCACCCTCCCCACCAAGCCACCTGCACCCAGATTACCCCACACAGAACCCTCTCCCCCCACACTAAGCCCCTCCACACTTGGATCCTGCTGGGCTAAGCCTGCCTGCCCCACACCTGGATCGGGGGCCAGGGCTGGGCATGCATGCAAGACTCTCTTGTTTGCTATCTTAGTGCTCCTGGCGCGGAGGGGCAGAGCCCTGGAGTATTTCTGGGGCAGGCCCAGCCCTTGCGCTGTGTTAGGGTCAGCTGCAGCCTCACTACTGAGCCTGTGTCCAGGGGGTTGGGGCTGCAGGGTGATCTCCCACCTCTGTACAGTGAGTGGCCTGTGCTCTCTGATACCATGCTGGAGCCTCCACATTTATTTACTGACAAAATTTGCAGAATTTTAAATGTGTGCAGAAGTTTTATTTTTTTGGTGCAGTATTCCCTCAGGAGTATATATTGAGACAGGAACATTAGCCTCTACTATCTCCTGCCCTGTAAAACTTACCAAGTGGCATTGGTCAGCAGTAAGAGTAACCTATAATATGAATGGATAGTATTGTGTAGTAACTAAGAAGAAATGTATGTATGGAGAGCTCACTTGTGATGACATTGCTCCAAAAGAAAAAAATGTTCTTCTTCTCATGTACATACTACAGTTCAACCCACAGTGTTAATCCCTATTCCACTTTAAGTGGTAATAGTTTTAAATTACCTTAATTATTATAAAAGTGGCAAAGAGTCCTGTGGCACCTTATAGACTAACAGACGTATTGGAGCATAAGCTTTCGTGGGTGAATACCCACTTTGTCAGATGCATGTAGTGGAAATTTCCAGAGGCAGGTATAAAAATGCAAGCAAGAATCAGGCTAGGGATAACGAGGTTAATTCAGGTTTCAGATTAGCAGCCCTGTTAGTCTGTATCCGCAAAAAGAAAAGGAGGACTTGTGGCACCTTAGAGACTAACCAATTTATTTGAGCATCAGCTTTCGTGAGCTATAGCTCACTTCATCGGATGCATTCAGCTCAATCAGGGAGGATGAGGTCCTATTCTAGCAGTTGAGGTGTGAACACCAAGGGAGGAGAAATTGCTTTTGTAGTTGGCGAGCCAGTCACAGACTGTGTTTAATCCTGAGCTGATGGTGTCAAGATTAAACAAAGACTGTGAATGGCTAGCCAACTACAAAAGCAGTTTCTCCTCCCTTGTACTGGTTGTGGGGATAAGCTATCACTCTCGAGCTATCATATCAGTCCCTTCCACCAGCTCCAAGTTAATTTAAAATGCTTCTGAAAAGTAGCCCAACTACAAGAGAATCTGTATTGAAAGAGGGTGCTGCATCAATAGGCCCAGAGCAAGAGTGAAAGCCTGGAAGTAAAAACGTTGATTAAATACATCTAGGCTGGAGTATTTATATAGTCAGCTAACCTGTAAGAGTAAGGGTAAAACAAAGGCATATGAATAAGGGGGTAAATGTGATATCTCACTCAGAGTAGTGCCTTGGTTTGGATGCTGGCAAAGCTGAGGTAGTAGCCAAATGGAGTCCTTCATTCCAAACATTTTATGATAGTTAAATGTCTATAAATCTACGTTTGGATCCATTCCTGCCCTGCTCGACTTTCTGTCTCCATTCATCCCTGACTTTTCATCCCCAGGTAAAACCTCAGATTCCAACAAGTCCCAATTCTCCTATCATTTCAATGAAATGAAGCAGCAGCTGCTGTCAAGAGCCTGTTGCCAAGCAACACATTTCAGCTTCCCCATGGATTTGAGTTACCATAGTGACAGCTGGGAGTGCAGATGCACTAGACTGAGTGGCATAAAAGCAGCTGCCCCTTGAAAAGCCAGGCAGCTCTGTCCTGAAAGAGAGACTCCTAAATGAGCAAAGGCAGATGGAATAATGAGCACAGGACTGTGTGTTCACAACCTGTACTTGCTATTTATATAGTGCTGAGGGAGAAAATGAGACAAGGTCCCTGGCCAGAGGCGCTTACCAATTTATACAGATGACACAGCAAATAAAGATAATGTCAGCACAAATGTGTGGGGGGATTAGTTGAGTGGAACAGGTGCTGGGGCCATCCATCTTGTGGTTTACATCATCAGAACCTACAAACAAAATTACATCTTCATAAATGATCTGTGTACATGTTATTTTGTTACAAAATGTAGCTACCAAAGGAGGCAGTCTTGTACTTATAAAGTTAGTGCAGTTTTGTGTCATTGTGGATAGACATCACATTCCATTTAGCTTGCAGGGGATTACAGCCTTGTCTTATATAGACAGATTTTCCTTCAAATGCTGCAGTGGGATGCAGCAACCTGTTCCTGCAGCTATAAGAAATCCAGGCACCAGACCCAAGTTGTCTGCAGGAGTTCCATGGGAAAATGCTGATGAGCTTTCAGAGGGCTATAGAGTAGTAGACCAACTATCCACAATGGTGATCAGTTACTAAGATAGTATAGCTTGGTGGATGAGAAGTCTGGGATGAATGGAGACAAGACTGCGTGCAAGTGGCACTAGTCACTGATAACAGGTTCATTTGGCTACATAAATATATTATTAAGAATGGGAGTGGTGAGACATATAGAAACGTGAGAATTTTGGAACTATTTGGATATTAAGTAAGCAGAGAAACTGAGGGTTGTTACATTTTGTGTTGACATACAACCTCACAGAGACTGTTGGAAACAAAAATACAAGAAATGCTGGAGAATATCATAAGTGGGATGTGATGGTCCAGGCTTCCACCAACCCGTCACCTTGATGTGCCTACTCAGGAGGTGAAAGTAACTTAAAGGACTTACCGGTACACTGGAGTCCTAAGCGGGGATGTGGCCTCAACAGGAAGAGGCAGGGCCTTTAAATCACCCCCAGAGCTTGTAGCTACAGAGGTGGCTGGGAGCCCTGGGGCTTAGGGGCAATTTAAAGGACCCGGGGCTCCAGCCACCGCTACTGCAGCGGCGCTCCGGGCCCTTTAAATCGCTGCCGGAGCCCCAGGGTGGTGGCAGTAGGGCTCGGGTGGCGCTTTAAAGGGCCCGTGGCTCCCCGCAGCGGCCAGAGCCCCGGGCCCTTTATATCGCCTCCCAAGCCACTGCAGGGAGCCCCGGGCCCTTTATATCGCCTCCCGAGCCACTGCAGGGAGCCCCGGGCCCTTTATATCGCCTCCCGAGTCACTGCAGGGAGCCACGGGCCCTTTAAAGCACCGCCTGAGCCCCAGGGTAGCGGCCAGAGCCCCGGGCCCTTTCAATCACTGCCGGAGCCCTGCCAGCGCTACCCCAGGGCTCCGGCAGCCGGGCTCGGGAGGCAATTTAAAGGGCCAGTGGCTCTGGCCGCTGCAGGGAGCCCCGGGCTCTTTAAATCGCCAGCCTGGGGAAGCCGGTCCAGCACAGCGTACTGGCTCTTGCTGGTCTGCCATACCGGACCGGACTGGCTTACTTTCACCTCTGTGCCTACTACAGATTGAACATACACCTTATTTTATACCCCTTAGCCCGCACGCTTGCAAGTCTGGTGACCATATGTAGATTGCCTCCTGGCCCCCATGCATGAGTGGCATTCCGGGGAATCATAATTGAGGTTCTGACTGTTGACATAAGCTACTTGCATCAAAATATATTTGCCAATATTTCAAATTGCATTAATGTGTTGACCTCAGGGTTACATGCACCCCAAAATCCCCTTGAAATCCATTATTTCAAGATTGTCTTTTCAGAGTAACAGCCGTGTTAGTCTGTATTCGCAAAAAGAAAAGGAGGACTTGTGGCACGTTAGAGACTAACCAATTTATTTGAGCATGAGCTTTCGTGAGCTACAGCTCACTTCATCGGATGCATACTGTGGAAAATACAGAAGATGTTTGTTTTTATACACACAAATCATGAAAAAATGGGTGTGTGATCACTCTCCTTACAATGTGTATGATAATGGAGGTGGGCCATTTTCCAGCACAAATCCAGGTTTTCTCCCCCCCACACCCACCCCAAAACAAACCCACTCTCCTGTTGGTAATAGCTTATCTAAAGTGATCACTCTCCTTACAATGTGTATGATAATCAAGGTGGACCATTTCCAGCACAAATCCAGGGTTTAAAAAGAACCTCTGAGGAAGGGGGTGGGGGTGGGGGTGGGGGGTTAGGAAAACAAGGGGAAATAGGTTACCTTGCATAATGACTTAGCCACTCCCAGTCTCTATTCAAGCCTAAGTTAATTGTATCCAATTTGCAAATGAATTCCAATTCAGCAGTCTCTCGCTGGAGTCTGGATTTGAAGTTTTTCTGTTGTAATATCGCAAAAAGAAAAGGAGTACTTGTGGCACCTTAGAGACTAACCAATTTATTTGAGCATAAGCTTTCATGAGCTACAGGTCACTTCATCGGATGCATACTGTGGAAAATACAGAAGATGTTCTTATACATACAAACCATGAAAAAAATGGGTGTTTACCACTACAAAAGGTTTTCTCTCGACTCTCCTGCTGGTAATAGCTTATCTAAAGTGAAAAGAAAGGAGTACTTGTGGCACCTTAGAGACTAACCAATTTATTTGAGCATAAGCTTTCGTGCATCCGGTGAAGTGAGCTGTAGCTCACGAAAGCTTATACTCAAATAAATTGGTTAGTCTCTAAGGTGCCACAAGTACTCCTTTTCTTTTTGTGAATACAGACTAACAGGGCTGTTACTCTGAAACTTATCTAAAGTGATCACTCTCCTTACAATGTGTATTATAATCAAGGTGGGCCATTTCCAGCATAAATACAGGTTTTCTCCCCCCCCCCCAACCCCACTCTCCTGTTGGTAATAGCTTATCTAAAGTGATCACTCTCCTTACAATGTGTATAATAATCAAGGTGGGCTATTTCCAGCACAAATCCAGGTTTTCTTTGTTCTCTTGTGGGTTCTCTTGTGGGTTGTTTATCACAAACTACATATTGTAAAAAGTCCCTGTAACCTTATAACCTAGATCAAACACTTATGCTAACATGTCTATTTATGCTAATTACCAGGTGGACTTTTAGTGATACCAAAATATAGCAACAATATTTTAAATCGTGTTTTCCCTCATTTCCACGATACTGTTTCCTTAAACTGCTCATCCTAGCATATAATTTATAATACCAACAGCTTGACATAAGGAGTTCCCAGATCAGGACAGATGTCAGAGGTCAAGAACAAGTAGCCCATGGACTTAAATGGGAATATGCATGTGAGCAACTGCTCATAAGGAAAGTAAGGAGCTCATAATTTGGTCCATAGGCAGCAAGTATCCAGATCGCTTGGGGAGAATTTTCAGAAGCAGAGAAAACACTCAAAGCCTGAAGAATTTAGGCAATCAGATGGCTGCTCTTGCTATAAGAAACTTTTCGCCCTTAAGACTTGTGCAGTAGGAGGTCTCTTATCTGTTGTAATTAGTTCTTGAATAAATGGCATCTCCTGAACTCATCTCTGCATCCAGCTTCCTCTTCTTTAGCTGCCCATCACAGCTCCAAAGTCTTTTCTAAATAGTGGTTTGCAGTAACATTCTCTGACTGCTCTTCAGGAAACAAACTAAACCTGGGTAGTGCTACACACAGAGCTTCTTACCTTGATTCCTTCAGAAAAAGTTAGCCTGCTTTAAGGGGACTAGCACAGATAGTAATCTTTAAAGGCATAACCCCATGCTGTAAATCACGTGCTGGTGACAGTCTTATGCCTCCCTGAGTGTATTGCCTGACACACAAACGTTTAAACAGTAAAGCACTGCCTCCTCTTACAAACTAGCATGACTCCTACTGATTTTGGATTCCATCTCCCTACATCTGCTTCCCCAAGCTATTGCACTTTCCAGTAAACTATTGGCAGTCCCAGCCTCAGAATCCAAGACTCTGTTGATTGTATTTGTACAAGGTATCTAGCCTGTGGGAAGTATTTCTCAACCTGTGACATTTTGCACTGTTGTACTAAGCATGTGTGCAGCTTTCTCTGAACTTTATCATTCCAGTTGCACAGACTATGACAATGGTTCAATTACATCAGTAGCCCATGGATTATCTTTTTTTAATTTCTATTGCAGTAGTGCTTAAGGAAGCCATCATACTTACAAACAAATACTACAAAGACAGTCCCTGCCCCCAGATGATGATCAAGGGTGTCACAGTGCTTGGAAGGGGTCACAGCTGAGACAACCGGTCACAGCTGAGAGAACCAATCTCAGGTCCGACTGTCAGAAACAGGGCAGACACCCAAACTGGTGGTATATTTTATTATTAGATTTCACCAGACCAGTAACAAAATGTGTGCTCCTGAATCACTACATTAGTTTTACTATGGAGTCATAGACAGTCCTCCTTAGGCTCTCCCAAGAGTCACAAATTAAATCTAGGTTTCAGAGTAGCAGCCATGTTAGTCTGTATCCGTAAAAAGAACTGGAGGACTTGTGGCACCTTAGAGACTAACAAATTTATTTGAGCATAGGCTTTTGTGAGCTACAGCTCACTTCATTGATCCTCTGACCTGCCTCCCACATAGGAGATCAAAGAGAGCAAACCCAAGAGATTACTGGGGTACACCTCTATATCCATACAGAAGGAATGGGGGCAACAAATCCCAATCGCTCTTATGCCTGGAAACACATTCTAAGCATGGCTTTCAAAGTTCCATTGAATCTTTCCACAAGGCCATTAGTTTTGGGATAAAAACAAAAACATCTGAAGAACTGGGGTTTTTACCCACAAAAGCTTATGGCCGAATCAATTGGTTAGTCTTTAAGGTGCCACCGGACTCCTCGTTGTTTTTGTGTACACAGACTAAAATGGCTACCCCTCTGATAGTTTTGGGATAGTAGGGTGCAGCCTTCAGATGCTTCACTCCACACAATTTCTGTAACTTTTTGAAGACAACAGACATAACATTGGTAGCACAGTCTCAATTTCTCTGGGGAACCCTACTCTGCTCAAGATGGTAAACAAAGCCACAGCCACTGTTCCAGCCTCAATATTACACAGTGCTGCGGCTTCTGGGTACCTGGTAGCAAAATCTACCACCACAAGAATATATTTCTGCCTACTCCTAGAAGATTTAAGGAGAGGTCCTACAATATCTACAGACACTCTGGCATAAACCTCTTTAATAACAAGGAAAGGTTGCAGAGGTGCCTTTAAAGCCTTATGCTTCTGGCATAAGTCACAGCTTTTACAGTAATCCTTCACTGTCTGAAACATATGGGGCCAGCAGAAATTTTGCTTTAGCCTGTGCCTGTTACAGGGTTTTTCTACACCCAAATGACCTGCGAATGAGCAATCATGCTAATTGGAGCAAATCTCTTCTATATCCCTCAGGCACAACTATTTGCAGACTTCCTAAGGAAGCCTCTTCTTCCCTGAAGGAGCTTCTCTAAACAATAATCCATCTTTCATTTAAAAAAAAAAAGCCCTTTCCATCCTTGGGGCATTATTCTGCAATTCTCTCATGTTCCAAAGAAGCATCATTTTTCTGATCAGATTTAAATTCCTTTTGTATTTCACTTAACCCCAGTAAAAAGAAAAGGAGGACTTGTGGCACCTTAGAGACTAACCAATTTATTTGAGCATAAGCTTTCGTGAGCTACAGCTCACTTCATCGGACACATTCAGTGGAAAATACAGTGGGGAGATTTATATACACACAGAACATGAAACAATGGGTGTTACCATACACACGGTAAGGAGAGTGATCACTTAAGGTGAAAAGAAAAGGAGTACTTGTGGCACCTTAGAGAATAACCAATTTATTTGAGCATGAGCTTTCGTGAGCTATAGCTCACTTAAGGTGAGCTATTACCAGCAGGAGAGCGGGGGAGGGGAGGGGGAAATCTTTTGTATTAATAATCAAGGTGGGCCATTTCCAGCAGTTGACAAGAATGTCTGAGGAACAGTGGGGGGTGAGGGGGGGAAATAGTTTTACTTTGTGTAATGACCAGTCCACTCCCAGTCTCTATTCAAGCCTAGGTTAATTGTATCCAGTTTGCAAATTAATTCCAATTCAGCAGTCTCTCCTTGGACTCTGTTTTTGAAGTTTTTTTGTTGAAGAATAGCCACTTTTAAGTCTGTAATCGCGTGACCAGAGAGATTGAAGTGTTCTCCGACTGGTTTTTGAATGTTATAATTCTTGACGTCTGATTTGTGTCCATTTATTCTTTTACGTAGAGACTGTCCAGTCTGACCAATGTACATGGCAGAGGGGCATTGCTGGCACATGATGGCATATATCACATTGGTAGATGCACAGGTGAACGAGCCTCTGATAGTGTGGCTGATGTGATTAGGCCCTACGCTATTCCTACCTACATGCCTCCAGCTTTCATCCAGACCACACCACACGATCCATTGTCTACAGCCAAGCTCTACGATACAACCGCATTTGCTCCAACCCCTCAAACAGAGACAAACACCTATAAGATCTCTATCAAGCATTCTTACAACGACAATACCCATCTGCTGAAGTGAAGAAACAGATTGACAGAGCCAGAAGAGTACCCAGAAGTCACCTACTACAGGAAAGGCCCAACAAAGAAAATAACAGAACGCCACTAGCCGTCACCTTCAGCCCCCAACTAAAACCTCTCCAACACATCATCAAGGATCTACAACCTATCCTGAAGGGCGACCCATCACTCTCACAGATCTTGGGAGACAGGCCAGTCCTTGCTTACAGACAGCCCCCCAACCTGAAGCAGATACTCACCAGCAACCACATACCACACAACAGAACCACTAACCCAGGAACCAATCCTTGCAACAAAGCCCGTTGCCAACTGTGTCCACATATCTATTCAGGGGACACCATCACAGGGCCTAATCACATCAGCCACTTTCCCTGGAAACTGGTTATAACATTAATCTGCTTAGACATAGTTACAATGTTATTGCATACTGAAATATCAGCAGGTAGCAAATTCCTAATGCCAATCACAATATCACCCTTAAAACTTTCCCACTTCAGGTGGATTTTAGCCAGATGCACAGTCATTGAATATTCAGTCAAAGCTAAAAGATTTATATTTTTGCCAGGCAATCTATCTTCCTCTCACAAAACTTTCTTTAATCAAAGTGACATGAGACACTGTGTCCTGTCACCCAGTACACTCAGTGCCAGCTACCCTTGCATAAATAATAAACTCTTAATACATTCTTCACTCCCTTCCCAAGACTCAGTTCTAATATAATTTATGAAGACACTTTTCTCCTCCACAATTTTCCCTGTGTCTAATGTAGTAATGTTAGCACTTGTGGTTGTAACATTGGCACTCATGATGGGGGTTGTGGGTGCATGTTATTGGGTGGTTTTAAGCTTTGGGCAATTTGGCTTTATATGGGCAGGGTCCCACGCTGATGACAGACTACCGGTTTCCCTTTGTGGTAAGATGTTTTCAAATCTGGCTCCCTTGAGGTTTTTTAACAAAGTTGTGGTAAGGTTTATTTTTAAAACCTTCAGCCCTTTCACCCTGAGGAGCAGAGGTATAACCGTTTCCCTGGGGCTTGCGCCCTTCCCGAGTTTTGGACTCAACATATTCATCAGCAGTTTTTGCTGCTTTTAAAACTGTTAAGTTTTATCACAGATAGCTGCTTTTACCTCATCAATGACTACCCATAATAATTGCTCTTGTATTACCAAACCTAACAGATTATTAAAGTCACTGTCAGCACTGCCCCAATAATCCGTTTTTTTTTTCACATAACTACACAGCTTATACATATATTCCACATAAATTATATTGTCAGGCATTTTAAGATTTCTAAACTTTAAGAAATAAGACTCAGGGGTGATTTTAAATCTTTTCCATATAGTTTCTTCAAAGTTCTTATATATCATAGCATCCTCCATCACCATTTCATTAAATACCTATCTGGCTTTTCCGGTCAACCTGATTAAGAGGATTGGCATCCATTTATTCTCTGGAATCTTATGGATAGTACACAGTCTCGCAAAGGTGGCTAGGAATGCCTCATGGCAGTCAGATTCCTGATAAATTGGGCAGGTTTTTTCCCCTTCCCTGATGTTGAGAGGGGATGGACCCAAAGGCTGAGGCTGGTCCTTTTGCTTGTACAGGATTTCAAGCAGCATTGCATGAGCTTCTTTCTCAGCTGCTAGCTGCTCCATGCATCTCAGGTGGGCTTCCTTCTCCATCTTAGCGATCGCTTGCTTCTCTTTCATTTGGAGTTCTATCATTTTCATTTCATGCTTATATTCTTGCTCGACTGCCGGGGTCTGCGGCATCTGGTGCTGGGGTCAGCGGTGCTGAGACCTTGCTTTTTGGTCAAAGTCCCTGAGCATAGTTCTCACTTCCAGATCTGTTTTCTTCTTAAAGGGTAACCCCCTCTACAAGCACAAATGACAGAAAAGACTTTGAGCAAGATCCTCATGATTGTGTTCACCCCTTTGTAACTACTCTTTAACCCTTAACTCTCAATATCAAATTTAAACTTTAAATAGCACTGGGTTCTGATCTTACAGCCCAATTGACCTTTGGCATCCTGCCGACTACACCAATTGCCACCGTGTCCAGAATGGGTCACAGCTGTGAATGCCAATCTCAGGTCAGTTGGTCAGAAAAATGGGCAGACACACTGAAACTGGTGGTATAATATAATTAAATTTCACCAAACCAGTAACAAATGTGCACTCTTGAATTACTACATTAATTTCACCATGGAGCCACAGACAGTCCTCCTTAGTCTCTCCAGCCCCTACTTTGCCACCCAGACAACCTTTCATAATAAAGTCCAGTCTATTTCAACCAAAATCACTGTACATTAGGTTCTTCCAGCCTCAAAGGGCCAGTCCCTTACTCAGGTCAAGGTATATTCCAGATCTCACCAAAGATAATGCTGAAGCCAGTTTCTCTAGTAAACTAAACGAAAGATTTATTAGCTAAGAAAAAAGAGAGAGAAGATGAGAGGTTAAAAGCAGGTAAATTACATTAAAGGTGAATCAGAGTTGTAGTCCAAATGATAGTAGCAATGTAGTAATCTGCTTGTTTTCCATAAGTCTCTTGGGGCTTCCCAAAATGGCTTTGGGGACCTCTGTCTAATTGCTTTCCAGACTCCTGAAATGGATACAGAAATCTGATTTATCTTGCGTACCCCAAGTTTTACCTCACTTAAAAACTCAGGCTTCAGCTTCAGCCCCACACACCAGGGCTTGGGCTTTGGCATTTTGCCCTGGGCCCCAGCAAGTCTAATGATGGCCCTGGCGATCCCATTAAAACGAACTCACCCACAGTTTGAGAACCACTGAAATAGTATGAAATTTTAGTTTGTACTGACTTTGCTGGTGCTTTTTATGTAGCCTGTTGTAAAACTAGGCAAATGTCTGGATGAGTTGATATACCCCGTGGAAGACCTCTGCGTATCCCCAGGGATACACATACCCCTGGTTGAGAACCACTAGCTTAGGGTTCTCCCTGTCAGAATCCAAGCCATTCAGAGATGAAGGATCATTCCCATGGCACACTTTTATAGCTATCTTCCCTAGAAAGCAGCCAGGCAAATGCTTGCACTCACAGCATGGTCTCTTCCTTTGATGAAGAATACATTTTGGGTCTTTGACCTCCACATCAAGGACCACTTGCTTTGAAATTAACATTCTACTTCCTATGATACACAAGTAATCCAGTTACAGTCATGTATACATACAATTACCTGCCATTACATTCTGATAGATAGATAAGTGAAAACAATATAGAAAATATTCATTAGTTTTTAAGACATCTACACAGCAAGCAAATTCTCATCTTAATGCTAACACAAACCTCTGATCTAGGGTTAATTAAGCATAGGGTGAACATATATAATGCAAATCAACAAGTTACCGATATGTGAGGACAATATCACAAACATTTCTTTGAACTATTCTAAGAGATAAGTGAATTGGCTTGATCCTATTACAATGCCTATCAGCCCAAGTGAATTGGTACACCTAACACCAATTTGAGGTTGTGACCTGAGCTAGCTAGCTGTCAGTGCCATAAAGGGCTCTTACCATACCACTTAGTTTGTATTTTTATACATTTTTGGATTTTAACATTATTATTATGGTTTTAGATTTTAATGAGTTCTGAATTAGTCTTTTAGATGGATTTATGGATCCTCAAGTGTCATAGCAAATAAGAACCTATTACCATCACTCAGCCCTCCCCCTAGATCCTCTCATCCAGGCCCTACCTGAATCATGCCATTTGTTCCTGAAAGAGATACAGTCTTTCATTATCACCCATACGGCCCAATCTCTCGTCCAGGCCCCCATCATCTTGTGGCTCAACTAGTACAACCTTTTCTCTGGCCTTTACAAATACAGTCTTGCCCCACTCATATCCATTGAAGGCAATTCTGCAAAGACTCTTTTCCTGGCTTGTCATATCACCACTCTCTGTGTTCCTGCACAGGCTTCCCCTGCTCCACTGCAAACACAAGCCACACATCTTCACTATCCAGGCCCTTCATGGCCTATCTCCACCCTAGCATCTCTCCTATTCTATTGATGGCCACCCTGTCAATGGTACCAGCCTTCAACGCACACTTGTTAAAGTTTTCAAACAAGCTTCTTGCTGCTTTCTTCCATGCTGCCCTTCATACATCAGAGCGGCTTCACATAAACACTCACAAAGATAACTGGTGTGCTGAGGCGACTGCATATTATGCTGACCAGCATTGACTTATTATTCCCTTATGCTCCCTGTGATCCAAGAACTTCTTTGTGTCAACGGGCAGAAGGCACAGGTGGGCATAGAGTTTTACAGGGATCCACTGGGTCATATCTGTGCATAATAATTCACCAAAGGGTGGCATGTAAAGTCTCTATTGAGAGCATATAGCCCACTGTTTATCAGAATCATTGCAATATATATGGATGGATAATATTTAAGAAGTTATGTACCTACACTGGAAATTATGTTCTTAACGCCTTGAAATGAAAAGGTGATACACTTCAGGTTCTGTTCAGGAGGGGGATATAGATGCGTCTCTTTATCTTGTCTTTGTGCATTGTGTCTCACACAATGTAAGCCTATTTGCATATGCAGCCACCAACTAATCAAGATTGCAAAATCTCCAGGAAGACGCACACAGCAAGAGGTGCCTGGGTTATGAATAAAGGGACTGTTTTGATGTATCTGGGGTTGCAAAGAAACACAGTATCCTTTCACTGAGGAGACAAGCTGACAGTGTGTTATGTCTCATGAGAGAGGGATCACAGCCAGTCACTGGCCTGGTGATCACAGTGCTGGTGAGCTATACTGTATTAGGAGAATATCTTGTTAATTAATTCTAGGTTCTAAAATGCATAAAATGCATCTTATGGTTTTATTTTACATTGAACCATTTCTTTCCATTACTTTTGCTCGCTTCTTCTCAAATCTCTGTATTTTGTTTTCACTATCAATATATCTAAGTGCTGCGTCCTAAGCAGAGCAATGATCTTAAGTGAAACTGGTAAACTAGGATGTACTGTTCCTTTGAAAGCAACAAATCTGTGAATACTGAGAGTGTCCAGTGAAACAGGCTGGACGCTCCACAAGGATGCTTAGAGGGAGTGAGGATTGAAGTATGCCAGGTGCTAACCTGCAGAGGGACAGCAGAGTCTGCATAATCTGAGAGGGGAGTGCTTGTGTTGTCCATGCCCAAAGGAGTCAGGGACCTGGCCCACAGAAGATACGGACAAGGCTTCCTCACGCTGAGGGCAAATTGTAGTGAGGTACCTCAGAACTCTGGGTACCCCCAGGAAGCATCCCATCCCATCTGTTGTATTAATCTGTTGTCTCTTGTCTCATGCTTAGATTATAAATTCCTTGGCGCAGGGAGTGTCTTTTATTCCATTTGTATAGCACAATGGGGTCCTGGCCCACGACTGGGGTCTCTAAGAAATACTGCAACCTCAGTACTAAATCTTACATTTACACATTAATGTTGTTTTGACATCACCACAAAGCTTCTGATTCCAAAACTAGCAGCTTCAGTTATTTGCAGTTATTCAGCATTTTTTTCTCCTTCGAACTGTGCCCAAGGAGCAGAAATTGTTTAATGGTGCATTTGCTCCCAGCAGGGAATTAGAAGGCAAAGTACAGAAATAACCACAATAAAATTACCCCTCTCTGATTGTCTAATGCCTGTCTTCTCTGCCCCTATTGGAGATGTTTTCTAGCTGACAGCTGATTCAGACTCTATAAAAGGCGATGCAGTTTAAGCACAGCCATAGCGACTGGGGCTGGGAGGGACATGGTAGGTCACTTAATGATCCCTCAGGGATGTGGACTATGAATAATTAAAATAACCGCTCCACTTGGCTTCAGCCAACCAGCTCCCTTCTCACATTATGTCCAATTTATTTCCCCCGGGTCCCCGAGAGCAGCATTGAATGCATTGAACACAAGTAGGTCAATAAAATGGAGAGATGGTTAGTAAAATTCTGTCCCTCCCACATGCATTGTGTGTGATCCCTGGTCTAGAGGATATGCATTTCAGTGTCATTGTTTTATTTATGTATTCTTCCAGAGAGAATGCTGTGATTCTGCCTTTTTTCATATCATTCCACCTCTGTCCTGCATGCAAATGTTAAACTATTTGGGCCCTATCTAGAAAAGGAGAGGGGTTAGTAGCTTGTTATGACAATTTGGAAGCTCTGTTGTGGCTGCAGAATGTTAACAAATATGGAATGGTTTTGCCAAATCTGGTCCATCTGTATTCTGCAGTTTCCATGTGCTAAGAGCTGCAGCCAGAGAGCGGAGCCATTTAAAGGGACACAGCCTTTTCTGTCTAGCGTACTAGAACTGAAGGAAGTTGCAGACCTATTATTTCCAGTCTGTTTACTTTGTGCATTTGGCAGCACTTTGGGGGAATTGTGTTTCATACTCCTCCCTATGTATAGCAAGATTTTAAAACCTTGTTTTAAATGTGAGGATGTGATATCAAAATGGAACTGTGTCAGGAATGGGACAAGGTGACGGGAGCAGCAGAGGACCAGACTCAGGCCTGGTCTACACTGAGGGGGGATCGATCTAAGATATGCAACTTCAGCTACAAGAATAGCGTAACTGAAGTCGACACATCTTAGATCAACTTAGAATCACTTACTTCGCATCCTTGCGGCACGGGATCGACGGCTGCCGCTCCCCCGTCGACTCTGCTTCCGCCTCTCACCAGGGTGGAGTTCCGGAGTCGACAGCAGAGCGATCAGAGATCAATTTATCGCGTCTACACTAGACGCAATAAATCGATCCCCGATAGATGGATCAATACCTGCCAATCTGGCAGGTAGCGTAGACATGGCCTAAGATGGCTGTCTGAAGCCTGATCTTAGAGAATTACAATTTGCCTCCATCAACCTTCTACACCAAATAACCCTGATCAAGAAAATGGAGCACAGGGTTCCAGAGAATGAATTCCTCAAAGCAAATCCAAACATTAAAAATAAAAAACCCTCACTGAGAAGGGAGGCCTCTTTGACTGCAAGTGAGGACATGTCCTCACAAAACAAGCAGGAATAGTAAGGCCAAAGAGCCAAATGGTCACACCAAGGTGGACCTCAGGAGATGAATCTCTGAGTTTAAAGTTCTGAGAAATGATGTTCAAGAGTCTAGCAGAAAGAAGGAAGTTACTGACTTTGAAGGTTGAGTCCCTGTGTTAGAAACTGACATAGGAGAAACAATTGAGAGAGAGAGCGTGCACACGCTGCAGAATCACATGGCACTCCTAGAGTAGAGAAACACAAAGATGTAATTTATGTTAGATAATAGAGAAGACACAAGGAGAAAAGGTTAGAAATTAAGGGTCTGCCTGAAAATGCTGAAGGAGGAAACCTAATCAGGTATGTCAAGTTGTTAAATCTGAGCTCTCTGGAGGTGGTGAAAGTGGACAGAGCACATAGAATCCTATTCCATCAGCTTGTGCCTCATTACAGATCCTGAGATCTGATTGTGAAGTTTCATCATCAACAAAGATTTAATTTTGAAAAATATTAGAAAGTTTCCAGAGCTTACCCTCAAAGGCCACAATCTGCAATTTCCCCAAGACCTTACTGCCCTAACTTTAAAAGAGAGAGACAAGACTAGAGATAGGGGAAATTTCAGCAGCAGTCAGATGGGCAGAAATCCACAGTAGACCGGGATTTCCATTTACATACTCATTTGCTTTTCGAATTGGTATTACACGATCAGCAGTTTTAAACAAGGGGGGAAATAGACTCAGGTTGCTTGGGATAGAAATCCAAATCTCAAACACACGCGAGGATACTCCAGAGGTAGAAGGTAAGGATAAGATGCTGAAAAAAAACCATGTCTGACAGCATAACTCCAGCAAAGGCAGACAGGAAAAGAAAAGGTGAAAGACTAGAGAACATATTCACAATGGCAGAAGTAAAGCTGAACAAGAGAACTCAGACACCTGAGAAGTAACCTAATCATTAACCAGAAAAGACTTTTTGGGAGTCATCAAGAACAAATACCTGATCGCTGTGTTAATTTTCAGAGTAGCAGCCTTAATTTTCTGTATTCGCAAAAAGAAAAGGAGTACTTGTGGCACCTTAGAGATTAACCAATTTATTTGAGCACAAGCTTTCGTGAGCTACAGCTCACGTAGCTCACGAAAGCTTATGCTCAAATAAATTGGTTAGTCTCTAAGGTGCCACAAGTACTCCTTTTCTTTTCACTATGTTAATGTTGTAAAGAAAGTCGTATTAAGTTTAAGTGGAGTGATCATAACTGTGATAGCTGTGTTCTGAATCTTAAAATATAGAGAAAACAGAGGATAATAAGGGGTGAGTGTGTGGCTGGGTAGTGGTCTTAGGGATGGAGGAGAGTGGAGGGAATGGAAAGGGGCCCTTACTTGTTTTGTATACCCACCAGTAACTCAAAAAGTTCAGCTGGTAATCGTCCCTAAGGGTGAGGGTTGATGTACTGTACGTGGAAAGAGTACCTCCTTTACATTGTAAGAGAAGCAGCCCACATATTTGTGGGGAGGGTATAGCTGTTTATGGTTCAATAAGTCATGGTAGTTTGAGAACTGATTTATATGCTGTTTTTGATATTTTATTTTTTTATCTTAAAGTGAGTCTGGAAAAGACCTAACCTCATTGAGCTGTGCTGAATCATATAACAAAGATTTTAATTGATTGTATTCCTAGTGCCAGATGAAAAAGAGATCCATTTCCTTTGTTATTACTTGCTGCCGAGAAAACTTTTGATAGCATAGAGTGGAACTCCATGTTTAAATTCATGTCCCCTATGGACATTTGGCCCCCAGTTCCTTGAAGAGATGATTGCTCTTTATACTAGCTTGTCAAAGCGTGCTCTACTCATTGCTGGCTGGTGCCTCCTTCAGGAGGTGCTGCCCAGTCCCGTGCCCCCTTTCTTCTCTTCCACCATTGCAGGTCTCCTCCTGCTCATGGAGTTGCAGTATGGCTGCTTTGTGACTTTCAGAGGAATCTTTCCAAGTCTCTCTGCACAAGCATGGTCAGGCAGTCCTCACACCCACTGTCCTGATTAGGTCACTCCCACAGCGACTCAGGCAGTCTTCCCGTTCGCTGCCCTTAGCAGTACTATTCTGCAGTGGTTGGTAGGGGAACCCAGGCCTACCCTCTATTCAGGGTTCCAGTCCATGGCCTTATACCGAGCAGTTGCTGTCTGCAGCTACCTCTAAGGTCTGGACTACTTCCTACCATGCTTCGCCAAGCTTTTCATTCTCCAGCTTTCCTAGTCAGACCGCTCTCTCTTAGGCCTACTAGGTAAACCTTCTCTCTTAGGTTCCTATCTCTTTTCTCAAGGGTTTCTTTCTCGCCTCAGGGAGAGGGACTGAAGGCTTTCTCCCTCCTGCCTTTATAGAAGCACTGCCTGTTTCTCACAGGTGAACTTCCTCCTCATAAGTGCCCTCCACACAGATTACATCTTCCCCATTTGCAGCTTCATGGGCTGATTGGGCTTGTGTGGGGAGTACCCATATCACACAGCCTAACAGCAGCTGCAAATGCCCATGTCCCCTGTAATTGTTTGAATCCCGGGTCCAGTACCTCCTCCCCTTAGGCTGCAGGAGGAGCCTTCAGATGCAGGTGGGCTTGAGCCTGCCCACCTCTTCAATAGGTTCAGAAGCCAGTGAAGTTAAATCTCCCCCTTCTGAATTGCACAGGAGAGATATCATTGTTGCCTTTGCTTTTTGCATTGACCATGGAGCGTTTTGCAGAGGATAAGGATTAATTATTCTGTCACAGGAACAAAGCTTGCAGGAACACATAAGAAAATAGCTTTGTTTGGCAATTATATGATTTTTTTATCTGACCTGAGCATTTCTCTAAAATTAGTATCAAAGAAATCCATGACTTCAGGAGAGCATCTGTCTTTCAAGTAAATTATGCCAAATCTTAAATACTAGGTATGAGTTTGCCACACTTGGAAGAATCATCCCTCCAGAAAACATTTGGGTACAAATGGACAACAGGTTCTGTAAGATACCTGGGAATTAAAATCTCAAGCTTGGGCTCTGATTTGGATGTCAAACCTCTATTTCAGCAAATAAAAAAAATGTTTTTGATTGGTGGGAGAAGTATGCAATTTCTTGGCTATGAAGAAAATAAAAATATCCACAGACAAAATGAATACTTTGCCAAGGGTATCTTCCTTGTTTCAAAATCTTCCTATAGTCATCTGAGATAGAACTCTAGCAGGAATATAGAGAATGTTGTTAGAATTTATGTGGAATAAGAAAAGACCAAGTGTCATGGTTCATGGCATCTGCACGTGTTCCCCCTCTATGGTCCAGTAAGGGGCACCTACTCCTAAGCTTCTGGCTCCCCAGCCGTTGCCTCTCTTGGGTGGAGACATATATCTCTCTCCCTCCTGAGCAGATATTTCCAGCCTGCACAGTTCCCTACCTATACTGTGAATTCCCTAGCAAAATTAGAGTGCCTAAAGAGGCTTGCTTTACATTTCTCCTCAGAGATGATAAACAGTAATTGACACAGTTAGTTACCACACAGCTCTTTCTAAGCAAGTACATTTATTCTTCAGGTAAAACCACTACAAAGAATACATATTAAAAACAATAAAAGAATCTACATACCTGCTAGATTTCAGAGTAGCAGCCGTGTTAGTTTGTATCCGCAAAAAAAAGGAGGACTTGTGGCACCTTAGAGACTAACCAATTTATTTGAGCATGAGCTTTCGTGAACTACAGCTCACTTCATCGGATGCATTCAGTGGTAAATACAGTGGGGAGATTTATATACATAGAGAACATGAAACAATGGGTGTTACCATACACACTGTAATGAGAGTGATCACTTAAGATGAGCTATTACCAGCAGGAGAGCGGGGGGGGGGGACCTTTTGTAGTGATAATCAAGGTGGGCCATTTCCAGCAGTTGACAAGAACGTCTGAGGAACAGTGGGGGGTGGGGGTGGGGAATAAACATGGGGAAATAGTTTTACTTTGTGTAATGACCCATCCACTCCCAGTCTTTATTCAAGCCTAAGTTAATTGTATCTAGTTTGCAAATTAATTCCAATTCAGCAGTCTCTCATTGGAGTCTGTCTTTGAAGTTTTTTTGTTGAAGAATTGCCACTTTTAGGTCTGTAATCGAGTGACCAAAGAGATTGAAGTGTTCTCTGACTGGTTTTTGAATGTTATAATTCTTGACGTCTGATTTGTGTCCATTTATTCTTTTACGTAGAAACTGTCCAGTTTAACCAATGTATATGGCAGAGGGGCATTGCTGGCACATGATGGCATATATCACATTGGTAGATGCACAGGTGAACGAGCCTCTGATAGTGTGGCTGATGTGATTACTCTAACAAGGACTCTGGCCAGTGAACAGTCCTTCAAACCCTATCAAGAGGTTTTCCTGGCGTTGCACGTTCAGAACCCCTTTTCCTGAGAACAAGAGCACAGACTGGGCCAAGTCCTTCCAGCCCTTCCCAGGGGGACCCCTTGGACAGAAGATCTTTTTGATTAAAAAAACAGACAAGAAGGCCCTGGGTCAGTGTTAACACAGGCTATTTAACCAAAAGTCCTTTCTTTGTCAGTTGGTCCCTGAAGAATCCAGTTTCCGCCAGTACATGCGAGCCTCTCTCCAGGTGGGGGTAGCTCTCTGGAGGTCTTACAACCGGAGTGAATTTGCCTAAATCACTCCCACTATTCTAAGTTCCTGGAGGGCTGTTGTCTCTGTAATTACATGCAATCTCCGGCCCACAAAGATACATAAACTGAATTCAGTAAGGTTTTCTCAGGATGTTGCCCTATCTGTCACACTAACGCTGAGTTTGGATACTTTGTACAGATTCATTAAACAGGGTGGACTAGCTCTTCCAAATATTATACAGTCTTGTCAAGCCAGCCAGCTCAAAGCAGTTAGTGGCTTGGGGGTGCACTAACTCAGCCAACACTGAGTTTTATTCAATAAGAAAATTGTGGCAGTGTAAATATTGCTACATTACCATGGATTAATTTAAAAAAATCACACCCTCCAGAAATGTATATAAAGGGTTCTCTATGGGTTTGGAATAGAGCTAGGGATCGGATAAATTCTTGTCCCCATTGCAAATCATTCAGATTTTAACTCAAATTACAAACCAGAGAGATTTAAGAATTGGGAGAGCCCTGGAATACATACAGTCAGCCAGCTGTTCATCAAAGAAACCTTTCTAACGTATTTAGCAATCAAAACCAGCTTTAACTGGTTAACTCTCCCATGGTACCAGTACCTTCAAGTTAAACATCTCTCAACTTTTCTATAAAGTTATTTTATACAGAAAGCTAATTTTAGTAAACGCAATGACTTCTGGTCAATTAGGAAACCAAAAATAACACATCAGTCTTTGTAGGCAACTTTCCTAACAAGGAAAATGTCCATATATGACACGGTGGGAAAAGGATTTGGATAGACAAATTACCCCAGAGGACTTGATCTGGAAAAGAAGACCAACAACATCAGTTTGTACTATGATAAAAGAAAATTTCTTTTTTTGTTTCACTTAGCACCCGTCTGGTTAAAATATATAGAGCGATTGAATGGCAGTAAATGTAGGAGAAATTGTGGTGAAAGCAGAGATTTTATGCATATGTGGTGCAGATGTTCAGTCAGAGAGTACTTGGATGCAGTTTGTAACTACACATGACAAAGCGTTGCATATCTCTTACCAAATGATCCTTTGGTAATCCTCCTGGGGCTTCCGAATGGAAGTGGTCACACTCAAAGAAATGAAGAATTAATTTCTTCTCTGGAATGAGCTCATTTTTGTAATGATTAATGCTTTCTTGCTGATGTTTGTATCGCAGTGATTTGTAAACCCGTTCAAACTTCTGAAACAGTTATAAAAAATTTCAAGTTGACATGGATTTAAAAATTAAATAAATAAAAAAGGACTAAACAGAGTACTTGAAAATGTTTCTGCAGGAGCTGTCCTGCACTTACATCCCACAGGATATGTCAAGTGACCTGATGGGTCTTTTCCTATCTCCTGTGTGTATGGTCACTATCCTGAACTTGGCCTTCTCCCATAGAAACCCCGACTCACTTCAGTGAGAGTTTGCCCTAGTTAGGAGTTCTGTGATTTTACAATGGCTTGGATTCCTAACTCAGGCTGCATTGATTTTTAACAGTAGAGACCACAGTTAATGCACAATGCAACCTGGCCTCTATGTGCAGTTCATAAAGACACTGCATTATTTTTACTATTGGGGGTCCCATTGTGTTACACACATTAAAGAAAGGTAAATATGGTCTCTGATCAATCCTAGCTTATTAACATTATATATCATATGTGTAATTTCTCCTTCGTATCACTAAGTCAAATAGGCTCAGAGAAGTAGTGTACTTCTCCATGATCCTCTCTCTAGATTGCAAGTGTCATGTGGTAGGGCCTTTTAGTCATTTCCATTTATTCTTTTTCAGCACACGTTGGGGCACATATCTACTGAATTTGATTGCTCTTTTTAGTGTCACTCAGAAGATTGACTTCACTGAGTCAGACTGCTAAAACAGTGAGTCAAATGCCCAAAATGTTACAAAGTAAAGTAATGATGGAACAGGGGGAGGGGCTGATTCTGATATTCTGCCCTGTCTGGACTAATGGAAGAGAAGGAATGCTCAGGCATTAAACTCAGCTTTCATGTCTGATGAGGTTCAATAAGGATAAGTGCAGGGTCCTCCACTTAGGATGGAAGAATCCAATGCACCGCTACAGACTAGGGACCGAATGGCTAGGCAGCAGTTCTGCGGAAAAGGACCTAGGGGTGACAGTGGACGAGAAGCTGGATATGAGTCAGCAGTGTGCCCTTGTTGCCAAGAAGGCCAATGGCATTTTGGGATGTATAAGAAGGGGCATAGCCAGCAGATCGAGGGACGTGATCGTTCCCCTCTATTCGACATTGGTGAGGCCTCATCTGGAGTACTGTGTCCAGTTTTGGGCCCCACACTACAAGAAGGATGTGGATAAATTGGAGAGAGTCCAGCGAAGGGCAACAAAAATGATTAGGGGTCTAGAACACATGACTTATGAGGAGAGGCTGAGGGAGCTGGGATTGTTTAGTCTGCGGAAGAGAAGAATGAGGGGGGATTTGATAGCTGCTTTCAACTACCTGAAAGGGGGTTCCAAAGAGGATGGATCTAGACTGTTCTCAATGGTAGCAGATGACAGAACGAGGAGTAATGGTCTCAAGTTGCAGTGGGGGAGGTTTAGATTGGATATTAGGAAAAACTTTTTCACTAAGAGGGTGGTGAAACACTGGAATGCGTTACCTAGGGAGGTGGTAGAATCTCCTTCCTTAGAGGTTTTTAAGGTCAGGCTTGACAAAGCCCTGGCTGGGATGATTTAACTGGGAATTGGTCCTGCTTCGAGCAGGGGGTTGGACTAGATGACCTTCTGGGGTCCCTTCCAACCCTGATATTCTATGATTCTATGATTCTAAGAGAGAAACCTCTAGAAACTAAATGAATCTTTGGAATTGAAGGAAACAACTACTAGAATCCAACATGGAGGATTGGAACTCCATGGAGGGAACTAAGACTGATGATCAAGCCCTTTAATCCCCTCAATCCATGATGATCAATCCCCTCTTCCATGTTTGCTGAGAACAAGAATGAGTCTTTGGTGACAAATTGCATGCAGTTTTCCAATGTAGTTGGGAGTCCTGCCCTGTAACAACCACGTGAATCTTTGCCACTATAGCCAGTTGGGCAGCACAGTACAGTAACTCCTCACTTAACATCGTCCCAGTTAACATTTTCATTATGTCACTGATCAATTAGAGACCATGCTCGTTTAAAGTTGTGCAATACTCCCTTATAACATTGTTTGGCAGCCACCTGCTTTGTTCACTGCTTGCAGGAAGAGCAGCCCGTTGGAGCGAGCTGGTGGGGGCTTGGAACCAGGGTGGGCTGGCAGCCCCCAATCAGCTCCCCTAAGTTCCCTGTGCAGCAGCCCCCCAGCAAGCTACCAAGTGCTGGGAGTTCAGGTGTCCCTCCCCCCACTGCCATGTGCTGCTTCTGCCCACTGCCTTGGAGCTGCTCCCAGGAGCCTCCTGCTTGCTGTGCAGGGGGCGGGGGGGGAAAGAGGGGTGCTGATGTCAGGGTGTCCCCCTCCCCCTGTACCCCATCTCCACAGAACTGGGGGGGACAGACATGACAGGGCTCAGGACAGAGGGAGCTCGCTGACAGCAGCTGCTGTCTCAACTTGCTGATATGCTTAAAAAGGCAACGTACTTAAGAGTGGGGTCAGCATACTTACAAGAGGCAATACGTGTCTCTCTCTCTCTCTCACACACACACACACACACACACAGAGTGTGTGTCTCTGTCACACACACAAGCACCCCCTAACACTTGGGAAAGTAGAGGGAGTGGTGCACTCCAGTGGGAGAGGGTGGGTTCATCATCACCTTGTTTCCGCAGGGGATATTTGCCGCCACTGCCATGCATCTATTGTGTCTCCTCTCTCCATTGGTGCTGCCTTGTAGAGTGTGAAGCTACATTGACAACAGTGGGTTAACCCTTGAGGGCTCAGTCGAGCGCTAGTTCATCATTGAGCAGTAAGGCATTCCCTGGGAAATATCCCACCCTCTGACTCCACCACCTCAACCAAGCCTCACACTCATAGTTGCTGTGTACAGTATTGTTTGTTTAAAACTTCTATTGTGTGTATATTGTCTTTTGGCTGGTTAAAAAATTTTCTCTGGAACCTAATCTCCCCTATTTACATTAATTCTTATGGGGAAACTGGATTCGCTTAACATCATTTTGCTTAAAGTAGCATTTTTCAGGAACGTAACTACAATGTTAAGCAAGGAGTTACAGTAATGTCATGATGAACTGATCTGAGGCCACCCCCTTATCTATTGTATCCCCCTCAGTAAGTAGGGCTTAATGGGCATACAAAATTTATCATTTGTTGCCGTGAACTCTTTCCACAGAGGGAGAAGATTAAAGAGAATTCAGGAAACACTATGAAAATTAGGAAGTTACAAATTTTACAGCAGCAATTAAGAGTTAACACAAATCAGGAAGAACCATATATTCTGTGCTTGAAGCCCAACGGCACAAGTACTGTGTAAGGGCAGGAAACAGATAAAGCAAATCAGCAGGATATTAGCATGGTCAGAGGGATGACAAAGCACATAGGTACAGTGCCTTGAGAATCCAATGGGAGAGCTGGATGGGCCACACTTTCTTCCTTAGATTTCAATTTCTCTCTGCATCTACGTGATCTCCTCATTCCCTTCTTAAAGAGATGCTGCACTGATCAGTCATGGGTAGTGTGTCAGTCTCCTTTACTAACAAATATCTCTGGCATTTGTAAAGATGCCTGAACTTCCGAACGTGTGCTACATCCCTGCTTACATACAGGTTTTCTTAAACATAACAGGTTTCAGAGTGGTAGCCGAGTTAGTCTGTATCAGAAAAAAAAAAAAAAAAAAAAAGAGTCCTTGTGGCACCTTAGAGACTAACAAATTTATTTAGGCATAAGCTTTTGTGGGCTAAAACCCACTTCATCAGATGCATGCCATGGAAAATACAGTAGGAAGATATATACACACAGAGAACATGAAAAAATGGGTGTTGCCATACCAACTGTAACGAGACTAATCAATTAAGGTGGGCTGTTATCAGCAGGAGGAAAAAAAAGTTTGTAGTGATCATCAGGATGTATTTTTCACTGCATGCATCCGATGAAGTGGGTTTTAGCCCATGAAAGCTTATGCCCAAATAAATTTGTTAGTCTCTAAGGTGCCACAAGTACTCCTCGTTTTTTAAACATATAAAAGGTTGGAGAGGGAGGAGGAGGGGGGCAGCTTCCAGCAAATAAATATTAGGGAAGTAAAGGCAGAATCTGAACTGCTCTAGGACCTGCTCCCAGCACAGGGAACCAAGAACCAGCAGTTTGGTCAATAAATATTTACTGAAACATTCAGAGTTTGTTCTCCTTCTTGCTCACACTCAGGGAAGCAGCACAGGCGGTATAAACCTGCACAGAGCATTGTGCAAGGAGTGAGTCTGCCACTTTGCATATGCAAATATTTTAATCATTAATCAGTGGTACCTGGGGTTATTAACTACGTGAAGATCCTTAGCAAATCTAGGTTCAAACTGTCATCTGCAACAATGGGAAGTGAACCTAATCTACAGCCTATTGCTGTAACATTGCTATTGGTCTTTGCTGTAAGAGCTCCAGTAAGCGTATAGGGCTCAGCTAGCAATGTCTGTTAGCACCTAGCTAAACCCACATCAGCCACAAGAGAGTGACAGTTACTGATTTTACTTATCTGAGCTGCCTCAGAAGCAGTTGGGTTAACCAGACCTCAAGTGTATGGCACAGTCACGCTCTCAGGCAGCGTATGGCAGGACAGGGAGCAGTAGCAGGTAAAGGAGGGCTATATGTGCCTTCCTCAGCAGCTCTGGGCCTCTTACTTCCCCTTTTCTCTTCCAAGGAGCAGAGAGGCTCCTAAGGTGGAAGGACTGGCAAGATATTTTGGGGAGGGGAGAGAGCATCCAGGACTGGAGGGGGAAGTGAAGGCAGTCCTGAGTTGTGGGGCTCTTTGAACGTGGGAGGGTCTACTCTGTCCTTCCCACCCATGAAAACAAAAACATCTTGCTCCCTCAACTTCTGGGAAAACAAAAGGTACCACAGAAGCAGCTGGATGCCTCCTCTCTGCTCTTTACAAGAGAAAGGGAGCGAGGAGCAGGGTCCTGAGCTGCTGGTGCAGTAGCAGGTGAGAGAACATCCTTGGGGGGCAGCCTGGCAGAGACAGCCTCGTTAATGGAAAGCATGCTAAATTAATTATATGCCTTGGGGGGCCTGGTTAGGGACAACCCCTCATTCCCCAGCCCTACCTTCCCTTGGTACCTCTTGAGGAGTCTAGGCACGGATCTTCTCCCTAACCCAATCCCCCCACCACACCTGTAACAGCTGGTTTGTTTGCCTCCCACCATGAGAAAACAGCCCTAAAAACCATTTTAACCTAGCCGTGGTGGCACCACAAACAAAAAACTCAGGTGTTGCCCATTTCAGCTATTTGTGTCACATTTCAATGGCTTGCATCAGATGGGGCAGATCTAAAGGTTGAGAGGCAAAGAATTAACACCATGAAAGACAGGCTACCCATCCGTACATAAATTGTCTGCAGGACTTTAAGGTAGGCAGATCTCAGAACAAAGTGTAAGGGAATATTTGTATGCCCTTTGCATATGCTAATCATGCGCCAAAATGCAGAGTGCACAAAACCACAAGGAAACATTCTAGCTGAGCAGCTGCAAACTTTGAATCCTGATAAAATAGGATCATTTAATCACAACTGGAACAGGTTACAGATTGTCTTTCCTGTCCCTTGCATCCATTGTGTCAACTCAAAATTTGTTATGTTTATCAAAATCTCTTAATGCTGAGCTGAGGAGCCAGACACTGACTTCAGGGCTGACTGTCCCCATTAAGTAAGCCGTGGGGGAAATTCAGCACCAAAATAAGTTTAAGTATTCTCCCACTTTGAAATCCTCTCTGTACTTCCACTGACTATCTCCCAGAATGCATCATTCAGGGACATCAGATATAGCATCGATTGCAATGAGTCATATGGTATTTGTAAAGTTGTGTTCTGGATACAGTCAGTGAATCAGGAAGTACCAAAGGGATTTCAGAGGGGAAAGAAAGGATTTTGAAGAGAGATGAGATCAGTTAGAACTTGTTTCTCCGCTGAATGCCCCCGCCAGCTGGGTTAGCAGTACTTAGTCAAGGAAGTTGGGCATAATTCACTTTAACTCTTAGTTCCACAGTGCACCTTTCATCTGTTCAAGGTGGTCACCATACAAGGCCTCCATAATGCTTTAAAAAACCTCCGTACCCACCCCCTCTCCCCAGAATTAGGATTTTTTTTTAAAGCTATAATCTGTTCTGTTCCATATTGCCCCTCTTTACATGCACATAAAATAAAGGCACCATCAACATGCTAACAGCTGATGAGACTATCTATAACCGATGGAAAATAGTGTCTCACCTCAACATTTGCAATAAAGTGTTAAGCCACATCCTGAGAATTAAGTGCACACTGGCTGGTAATTACTATTTTGAAAGATTTTCAGCACTAACTGCTTCTTCAGTAAATAAAGAAAGAAATTAAGAGTCTCCTCTTCTTCCAGAGGAAGTACTTAGGGACTCTCACTGTAATAGCGATAGGTGTCTATTAGCAGCATCACTGCTATGGTGCATTTGGTTCAGAAGGTAAGTGTACTCATACTTCCTACTCCTCACGAAAACTCTACATCAGAGTTATGGCTCAAGGTTCAGAATGGCATCTATTACACCATCCAGAGGATGTGAGTAAGGCAATGGGGATTAGAAAATTAATAATTCCTAGGGTTTCTGAAGTCATCCCTTTAATCCAGCATCATGGTCTTTTTTCCTCTCCCACGAGGACATTTCCTAGTCTTCACAGACTTGGTGCAATCCAGTTAAGGAACTTCATAGCAACTTCAAAACCAAGGAAACAGGCCTGGAACAGAGAGACAGAACACAAGGATTAGATGAGTCTTAGGCACACAGAGCTGGAGTGTTTGGAAAAGGTCTTCTCAAAGCTGAGGGGTACAGCAGCATTATAAACTCCAGACATGGTTTTGTTTCCCCCCTCTCCCCTCCTTGACATGAGTTATCTTGAACTGGAAGAAATGACATGACTGTGTCCCTCTATAGCAGAGGCAGAATTTCTGATTTTCAGTGTCATTTGTTAGGGTCCTTCCATTTAAAATAGGTACTGATTCAATCTAGCCATTCAAAATGCTGGCAATTGTGTTAGCAGATGTGTGGAACTGTTAGTTTGTTCTAACACCAAGAGGGGTTTAGTGCAAAACCTGTCATCCTATTTCTGTTAGTGCTATCCCTACAGCCTACTTTAGTTTCCCAGCTACAGAGATTTGAGCCAGTATTTTAAAAAGCTTGAAAATAGATCCCCCAGACCATACACCCAGGGGTGTTCACTCTAACGTAAACAGCACTGGTGAGATAATACAACAGTCTGGAATCATTTCCCCCTCCCCGGGTGACATCTGCTTTATTGGGTGAGGTATGCCATTTAGGAGTTAGCATTGGGGCCCTTCTTCGTGCCAAAGCCTGGCACAATATTGACAAAGCGCCGGTTGTACTGCATGCGTCTCTTGGCACAGCCAGTCGTCTTCTTCTCTTGCTTGGCAACCTTGGGAGTCTGGCCTCTCACCTTCCCAGCACGAGCCAGGGAGCCATGGACCTTACCACCCAGCATGCGAGTAGCCACCTCCACGGTGGTAAACTCGCTAATGCCACATTGCCCAATGAGAGATTCATCCTCCTCCTTTGCAAACACTAGGTATTTAGGGTGCAAGTAGCCAGCTCGCTGCAGCTCACTAGATATCATGGTTTACTTACTGCGTTAGCGGGAAAGGCCCTTATCATAACGGCTGTGAACCCTTTGTACAGGGATGAGACGCCTTCCTCTCTGATAAGCTCCCTTAGCACATCCCTAAAGCCATTGGGATACTTCCCTGGAGCAGCTGTTGACAGAAGCAGAACATGCCATCTATGATTTGTGAATGCAGCCAGCTGAGACTTTAATGGTTACACTGTGGCCTTCCACTGTAATTCATATGGATTATTTTCCGAGTAACAAACGATTTCAAAGACTAGACAGCTTTTAGTATAGTACATCACTGACAACTAGAACAAAGACCGAGTGAGCAGGAGACACATGCTCACCAGCACTATAAAGGTTTTAAGTAATAATCGGGTCATCTGGAAGAAAAGAGGAACTTAAGCTAAGGGTTAGAAGGCTGGAAGCTTCAATCTAGCGTTGTTACTGCTGGTCACGCTAACAGCATCGGCAGGGTGGAAAGTCAGTGGTGTATCAATCAATAAAGCTGATTTGTAAGGAACAACGCTGGTCTGTTCTCAAAAAGAATATCCTCCCACGCACTAGAGCCAGGAATGGCAGTGGCTTTCCAGTGAAAACTACAGGCTCCATTTTAATGCTGATGTTACACAGATCTGACCAGGTGTTTGAGGAAAGTGATTTTATAGGAACAAATTAGCTGATCATGTGACATGCCACTGGAAAGTATTACCTTTACGAGGCCCTTGACCAGCTACTCCAGAGTAACCCTTCACCAGAGTCACAAACAACTTTTGGAAAGTGACTCAGTGGAGCAGGGGCTGCAATATTCTACTATATCCCATTCAGGCTTTTGCTCCTTTGGTCTGGAGCATCACAGAAGCTAAATTACAAAGCAAACAAACAAAACAACACACACACCACAAACAAAAGGATTTTCCTGCATCAGCAACCACTGTTGGATGGACTGGGGCAGAAGCTCTGCCTATGTCCTTGATGTGTGACAGAGAAGATGCAGGGATCTTGTCAATGCAAGCTCCAGAGGATAGTCCTGCTAGAGACTGCTGCAGAGCTCTGTTGTATAGAAATGTTCCTCTGGGAGGAATGCCGAAGAAATCAACCAGAACCTTAATGGCACCCTCTGCTGGAGCCCAGCAACCCCAAATGTCTGTGTTCACCCCAGGGACTGGGTTGTCCCTACTACAGTTCTATGGAGTGCTGACTGTAGATATTTCCATGTCGTCTGCAGATTTGCCAGTCACAAAGCAATGGATTGTGAGAGACATGCATAACTATGGTTGTCCCTGCTCCACTGTGATTTTATTTTAGATATCACCTGCCTGAACCGATGCAACTGTGCCCGGTCTTATCTGAAATGATTAAGCACTTTAAATGGGAGTATATTTGGAATAAATACTACCTAGCTCTTCTACAGCACCTTTCAACACAGATCTGCAAAGTTCTTTGAAAGGAGGTATTTTACAAATGGGGGCACAGATGAAGTAACTTGCTCAAGGTCACCCAGTAAACTTGTGGCAAAGCTGGAAATAGAACACAGGTCTCCTGAGTCCCAGTCTAGTGCTGTAGGAGCTAGGCCACACTACCTCCTTTCTAAAATTCTGCCCAGCCATAAGCTTCTCTATTGGATTGTCCACCCAGCCCACGGAAATGCTATATCTTGTGGTGCTCTTACACGGCTGACATCTGACTCACCGGTCTGGAAGCGGGATTTCAGCACATCAGGAGGGATGGCAACAGCCCAGTTGAAGATCCCTGCCATACCCCCGGCAAAGAGAATCCTAGGCACGCTGAGGTCACTGACACTGCAGAAATATTGAATTGAAAAGGTGTCCATCTTTAAACTAATACATAAAGACCAGAAAGGCAGTTTGGCTAAGAGAGAAGACATTACAATGGTACAGACCCAGCGTGAGAGCAGCCACTGTAGGAATGTTTCTTGACTTTAGCAAAGCTTTTGACACGGTCTCCCACAGTATTCTTGTCAGCAAGTTAAGGAAGTATGGGCTGGATGAATGCACTATAGGGTGGGTAGAAAGCTGGCTAGATTGTCGGGCTCAACGGGTAGTGATCAATGGCTCCATGTCTAGTTGGCAGCCGGTGTCAAGTGGAGTGCCCCAGGGGTCGGTCCTGGGGCCGGTTTTGTTCAATATCTTCATAAATGATCTGGAGGATGGTGTGGATTGCACTCTCAGCAAATTTGCAGACGATACTAAACTGGGAGGAGTGGTAGATACGCTGGAGGGGAGGGATAGGATACAGAAGGACCTAGACAAATTGGAGGATTGGGCCAAAAGAAATCTGATGAGGTTCAATAAGGATAAGTGCAGGGTCCTGCACTTAGGACGGAAGAATCCAATGCACCGCTACAGACTAGGGACCGAATGGCTAGGCAGCAGTTCTGCGGAAAAGGACCTAGGGGTGACAGTGGACGAGAAGCTGGATATGAGTCAGCAGTGTGCCCTTGTTGCCAAGAAGGCCAATGGCATTTTGGGATGTATACGTAGGGGCACAGCGAGCAGATCGAGGGACGTGATCGTCCCCCTCTATTCGACATTGGTGAGGCCTCATCTGGAGTACTGTGTCCAGTTTTGGGCCCCACACTACAAGAAGGATGTGGATAAATTGGAGAGAGTCCAGCGAAGGGCAACAAAAATGATTAGGGGTCTAGAACACATGACTTATGAGGAGAGGCTGAGGGAGCTGGGATTGTTTAGCCTGCAGAAGAGAAGAATGAGGGGGGATTTGATAGCTGCTTTCAACTACCTGAAAGGGGGTTCCAAAGAGGATGGCTCTAGACTGTTCTCAATGGTAGCAGATGACAGAACGAGGAGTAATGGCCTCAAGTTGCAGTGGGGGAGGTTTAGATTGGATATTAGGAAAAACTTTTTCACTAAGAGGGTGGTGAAACACTGGAATGCGTTGCCTAGGGAGGTGGTGGAATCTCCTTCCTTGGAAGTTTTTAAGGTCAGGCTTGACAAAGCCCTGGCTGGGATGATTTAACTGGGAATTGGTCCTGCTTCGAGCAGGGGGTTGGACTAGATGACCTTCAGGGGTCCCTTCCAACCCTGATATTCTATGATTCTATGAATTCAGAGTGAGAAACTTGTGGCCGTAATATGATGTCTCTCCATGAGAAAGGCTCAACTCTTATTGCTCTCTCATACTTGCAGCATGACAAGGATGCCTGAAAGACCAGCTTTTAGCACACAGCAGGGAAGCGGAACAGGGGTGCATCTCACCCTGAATGCTTTTGTAATTGTGCCATTAAGAGGAGTGCTTCAAATACCATTCAACAATCAATCCAATCCCACAGTGAGATGAGTCATCTCGATGGGAAAGCCAATGACAGCAAACTCCTCAGCAATCACAAAAGACACTGTTACTCCGGTGATTTTGCTCTCTAGCCATTTGCTTAGCAGGAGAAATTGACTGGAAGTATCTGGGTAAAGTCAGCATTGCCCTGACTTAGGATTTAACTAACCTCTTCCCCTCAGGGGTCAGAATGTTTTTCAGCCATTCATACGTCATGAAGTACATTCCACTGGCTGGAACATCTAGGTGGGAGAACAAACAGACAGACAAAGAGAAGTAGGAAAACGACACCTGACCACCTCTGTATGCAGGGAAAAAAAGAGCGGAAAGGAAGTATTCATCCCTAAGGGGAAGCTCTGGGCTTGCATCAGCTGCCAACGTTAGGGATCATTCTGCACCAGCCTCAGCAATGCCAACAAGTACCACTAAGTTCCCTTTCTGAGCCTTCCAGTGCAAACTGTCTGTCTAGATGGAACAGCAAGAACATTTTCAGAAAGAGCAGGGACATGGCTGCAGAAACACCTATTCCTGAACCTCTGAGTCACCAGCCCTTCCAGTCACACCGTTACCTTGACTACGAGACAGGTCTAAGCTCCCTAAACTGGAGACTGGGCAGATCAAGCCAGTCTCAGCGGCTTTGTGACCTGTGCACAGCCAGTTTATTCCAACCAAACTTTCCGCTTTTTTATATTCTCACGTATACATGAAAATGCTCAAGCCCATGGCTAGAATCAGACAAACAGTTCTGTCAGGCATGTTGTCCTTGCTGCTAGCTTTTACAGTCATGTGAGAGTCATGGGAAAGATAATTTCCTGGGCTGATGAAGATGCAAAATGCTTAAAGTTTCTCTATTTGAGGAGGCTCAGGTGAAATCACTGCCCCAGATGGGGTGTATTTTAGGGGAGAAAGCATCCAAACGTATTTCTGACCTGACCCATAAGGCTTTAATTTGTTCATTATAGGTGCCTTTTTAAAAAATATATAATAGGAGAGGGAAAGGAACACTGTGGACACACAAGATATTTTTCCTCCACATCAAAAATGAGTAAAGAAACTCACTCTTTCTAGCTGGGAGAAAGAGTAATTCATTGTAACTGTATCTTTCAATAACCAATCCAATTGACCATCACGAACTGGGAGTCTCATGTACAAACCCCATCCCAAAGCGAAGAAAAAGCTAGCTTCCTATTTTTTCTTCTCTGTCTCTCGGCTTCTTTCCCCAGACCCATCATCTCTCGCCCATCCTGGAAGTCTATTGTAGCCTTCTGCGGCTTGGATTTTATTGGTCTTTACCTCTCAAGTCTTTGTGTCCATTTCTTGCTCTCCTCCCCTCATTCCCTTTTGTACTTCTCTAGTCCTCTTCCTCCCACCACCCACACCAGGACTGGGACATATCCTCGTCTTCATTCTCAATCCCCAGGAGATGCAGGGGCAGCTGTGAAAACTGCAGCGCATGAAACTGATGCACAACATATCTCTGGCCCAGAGTGAGATTTACGATGTTGGGTCAGTTTTGCTCTGATGCTTCTCTTCCTGCAGGGGTACTATTAGAATACATTTACTCCAGGTACCTCTCATGAGGGTGAGCACGGTTCCTTTGTATATGCCTCGAATCCCAGCCTCACGGTACAGCTGTTTCGCACAGTCCATTGGGCCACCGTATTTAATTTCACCTGAAGCAGCCTGGATCTGGAGAATTAAAATGATTGTTTACCAGGCATAACCCAAATAGTAATTTGGAAGCCTTGTGCTTTCTAAAGCTAAATTGTCAAGTGGAAGTTAGCAGCTCAGCTCTTTTCATGTAAACAGAAGCCACCCAAGGAATGTATGCCACCAGGCTCCTGCTGATATATAGACAAACTGGTACAATGCATGTGAAGTCACCATATTCCCAGCCCACTTTCCCTCCCTTTTATCCCTGTAGTCTTTCCTCAAATCGGCAGACACCTCTGTGATCTCGGCCTGGGGTTCTCACAACAAAAATGTTGGTGACCTCAAAGTGTAGCCACAAACTCTTGCTGGTGGCCACTCTCACAATTAATCAACTTTAGAAAAAACAATTAAATATGCACATACACAGGTCCAATCAGTGTAATTTATTTATGTAGGATTTTTTTGCAGACCTAATAAAAATAATAATGCATAGTTGTATGTATTCCTTACTGGTGCTAAAGAGAATAGAAACATAAATAACGTGATGTGCATGTTCTCGTCTTTTGTCCTTGGTTGGGTTTTTTGGGGCAGGGAGGAGGGGCACTTTTTTGGTTGCTTTTTTAATGACTTGCTATCTAGTAAGTCTATATTTGTATGTTTGTTAATATTACTTCTCACAGGAGCAGACTTGGTAGCTAGAAGATAGTGAAAAGTGATATTAAAAAACATACAAATACCACTTTTTACAACAGACTTACTCAGCCCTGGTAAGCCGAGGACAAATTAAACCTGGAGCGGTGAGTAGGGAGGCAGCCAGGGGGTGGGGTGGCAGCAGGGGCCAGGGGCAATGGGGTGGTGAACCCAGGGCTAGGGCCAGAGTCCGAAGCCCCACAGCTGTAGGATGGAGCCTGCTGCCGTGTGGCCGGAGGACAGAGCCCACCACCCCAGTGCTGAAGCTGGAAGCCTGAATCTCACTGGGAAGGTGGGGAACTCACACTGACTGCCTGCTCCTCTGGTGTTTGTGGCTCCGCTGCTCTCTCCCCCCCACCACAACTCACTGCCCAGGAGGGTGTGGCCACAAGAAAAACCCCTGATGGCTGCATTTGAGAAACGCTGATGAGCCAGCGTAACTCCAAAGAGGCCCAGCAATAACCAGTGATAAGTAACACTAGTCTCTGATCAGAAATAGGTATGTGTAGTCTCAGAATAAGCCCCCAGCTGTCAGAGGTGAGAATCCAAAAATCCCTCTAATGCAGGGGTTCTCAAACTTCATTGCACCGTGACCCCCTTCTGACAAGAAAAATTACTTCATGACCCCAGGAGGGAAGACCAAACCTGAGTCCACCCAACCCCCACTGCCCTGGGTGCAGGGGTCAAAGACCGAGCCCTATCGCTCCGGGCGGGGGGGGGTGGGGTGGGGTCAAAGTTGAAGCTCAAGGGTATCAGCCCCAGGCAGGGAGCCTGCAACCTGAGTCCTGCTGCACAGGACTGAAGCCCTCTGGCTTTGGGCAACGGAGCTCGGGCTTCAGCCCCAGGAAGTCTAAGTCAGCCCTGGCGACCCCATTCAAAGGGGGTCGCGACTCACTTTGGGGTCCCGACGCTCAGTTTGAGAACTGCTGATCTAATACACACTTACTAAAATTTCTCTCCTCCCCAGATTGAAAAGGATTTGCGTCCACAGGTGTTTACTGAACCATGCACTGGCTGGATCGTGTCAAATTAAGAATCAGATGCTTACCTAATTTCCACCAGTTTAAGTTTGAAATAACTCAGCTGAAATCAGTCAAGTTACTCCAGATTTACACAGATTAGAATATGACTCCAAGAAAATTTCATAGAACTCAAGACAATTTTTATGAGTAAAAGATGCCCTGTGATAATGCTTTGCATGTTGGAATCAATGTCTAACATCCATTAAAACACTAAGAAGTACAGCAGTCAGCGTGAGAGAGGGTAGAGATCAGAAGGTCTTGCACAGACAGTTTTTTCATTTGTTCAAATTGGCATTTCCCACCAGGGTTTCAAAAACCAAGAGCTGTGATGGGTTTAAAGTTTATGGTCACTAGAAAAGTTTATGGTCACTAGTTTTATAATAGCTTGTATTATATATTTTTGAAATAGGTCCTTCTGTTACATACAAGGATTCCAGGGAACTATGGGCAAAATCTTTATCATGCAAGAGATTCACGGACCTGAATGTTACTACAAAGGCTTTGTTTTACATGAGAAGATAAGATACACTCTACATTTCAGAAGTGCCCAAGAGGTCAGCTGGCATCCCAGGGTGATGCTGCTGATATGCTGAATGGTGTCTATAGGAGGGCATGTTGTATTTACCAGATTGTCAAAGGGAAGCTGTATAGTGCTTCTTCATGACAGAGTCGCATCAAGTTATGCCTCAGCCCTGCTGAAAGGGGTGCTTTCTAAATTCAGTACAGAGTAAATTTGCTAATTAGAGGAGTTATGTCTTCCTAGCAAGGTCTTTTTAAATCAGACAACACTCCTGAAATTAAGGGTGGGAATTTCTCCCCATCCACACACACAGTCTTACCTGTAAAAGGCACTTGATCCTCTCTCCTGGAGCCATGATTGCTGTTGTGAACACTCCAGATAACATGCCAGCAGCAAACAGCTGGGGATATCTGCGCATAGAACATGGGAAAATAAAGATCCCAAGATACATAATCCAATAAGCATGACATTTAATATAGTCAGCGTGAAAAGACCTGACTTAATGCAACATTAGAGTAAAATGTATAAGAGTTTGGAAATCCAAAAGGTATGGTTCCCTCAGCAAGTATACCTCTGCTGTTGTGCATTGATAGTATTTTGTATTACTCAATGTGCTTATGTTTTATGCTACAATATACAGAGTGCGACTAAGTCATTTGACCCAACTATGGGGTGGGCCTCCCTAGGGAGGCCCGAGCGGCGCGCCCCCCCTTTTGGGGTGGGGGCGGGAGAAAAGAGCTCTGGCTGTCAGCCCTGGATGGCTGGGGCTCATACAAAAGGGCCATGCACACCTGGGATGTGTGGGGATGGGATAAAGGTGACAGGTGGAGCCGCATCGCCCAGGGGCTGACAGTCAGAGCCCTGCCGCCCGGGCTCCCCCCCGGGCTCCCCCCATTCCTCACCAGGAGGCAGTGGCGGGGCTCTAGTTGTCAGCTTCGGGGTGGCACCAGCAGTGCAGTAGGGTGGCAATGGAGCGCTGAGTCGCTTATATCACTTCTCACATTGCCATCCTTACTTCTGTGCTGCTGCTGGCATGGCGCTGCCCTCAGAGCTGGGTACTTGGCCAGCAGCTGCTGCTCTCTTCTCCACCTTCCGAACTGGGTGGTGGTGTATGTATTGGGGGGGGAAAGGGGGAAGCAGGAGGCCCCTAAGGAATTACAGACACAAAGAAGAACAATCAAATAAGTTTGAGAAGCACTGCTCTAGAACTAGAAGTCTTAAGGCCCAATTCAGTAAAGCACTGAACAATGAAGTTCAATGGGAATCGAGTACATGAAACAAGCTTTAAATTTCTTGATTTATAAGCAAGCTTGAGAGAACCATGATGGATTTGGAACATTTGAACGAGCAAAGCTCTTGAACAAATGTACACACAAGTATATTATATGTGCATCTGGAGCACCACTTCTGTTAGAAAATGCAGCAAGTGGAGGAGTAGTATGGATGAGTGGTTACAGGATTTTCAAACACCCTTTGTTCTTCCTAAGCCAGATTTCTTCAGATGGTTCAGACACTGGTCCTTACTAGAGACTAAGTCTATGGCAAGTTGAACATTTCAAAAATAAACCTAATTTTTTTTTAAAATTAAAAATCTTCTCATTCATGAATAACCTGTCACAGCTACATAGAATTTTATCTGCCTTCCACAGAATTCCAACTTGGGGCCAAAAAAGGAGCAGGAGAAATTTTGTTCCAAAAAGTCATTTTTCCAGAAGGGTAAGTGTGCCTGAAAACAGAGGCTGACCATAGAAAATAAATACCTTTTCAGCCATAGCTAAGAGAAACACTCCTGCAATTAATAACCTAACCTACAGAGTGGATGCAGTGAGACTCCCACTTACCACTAGCAGGAAGGAAAGATCATGTCTTGTGACCACCAGGTCTGTCAGATAGCTATGCTGGAATATACATGTAATCTTTCCATTCAGTTTCCCTTAATAGCAAGGCTGTTCTAAGTCATTATCATTATGTAACACATACGGTATTCAGTTACAACTGAGCTGTTCTTTAATGATTGTCTTTCTGCACAGGGAGGGAACTGCACAGTATTTGCCCACCTGCTGTCTGTTTTTAGCCTGTGCTATCGGTACCACGCTTTTAGGAGCATTACCGCCACCAGTGGTTTGAGGATTTTGTTTTTTTTTAAATTATATTTATAATCCAGAGAGGAGACATTTACACCACAACCGATTGTGTAATTCGACACAGCAGGCTAGGAGCCGTAGAAAAGGTACCCCAAGTGTCTGAACAACTCAGAACTTACGTTAGAATGTCATCAGGATTCCTCTGCTGGAGTTTTTTCCCCAAACCAAATCCAAAGAAGCACACAGCAAACATGGGAGTCACTCCAATAATCGGAGCTGCCATTCCTTTATACAAGCCTCGGACTCCCTGCAAGAGACCGCAGGTTATTTAGGTTTCATGCAGCATTCTTCAGTGTGATAAATATTTCACCACATCAAGAAGCAAATAACATTACTATACAAGATGATCGCAGCAAAGGCAGCCAGCTGCATGAATGAAAGGGATTTGCCATGATACAGTTCTGAACACAGCCCAGAGGAGTTGTGGGAAAGTCGTGCCAGGACTTCTTGTCCTCCCCAGGGCTAGCACTTCCAAAACATATCTATCAAGACGGCACTAGGCTAAGCTCTAGATTTTCTTACTCTCCAGATAACTGCCATCCTGCCTCCATGGATTATTCCCATTTCTCACCAGCACTAGTTCTGCTCTCTGCCACTCCAAATATAAAGTAGCTAGCTAGTGCCCACCTTAAATACAGTCCTGTTAGAAACATGCATGGCTCAGTACGTCTCAAACTTTTATATATATATATTTACATATACACACACACAGAGAGAGAGAGAGAGAGAGAGAGACGTACTGTATTAGAGAGTCTTCAAAAGGCAACATTTCAGTATAACCCTGACACTCAACATGTATACAGTGGGCCAGACTCCTCCCTGGTGTTAGGCAACTGATTTCAATGGACTTGCAGCGAGGATGGATTTGGCCCACTCTATTTAACCCTTTCATTCCCCCTCCCCCACACTAAGCATTCTCAGCTCCATTTGATGTATTTCAGGAAGCAGACCGTGAGGAGCAACTTGTCAGGACTTTCACTGCAGATCTGACAAAACACAAAGAAGGTACACCAATGTGAGATTTCTAAAGATAGTGACAACACTCGACCCAAGGTTTATGAATCTGAAGTACCTTCCAAAATCTGAGAGGAAGGAGGTGTGGAACATGCTTTCAGAAGAGTTAAAAGAGCAACACTCTGATGCGTAAACTACAGAACTGAACCACCAAAAATGAAAATCAACCTTCTGCTGGTGGCATCTGACTCAGATGATTAAAATGAACATGCATGGGTCTGTACCACTTTGGATCGTTATCAAGCAGAACCCGTCATTGGGAAGGATGTATGTCATCTGGAAGGGTGGTTGAAGCATGAAGGGACATATGAATCTTTAGTGCAGCTGGCACGTAAAAATCTTGCAACAACGGCTATAACAATGCCATGAGAATGCCTGCTCTTACTTTCAGGTGACATTGTAAACAAGAAGCGGGCAGCATTATCTCCTGCAAATGTAAACCAACTTGTTTGAGCAATTGGCTGAACAAGAAGTAGGACTGAGTGGACTTGTAGGATCTAAAGTTTTGCATTGTTTTATTTCTGAGTGTAGTTATTTTTTGGTATGTAATTCTACATTTGTAAATTCAACTTTAGTGCAATATCTTTATCATGACAATACAGTAACTTCTCACTTAACGTCATCCCAGTTAACGTTGTTTCATTGTTACACTGCTGATCAATTAGAGAACATGCTCGTTTAAAGTTGCGCAGTACTCCCTCATAACATTGTTTGGCAGCTGCCTGCTTTGTCCACTGCTTGCAGGAAGAGCAGCCCGTTGGAGCGAGCTGGTGGGGGCTTGGAATCAGGGTGGGCTGGCAGCCCCCACATCAGCTCCCCTAAGTTCCCTCTGCGGCAGCCACCCAGCAGGCTATCAAGGGCCTGGCAGTTCAGGTGTCCCTTCCCCAACTCATACCTAATACACCCCAGTGCGTTAACAGGAGTGTCGCATGCAAGATGCAGGAGGTAACTGCTCAGCATCATTGAGACCCCAGCTGGAGTAGTGTATCCAGTTCTGGGCACCACAGTTTAAGAAAAATATAAACAAATTGGAGAGTCCAGAGGAGAGTAAACAAACATGTTAAAGGGTTTAGGAAACCTGACTTATGAGGAAAGATGGGGAACAATGGGCATGCTTAGCCTTGACTGAGGATGGACCTGATAACAGTCATTAACATTTAAGACTGTTATAAAGAGGATAGTGGTCAATTGTTCTCCATGTCTACTGAAGACAGAACAAGAAGTAATGGGCTTAATCTGCAGCAAGGGAGATGTTAGATGTTAGGAAAAGCTTCCTAACTATAAGGGTAGTTAAACTGTGGAATAGACTTCCAAGGGAGGTTGTGGAATCCCTGTCATTGGAGGCTTTTAGAACAGACTGGACAAACATCTGTCAGGGACCATCGAGGTTTACTTGGTCCTGATACAGTGTAGGGGGCTGGACTAGGGTGACCTATTGAGGTCCCTTCCAGTCCTACATGTCTGTGATTCCACAATGGTGCCTTCTGGCCTTAAAAAAACAAAACAAACAAACAAAACCCCCTAAAACCTACGAATCTGAACTAGCACTTCCTCTTTTGTCTTGTCACAGAGGGGATTATGGGTTCTAGAAGAAATTAGAGACATTGCTTGGGTCAACAACAGTCAGTCTCTATTTTAGGAGTTCCAGAGAGCTCGCCATAGCACAGGCATCAAAATTCCACCACCTACAACAATACAGCCAGCAAACAACTGCCAATGTTCATTACAGCCTTTAACTTTAGGTATTAACACCACTGCATTTCTGACTTTAAAAAAGAAAAAAAAAGCAAGATCAAATTACACATTCCAAAGATTATTACATTCTCCCTCTACCAGTTCTTTTCAGATTTCACAATCCAAATTAGAACCATTTGAATTGATAACCTGAGAACTTTATAGTCTCAAGGGGGGCCAGATTCCCACAAAATTCCACTCCAATGACGTACATGAGCAACTGACATTTTTGGCAGGCATAGCAAGTGCCAGTCTACAGTACCTCTCGAATGAGAGTCTGTCTGAAACAGTCGAAGGTCCCAGAATAGAGTGGAGACTGCCCAGCCTGGGGTTTTGGTTGGGTCTGTAGTCGGACCTGTAAAACAAGAAGGGAAAAAAAAAACAATTTTTTTTTGTTTTAAGGTACATGACTTTTTTAGGATTAGTTCCAGAGAGCTATATTAAAGTCATAGGTTTTATATCCAGGCATTGTAATGTTGGTACAAGGGTTAAAACTCAGTATTTTAGCTTGTACAAATATCTAAATAAGAACACAAATACCTTAGGTTATTTCAATATCGTTATAAATATTACACTTACTTTAAATTCAAGTTATTACTCTCTAAACAGTAGTGTGGTTGCTTTAAGCACTTTTGCAATCCAGTGCCATTTCTATTGCTCCCTTTCCCCATCTGCTCAACTCAGTATGCAGGTACTGTCACCAATGAAACTTGGTTTTATTTATCTTCAAATTAAAGAATATAATTAAAAGGAAAAATAACGTTATTGTTTAAAACATCTCATCTCCAGTATCATCAATCCGTAGATCAATAATACAGAACAAATACTCGTTACATTCCAAAAAGCTTCCCACTCATACCACGATGGGCCATCATGCTCTGGAAGTTGTACGCTCCACAGGTCTGATGTCTATATTAAAGAGGAGACCCTATGCAATCAGGTATATCCCTTTAGCTTATGGCAGGTCATCAAGGCAGCCTTCTGTTGGGCAGAGTTTGGACACTTCTGCTTTGCGGTTTCCTGGTCTTCAGTTACTTCTTTATCTACCTTTCCCCACCCTCTCAATCGCTAGGCTCCTTTGCCATAACAGAGTTTAAACACATGTAACAATTAGTTACTGGGGCTCAAGGTCACAAATTTCCCTTAATTTCTGATGCTTTTTGGAACAAGAGCTTTCCTTTCCATTCATGTTCCATTCATCACTGATTCTTCTAGCTGCTAACTGGACTTTTCTGAGTGTCTTAAAAGGATAAACATGCTGGCTTAATGAAGACAAGCAAAACACAGATTGGAACAAATACATAGTTACAACAAATAGGTGCTAACATTTTGAGAGGAATCGTGAGCCAATGGTTATCTGTACCTCAGTTCTCCAAGTGTAAAACAGGAATAATTGCACTTCACTACCTCACAGGCGTGTCATGAGGATAAATACCTTAACATTTGTAAGGTGCTCACATACTACAGTAATGGGAGCCATGTAAGTACCTGAAATAGACAGATTCTTAGAAACAGAGTGGTACAAAGAACACTCCTACACACTCCCCCCCACATAGGCAAAATGAAACTGTTCACACACAGATACAAGTGAGCTTAGCAACATTTTCATTTAAACTAATGGCAGGGAGTTCCAGCTACCACAGGCTGAGGCTGCTCCAAAGAGAATCATCAGTATAGTATGATTTTAGACTGAAGTGAAGTTGCCTTCATATATGCTAGTGTAGTAATTTCTCTTTAAAAAAAGAGTCATTTGTATATACGATCTAAGTGACAAAACAGAGTATCAGACATCCCATTCATGTCTCTCCTTTAAAATAAAGTAATATCAGCCCGTGAAATTCTCATTAACAAAACAGGATCATTGATATCATAAGCTAATGATGAGTGGCACATCAATGCTGCCTCTGTGTGGTAGGAAGTATACACCTTAAATTGACCGAGTTAGCTGGTGAAACCAAGGGCTTCTGAAAAACAGCCGGACCTCACATGTTTGAGCAGATTACTTATTCTAGAGGGCACAGGCGTTATAAACACTGCCACAGTTGCCAGAAGCTAGATGCAAATATTGCTGCCAAGATAAGAGGACATGCTCTGTGATAATACTGTGTGTGGGATATATCACAGGTCAGCCAACACAGAGCTTTCAGGGTCAGCCCCATTTTCATATAATAAGAATGGGGGGTGGGAAAGGGGGGGGCAATACTCAGCATCCATGTCCCCATACAATTCTGCCAGAGTCTCTGCACACACCTCACGGCTAGATGTTCTCAAAACTGGTTGCCTGGTCTTGTGAATCCTATAGTGTCAGTTTTACCCAATGCACAGTGACTGTTGGCATCTTTGCCAGCCCTCTCTCAGCTGCTCCTAGATTCCACAGCCCAGAGGGGGACGCTTCAGCCTGGTCAGAAGGCTTTATGCCAAAACTAGAAACTACCCCGACACCCTGAACAGACAAGGTGGGCGAGATAACACACTTTTTCATCAACAGAAGTTGGTCCAATAGAGACAAGTGTTGGAGACCCCAGGGCATGGCCACTAGTTAAGTCAAGGGGATAAAAGGCCATAAGGGTTGAAGAAGTCTCCCTGCTGAAGGCCTGAGGGCTTCTTCTGAACCCCCCTTAATAGAATTCAGGCCTGGCTGGTTTGAGTAAGCTTTTTTGCTCTTAAGACAATGTTGCAGCCGCAAGTAATGCCTTATAATGTAAGATTTGCTAACGCCAAGCTAAAAATAATAGGAGATAGTTACAAGGCCAGGCAGGATGTGCTGGTTGTTTAAGTTGCTAGAAATGCTTGTTAAAGGGTGCAAAAAATAAACATTGTTGTAACCCATATAAAAAAGGCAAAATATTTGTGCAAAGTTTTAATTGGCTAATATGTAATGCAGTAGCATTAAAAAATATAAAAGTGTGTATAATGACCTGCTCTGGTGTGCAGGATTTGAGATTCTATTCTCCCTGTTCCTTGTTTGCAGCTGCAAATAAACTTTTCTGCTTCTCCACCCCCTTATAATTATTAAGTAAAACACACAGTTGTTTTGCCTCTCGCCGGCAACAGACGCCTAGGAGTGCGCGCGGGGCAGGCCGGGAGCTGTAGTATTTCTCCCCCTCCCCCCGCGCGCGGGGCAGGCCGGGAGCTGTAGTATTTCTCCCCCTCCTCCCCCGCGCGCGGGGCAGGCCGGGAGCTGTAGTATTTCTCCCCCTCCTCCCCCGCGCGCGGGGCAGGCCGGGAGCTGTAGTATTTCTCCCCCCTCTCCCCCCACGCGCGCGGGGCAGGCCGGGAGCTGTAGTATTTCTCCCCCCTCTCCCCGCGCGCGGGGCAGGCCGGGAGCTGCAGTATTTCTCCCCCCTTCCCTCCCCCCCCCCGCGCGCGGGGCAGGCCGGGAGCTAGCTCCCTCACCTTGATGGTGTCCAGCGGGTGCCCCACGAACACCAGGCAGACGCCGCCGAAGCCGCCGGCGAAGAAGTTCTTCACGGGGCTGATGGGCTGCGGCTGCTTGGCCATGGCTGCGGCGGGAGCAGAGCTCTGCGCAGCGCGCCCGACAGCGGAGCCCTGGCGCTGAACTTTACCCCAGTCCCGAGCCGCAAAGCATGGCGGGACACGGCGGGACGCGGGGCACGCTGGGACACTGGAGGACTGGCCTGCCGGAGCCGCGCCCGACACGGAGTTCCGGCTCCCTCGGGCCGGCGGCGCAGCGGGGTCGCCCTGACCGAGGCGCGATGCGCATGCGCTCTACGCCCGCTTGCCGCCGGGCCCCCGCGCCAGGAGCGGGCCCCACCGCCCGCGCTGCTGGGCCGGCCCCTCCCCGTGCTGTCTGGGCGCCGCAGTGCCCGGAGCCGGGGTGGTGGCGGGCGCTAGGCCGCGCCCTGTCCCAGGCGGGGAACTGAGGCACAAGGAGCCGCGGTGAAGGCCGCTCCAGAGAGCGGGGTGCAGGCCGGCCCGGAGTCCCGCTCCCGGCTTCACACGGAACCATTCCCGGTGCTCGGCCGCGGCGCGGGCCAAGCTCCCTCGGGAGTCCTGGGCCCCACCAGATTCGCTTCCCAGGAGGCCCCGCGTGTCCTCGGACGGGCCCCGCTTCCGAGTTGGCGCTTGTAGGCAAGCCTCGAGGCAGACTAACGTCTCGTTGGGCCGTTCTGCAGCCGCCCCTCCGCTGCCGGGTCTCGCCTCCGCGCCAACCCAACCGTTCGTAATTTCCCCCGGAGAGCGGTGGGGGGATAGTTTAGCACCTGTCTCCCTTTAATTCTGGGGAGCGTCACTTGTCATGAGGATAGGTGAAGGAAAACGAGCCGTGCTTTGACAGAACTACCCGCTGAGGGGTCCCTGTACCATCCGTTACTCCATATCTGTGTCTGGTGGTGGGAGGGGTGTCTGAGAGGGGGTCAAGCCCAGCTGCTCTTCAATTTTCCTGCTAGTTTTAGGAAACCGCTCTTCCTCAGAGAGCTCACACCATTGTGGCTCTTGCCCTCAGAGGAAAATTCGTTTCTGGTTTTGAGAGGTGATGCAACCCTTCCCATAGCCAAGGCTGAAGTGTTTTTACCAGTGGCTTTTCCTGACACTGTAATTAAAGCAGCTGAGCCCTGTCTATACCATCATGTACACCACTGGAAGTAAAGTATAGCTGAATCATTGCTGGAAACTCGGTACAGTAGAACCTCAGAGTTACAGACACCATGGGAATAGAGGTCATCCATAACTCTGAACAAAACAAAGCTCCGGCTCCAGCAGTTCACACTGAGCCAGGTTCTAGAGCCACCTTCTTTCTGGACAAGCTTTTCCCCCTCCCCACCGAGGGGTGGGTGGTGAAAATAGTGCCCCCCTCCCCCCCATGGGCACACGTGTGTGTGTGTGAAAACAGCCCCCCCCTCCCCGGGAGAGGGTTGTGGAAAGCAGTGCAGACACCAATGCTGTTTCTGCGCAGGCAGGACTCAGCTTTGCCTGAGAATCTCAGCATCTTCAACTCCTAGCGGTAAGTGGGTGCCGAGTGGGGACAGGCAGCCCAGACGTGCCTACCTTTAAGATGCAATACAGGCACAGTACAGTACTGGCTTTTTTTGCAGTCTCCATTGCTGCCTGATTGATTACTTCTGGTTTCACATGGTGTCCTGTTGACCAGTCAGTCTGTAATTCTGGCGTTCATATTTTTGAGGTTCTACTGTAATAATTTTCCAAATGTAGACAAGGCCAGGTGAAAAAGTGAAATTCTTCAGAGACTGTTAGTCTCTAATCAATCCAAAAGGCCATGATATAGATGTTTAGTCACTCCCTGGCCTGTCCATGCTGCCTAGTCTCCCTCATCCCATGGAGGTAAGCAGAAGGTCACACTGAACCCATAATTCTCACATGGCAATGCCAGGAGGTGTCCCAGAGTCCCTTTGCTCCCCAGCCAATTTAATATTTTAGTAACAGGTATAAGGAATAATGACCCAAGAGCTGTGCAGTATTTAGCTGCAATTCTTTTACGTTATTCTCAGGTAATGGTGGGTGGTTTGTTAATGTCATCGGAAAGCCCACAAGGGACTGCAGCAAAAGCAACTGTAGGAGGAGGCTTACTGAAAGAGGTGAATCTTGCATTACACTTTAAATATGGCAAGTCTTGGACTCAGTCTGGTCTCCAGCAATTGTGGATTCCCAGCTAAAGTCCCTCCAGTGGGAGCAGCCTGCCCCCAGTACTTACATGTACAAATCTGGACTCCATTAGCTTGAGTATCTTTATAGAATGCAACTGCTGTGATGGAGTGCAAAACAAAAGCTGTTCTTTCTGTGAGGATATCCCGCTATTGGATATGATGACAAGATAGAGCATAGCGGATGGGTGTGATGTGCTTATGCTAGTCTGTCCTACCTAGCTGGAAGGCAGTTGCTTATTGTCGTTTCCAAATTGCCTTCAGGATTACCCCAAAGGAGTGATTAAAGTGTGATTCACTGGCCTAGTGTGTGATCTTGTCTCACTCTAGCAGCTGACCCTTGCAAGAATGAGACCCTGCCACTTACTCAGGGGGCAGCTCTACCAATTTTGCCGCCCCAAGCAGTCGCCGCCGAGCCTGGAAGAGTGGCGGAGCTGCTGCCCAAAAGCCACCATGGTGGGAAGAGCGGTGGAGCTGCTGCTGAATTGCTGCCACGGGACACAGACTGCTGCCCCATTCTCAATGCCACCCCAAGCACCTGCTTGGAAAGCTGGTGCCTGGAGCCGGCCCTGCACTTACTGATAGCAAACGCTCCTCTGATTCAAGTGGTAAGCTCATTCAAGCACTCCTGTTCAGTGCTGAATGTCCCAGGTTTGATTCCTGCTTACGAATGTTATCTATGTTATATATCAAAAGCATAGCTCTCTGTGCTCAAGTCTGTACCTGAGAAGAAAGGGCAAAGTTAAAAGCTGGGAAAAAGCATTTCTGATCAGTGCTGCAGTTTGATTGTCCATGAGCATGAATAAGTCTCATCAGGGACAAAGCTGGAAAACATGAGGGCACTGTAGTCTCTCTCTTGATCTTCTCCTAGTATCTTAAGACTGAGCACTGAAGGACGAAGGAAGTGAAAGTCATTAGTGACAAGGAAGATTAATTATAATCTTATGGAATCTATGTAAGGAGAGAAAGCCACATCAATGAAATGGAAGAGAGGGGAAGTTGATAGCAATAAATAAAAATCAGAAAATAGTAATTGTAGAAAAGTGATAAGGGAAGCAAAAGGACACACGAAGAAGAAACATATAGCCAGCAAAGTTAAAGACAATAAGAAGGCATTTTTAAAGTTATTAGGAACACAAAGAATCCTAACAATGGTACTGGTCCATTACTAAATGGAAATGGTAGAATTGTCAGTAATAATGCAGAAAAAGCAAAAATGTTAAATTACTATTTGTTTTGTATTTAGGAAAAAACAGATTAAGTAATCATATAGTGGCAATGAAACGCCACTGCAATAGCAACTCAGAAGGATGTTAACAGAAGCTGTTAAAATTAGACATTTTTAAATCTGCAGGTTTAGATACCTTACATCCAAAAGTTTTGAAAGAGCTGGCTGATGAGCCTGTTGGACCATTAATGTTCATTTTCAATGTCTTGGAAAAATATGAAAGTTCCAGAGGACTGGAAGAATGCTACTGCTGTGCCAATTTATAAAAAGGGTAAATGGGATGACCAGGGTAATTATAGACCTGTCAGCCTGATATTGCTCACAGGAAGAATAATGAAACAGCTGATACAGGACTGGATTAATAAAGAATTAAAGAAGGGTAGGTAATAGAATTAATCCCAATCAACATGGGTTTATGGAAAACAGATCCTGTCAAACTAACTTGATAACATTTTTTAAAATATGATTACAGGTTTGGTTGATAAAGATAATAGCGTTGATGTAATATACTTTCACTTCTGGAAGGCATTTGACATGGTGCTGCAAGACATTTTGATTAAAAAGTAAAATGACATAAAATTGACATGGCACACTTTAATTAGATTAAAAACTGGCTAAGTAATAGGTGTCAAAATGTAATGGTAAATGAGGAACCATCACTGAGTAGGTGAGTTTCTAATGGGGTCCCACAAGGAACAAGTTTTTGCTCCTATGCTATTAAACATTTTTATTAATGACTTGGAGGGAAATATAAAATCATCACTGTAAAGTTTGCAGATTACACAAAAATTGATAAATAATGAAGAGGACAGGTCACTGTTAAACAGCAATCGGCATTGCTTGGTAAGCTGGGCGTAAGCAAATAATAGTGTTATTTTGACCAAACATATCTAAAAACACAGAATGTTGGCCATACTTACGGACTGGGGACTCCATCCTGGGAAGCAGTGTCTCTGAAAAACGTCTGGGGATCATGATGGATAATCATGTGAAAGGGAACTCCTAATGGCATGCAGTTGCCAAAACAGCTAATGCAATCCTTGGATGTATAAATGGGAATCTTGGGTAGGAGTAGGGAGGTTCTAGCACCTCTGTATTCGGCACAGGTGTGACTCGGACTAGAATACTGTGCCCACTTCCGATGCCCACAATTCAGGAAGGATGTTGATAAATTGGAAAGAGTTCCGAGAAGAGCCCTGAGACTGATTAAAGGCTTGGAAAACAGGCCTTCTCCTAAAAGACTCGGTCTGTGAGCACATATTTGGGCCAGGGGCTCTTCGATCAAGCAGGCGAAGGCACACGGCGAGCCCGTGCCTGGAAGCTGGCCCTACCCAATTTCAGAAGCACGCTCGAAACAACTTCCCCGGGACCAGGGCGGATGCGGCCTCCCCGGCCGCTTTTACAGCGGGACCGGCTGTCTGCCCCGAAGGGCGTGCTCTAGGGCCAGCACGAGGGACGGCGCGGCGCGGCGCCCGAGGCCTGCGCGAGCCCGGGGCGGGCGGGGTACCCCGCCGTTCCGCCCCTGGAGCCAGCAGCGCTGAGTGGCCCAGGGGCGATGGCAGCGGGGCCGGGGCTCTGGGCAGCCCTGCGGACCCCGCCCGCGTCAGACCCGCGGGCCGGGGCAGCCAAGGGGAGGAGAGCCAAGGTGTGGCCGGGCCCCCGGGGCCGAGGGCAGCGCGACCCGGGCACGCCTGGGGCCGAGCCTCCCCCCCGGCCCGGCCCCGCCGCGCTGGCTCCGGCACCGCGCCCCAGCCGCAGGGGGCGGCCCCCGCCATCGACGCGTGCTACTGGGGGTCCCGCATGGCCGGCGGGGAGGCGAGCGGAACCTCCCCCTCCCCGCCGCCGCCCCCGCCCCCGCCCCCCGAATGGTTCGGACCATGCCCTGGTCGCGTCACCTCCTCCGAATAGCCGGCTTCCCCGCGTCCCACGCGCCGGCGGAAATGACGTCTGGCTGGACGCCAGAACTTCCGGTGCGCAGGCAGTAGCGGCCCGGCAGGAGGAGCCCGGGGGGAAGCGGCCCCCCCTCTTCCCGGTGGTCCCGGCACCCCGCGGCCTGCCCCGTACCTGGGCCCGAGCCTGCCGCGGCCTTCGCCCCGCAGCCCCGGTAGGTCGGAGGGAAGCCGGGCCTTGTTTACGCCGGGACAGCGCTGAGGAGACGGGCAGGGCGCCGGGCTGCTCCCTCCCGCGGGCGCAAGCGGGACGTGGCTGGAGCGGGTAGGGCCTGGGCCCTGTCCCCGCGCTCCCCTGGAGCCCGGCACGGAGCGGGGGGCGGCTCTCCCCCGGCCTGGCTGTGGAATGGGGGGAGTTGTGTGGTGCCCACCTCCCTGGGGGCTCCTTCTCCCCCAGCCCAGCTGTACCACGGGGAGGAGGGGGCTGTGTGGTGCCCCCTTCCTGAGGGCTGCTTCTCCCCCCCAGCTCAGCTGTGGTACAAGGCGGACTTTTGTGGTGCCCCCCTCTTTGGGGGCTGCTTTTACCTCCCTGAGCCTGGCTGTGCAACTCTGGGGGGGGTTGTGCAGTGCCCCCCTCCCTGGGGACTGCTTCCCCCCCGAACCTGTGCCCAGGATGGGGGCGGGCTGTGCGGTGTCCCCCTTCTTGGGAGCTAGGTCCCCACCACTAGAGCCAAATTTTGGTGGGCAAGGCTACTATTGGTCGCAGGGCACTTCCACCCCCTCATATACAATGGATCTATCTTTACCTGGCCCTCATGGGGAGACTTCATTCTCCCTGAGTGTTAGCCTCGGTGACGGGATGGGCTCCCAGTTGACTGAGTCATTCTAGCCTTTGGGAGAAGGTACCTACCCTGTATCATCCCAATCTGCATATGCTGTGGTTGGGACCTATTAATATCAACCAGGAGCCTTCAGAGCACCAAAAACCTTTCTTGCCCTTCTACTTCAAGGGGCGTTTGGTACGTGGCCCTTAGTGTAGGGGTCCTGGTGGTGGGACTATGGGAATATAGCCTTTCCCCACCTGTGTGCTAGATGGTAGTGATAGTCCAAGGGACATAGTGAGGAGCACAGTATACACTGATTCTTAAGAAGAGCTTTAATGGGATTCTCAGATAAAATTGGCTGCTGTGTACCATTATGTAGAGTAACTTGAAAATGGGCAAACTTCAAGTGCAACTTGCTGTAGGCTTTTCATGCATGTCTGTTGTAGTGCTGTTAAATGAAATTAGGTCTGAAAGGATTCTGTTTAATTTGATAATAATTTCTGTCCTCCAAATGTGGCACTCTAACTTCAGCAGGCATGCTGGAGGGGAATCCTTTCTCATGGTTTTGTGACAGGAGTGGCATATTCTTGGCCTACTGGCTGGATGCTATCTGCTTGATGTAAGTGTTTTGGTCCATGACAGGTTCAGAATCTGCAAAATGCAAGGCCTCTTTTTTTTTTTTTTAAGTTTGAAGTCCTTAAGTAGAAAATTTAATGGAAGTGAACTGATGTATGATTGTCTTAGTTTGAAATGGCTTTAAGTGGTGTGAATTCCCGAATCTATATCGGGTCCAGTGTCAAATCACTCAGACATATTATTATGTTCTTGATTTGTACATGCAGCTGCTGCAGTTGTGAATGCAAATCAGGGAAGTTGCATAGGCAAATGTCCCACAAGGGCAGAAATGTCACCGCTCCTAAAAGCCTTGCATTCTCCCCCGAGTGGAACACAACTGTTTAGTTATTACATAAGGCCCTTAGTCTACTCCCAAAACATTCCACTGCATCAGTGCAAACCCCCCTGTACGCTGAAGGACTAAATGGACCATAACATAAATGTAGCTTGTCTTTCTCCACAGGATGAGCATGATGCCTTGGGTAGGATTGAAGGCTTTCCTAACTAGTAATATCTGTCTGTCCTGAGGGATCTATGAGATTGGCTAGATAAAACTGGCATAATCATTAGATTATTGAGGACTACCCTCGGGTGGTTCTAGCATATCTTTTAGACAGATGTGCATTGCTCAAACCAAAGATACGGGCTCTATGCAAGAATTACTGGGTGAGGTTCTATGGCTTGTGTTGTTGCAGGGGATCAGATTATCATAATGGTCCCTTCTGGCATTAATCTGTGATTAACCTTTTCTCAGAGAGGCTCAAAGCAAACGAGTGTGTGTGTGTGTGTGTGTGTGTATATATATATATACACACACACACGTGTGTGTGTGCGTGTGTATATTTGCTTTGGACTTGGCAAAAGCAGAACTCAGCACTGACTATGAAATATAGTATTGAGGAATCTTTGGAGAGCCCACAGTGGAAACCCAACAAGAGAGACATTAGCTGCACGTAAAACACGCTTACCAAATAGATCAGCTTTTCCAAATATTTTCCTTAGAAGCCCATTTGTTTCCCTCCCTTCATTTCTGAAAGTTTCCATTTGGGGAAGCCTGAGAACTCTTTTGTATCTAAGGGGTTTCATATGACATTGGAAGAACCTGCTTTTAGAATCTGTTATATGGATGATTTCTCAATGATGTAACTTAGTTACTTGGATTTGGTGTCTTTTGCATCTGGCAGAAAAGGTGAATATTTGTCTGTGGCAGGTTGACTAACTCATGTGTTTTATTGACATTTCTATAGTGTTCATTGCTTTAGTATCAATGTTATGGTATGGGAATATCACTCACTGAAGACTATTACTCAGAGTTCCACATAATTTGGCAAAATAAACTTGTACCACAACTTAAATGTTCTCTCCATAGTCCCAACCCTCTAATCCTTTGGTTGTAGAGGAAACTGAAGGATATTAAAAAATATGTGGATGTGACACACATTGAAGATAAGTCAAGAAATCATGAGGTACGTTATGGGTATGGAGAACGGAATTCAGCAGGCTAATGTGATTAGATTCTAACCCTCATCCTCTCCTATTGGAGGAGGTTTAAATCTGCTGAAATGATGGCAGTGCCTCAGATTAATTATACATTAAGTCTACTCCTGAATGACTTAGAGTACCTAACAAATGTGTTTAAATCAGGAAACAAATAGAGTGGGGGAAAATAATGAAGTGCTTTGGTTGAGATTGTCCATGCACTAAAGTCAGGAAATTCAAAGTTCTGGTTCTCGCGGCAACAGTAACTTGCCACATATATATTAAAAGATTAAAGTTAACAACATAAACAGCAATTCAAAATACCACATATGCAAGGGGCCCAATTTATGCTTCCCTTGGGAAGTGTAACTTCAACATTTTTTTATCTTTTGCATGTAAAACTCAGTCACATCAGTGTAGTCCAGCTCTTTTTTTCATTTGTATTTAATATAGACCCTCTTGAGACCAAATTAACTTGGTTAGATCCTAGCTTGTGATTTTATTACAGAGATGCATCCTTCAGTTATGAGTATCAGCTTCTGCTGTCTGATGACCCCTTTATAACTAATACGTTGTGGTCATTATATTGGTGACTTGAGTAGAAGTTGTGCAAGACAGGTAACTAAGATCAAATTGACTACTTTACCAACAGCAATGAAAACGTTAAGCATAATTTAGCTATGTTGATCCTTGTGTAATTTTAGTAGCTAAACATTAATTTTTACTGAGAATGTCAAGAAAATGGACTAATTTCTGTAGTTTTCTCCTCTTTGGATATAGGACCCCAGCCAAGTGTAAACTAAGGCATGTGCCAGATTCCAATTATGAGAACATACTGAGGAGCTCATGCCTTTCTGAGCCACTGCTTTGGGTGCAGCTCAGAGCTCTGGGATTCTCTCCCCACCCTCATTCTGAGCTGCCAGTTAAATTCTACGCTCTAGAGCAGGGGTCGGCAATCTATTGCACGTGTGCCAAAGATGGCATGCGAGCTGATTTTTAATGGCATGCTGCTGCCTCCAGGTCCCAGGCACCAGCCCAGCTCAGCCTGCTGTTGAACCCAGGCCGGCACCGGGCTGAGTGGGGCTGGCTGCTGGGACCCCGGCAGGCAGCAGCGTGCCATTAAAAATCCTGCCCGCCCTGGCCCGCCCCCCCCACCCCCCCGCCCGCCTGCTGGGGCAAGGTGAAGAAGCTTGGTTTTGCCCGCTGCTGCTGCAGGGCAGGCAAGTTCCCCCTCCCCCACCTCTTCCCCCAGCGTGCTGGGTTCCTGCCCTTCCTCCTCTCCTGTCCTGCCCCCGATCAGCTGATAGCCTTTGTGAGGGAGGGGGAGAGAGAAGCGGAGCTGCAGACCCCTCGCTTCTCCTGGGAAGAGGTGGGAATGGGGCCTTGGGGAAGGGGGGTGGAATCAGGGCATATCCCCTCCGGCCACCTGCCCTGAGCTGCTCTGGGCAGGGGGCTGGGAGCACCCACACGACCCTAGCCCACACCCCCAGCCCTCTGCCCTGATCCCTACCCACCCACACCCAGCCCTCTGCCGTAACCTCTGCACCCACCACACATACCCAGCCCCCTACACCCCATGCCCTGACTCTTGCACCCCCCACATTCCCACCCCCACCCTGAGCACCAAACGGGAGCTCCTGCACCCCCACCCCACATTCCCACCTGCACCCCTTGCACCAAATGGGAGCTGCCCAGGTAAGCACTTCACACCTAAACCTCCTGCCCCAACCCTGAGCCCCCTCCCTCATTCTAGCACCTGGCCAGACCCTACACCCCAACCCCCAGCCTGCTCCTTCACCCCCAGCCCTGTGCTTAGTGCAGAGAGAGAGAGAGGGGAAGACAAAACATCTTTAAGACCTGGGAGGAGAACTAGGAAACTGTTCAGTAAGCCCTGGTTGAGAACCACACTAGGGAGACATGCCCAGGTTTTGCAGGTGCAGAAGTCAAAGCTGATCTCTAGTCAGGGACCTTCATGATAGACTGTTGCTCTCTAGCTCAGCATCAGGTCAGTGCTTTTCTTACTGTTTTATCATCTGTGTGGTATTGAAATATTCTGTTACAATTTCTTAGGCACAAGAAAAAAATTTTTTTTTCCTTCCCCGCTTAGGAGACAGAAGTCAGATGAATTCAAAGGAGTGATAAAGTGTGGCGGAGAAGGAGAAGCTGTGGTTGCTTTCCTGGTCTGCAGTTTGGCAGGGCACTAAGATGTCTGTGGACATGAACAGCCAGGGCTCTGACAGCAATGAAGAGGATTATGACCCTAACTGCGAGGAGGAGGAAGAGGATGAGGATCCTGGGGATATTGAGGATTATTATATTGGGGTAGCTAACGATGTGGAGCAGCAGGGAGCAGATGCTTTTGATCCAGAAGAATATCAGTTTACCTGCCTGACTTACAAGGAGTCAGAGAGCACCTTGAACGAGCACATGGTCAGCTTGGCCTCCACATTAAAGGTGAGCAAATGTTTCTGCATTCATCAGGTGTCCACTTAAGGCTGTATGACTGAAAAGGCAAATATTGATCAAAAATTGGAGTAGGATCACTACTTGATGAGTGTGGTGTTTAAGATTAGTAGTTCTGAGCTGACTCAGGGCTTTACAGACTACTGCATACTGGGTCTGGGGGTTGATCATAAAAGCTATTTACAGAACCTTTATTTTGTGTGAATTTTCAGAGCTAAACTTCTTTCATTAATATTGGAGAGTTCTAAAACAACAAACGAGGCAAAGGGAAGAGAAACAAGTATGAAAAGACATCACAGACACAATATAAATAGCTGTACTTATGTTTGTTCAGAAAGTGACTGGCAAGAAGCAAACGATGCTAAGAGCATAAAGTCCAAAACAAATACTCTGCCAGTTTGAGAGAGAGTAATCAGACTTAAAGATAGCTCAGATCTCCTGCACCAGCCCTATCATTGCATTGACAAGCAATTTGATTAAGGATGGTGAGCTTGTCTGCTGTTATACTAATGACTAATTCCTCATTGGAGAAGATTTCCACTTCCGTAAGTCAGCCCGTTGACATTAAGTAGTGTTCAAGAGAGACTATATTATCCCTTTTGTGTAGCTGGTAGTATGTTACAGGCCAGTAGCAATGCAAATGTTCTTGTACTGCACTACCAATGTGCTTCCTTCCCATCGTGGAGTGGCAACTTAGAGACTGAATTCTCATCTTACCTCTATATGATGCTTTCAGACCTTGACACCTCAGCTAAAGCCATCAACAGGTCTGCCATGTAGTGTCAGATGTAATGGTGTCATATTGTGATGTGGACCCTTGGCCATGGGAAGCTGGAGAGAAACAATCACACTTCACAAAAGTTGTCTAATGTTGTGATAGCAATACAGCATAGTCACTAACCTGCCACCCACACCTTTATTGGATCTTGATGCCCACTAACCATCTATAGCTTCAAGCTATTTAATATTCCATTCTCCCCTACCATAGCTAGCTGGCTCTTGGTCACATTATCTAGAATCTGTAAAGGACAGGGGAAACTGAGCTAGAATGTAAATGTTCTAGAAAGAATAAAGTGGACAGAAGGAGGGGGCAAATGGGAGGAATTGACCTGCACTTGGATCTGGCTTCCAGTCACTGTCATTTTTAAGTGACACAGTAAACATTTAGAAAAGGCTGTTTTGCTTCATGCCTGGGTGACTCATAATGTACCCCCTTAAAAGGGGTAAGTGACGTGTCCATTGAATCAAATGAATGAAAACATTAGACCTTCAGGTTTAAAATGTGAGTGGATCCTTACTTTGCCACAACACACCAAGGGTTGTTTTTACAAAGACCTGAGGACAGCATCGAGTTTGTATTAAAACCGTGAAGACTACAGTTGCCCTCATCTTTAAAATCATAGACTTTAAGGCCAGAAGGGATAATCATAGTCTAGTCTGAACTCCCGCACATCACAGGCTACAGAACCTCAACCACTCCCTCCTGTATATGCTTTAATATGAGTTACTGAAGTCCTCAAATCTTGATCTAAAGATTTTTAAATTACAGGTAATCCATCGTTTACTTTAGTTCAAACCATCAATTGATCAGTGCCATACACTGTAGAGGAAGGCAAAAAAACGCAGGGTCTCAGGCCAATTCTCTTCAATTTGTCAAGGTCATTTTGAATTCTAATCCTGCCCCCCAAAGACCTAGCAGCCCCTCCCAGCTTGGTGTCATTCGCAGATTTTATAAGCATATTCTCCACTCCATTATCCAAGTCACTACTGAAAATACTTAATATTACTGGACCCAGGACGGACCCTTGCCAGGCCTCGGTAGATGTGTCCTTCCAGTCTGACAATGAGCCATTGTTTAGCTACTCTTTGAGTACAATCTTTCAAACAGTTATGCTCTCACATTTTACTAACCACATTTCCATAGTTTGTCCCATGTGACATGAGCTATAGCAAAAGCCATACTAAAATCAAGATATGTCACGTGCAGCTCGTCTCCTATCCCTTAGGCCAGTAACCTTGTCTGGGAATGAAATTACGTTGGCTTGGCATTATTTATTCCTGACAAATCCATACTGGCTATTCCTTATAACCCTATTATCCTCTAGGAGCTTACAAATTCATTAATAATTTGTTCGGTTATCTTTCCAGGTACTGAAGTTAAGTTGACTGGTCCATAATGGCCTAGGTCCTCTTTGTTTGTTTCCCTTTTTGAAGATAAGTACTATGTTTGCCTTTTCCAGTCCTCCGGAACCTCACCTCTCTTCCATGAGTTCTCAAAGATGTACACTAATGGTTCCAGCATTGCTTCAGCTAGTTCCCGAAGTTCGCTATACCAAGCCAATGAATGCCAAGAACTGTACTAATAGGTACCCAAATACAAATCAGGTACAGCCTCTAGAGCAGTTTGGTCAAATCTCATACTGCACAATATAGGTGCAAATTTCTTAAGGCATAACACAAAACCCTATATATTCTCAGCTTGCCAAAAACAGTGCAATGTTAAGTGCTGCTAGCAACTAATTAATGTCAGATGTGTCTAACAAAAGAGTGGGTCCATTCAGATTTAGAGGGTGCTAAATTAGACATGCTCAGCAAAGCTAGGATTCTGTTACCGCTCAGATTGTTGTTCATATCCGGCATGTCCAAAAGATCGGAAGTCACATCCTGAGTACGAACAGGTACAGCAACTCAAATGCTGAAGGAAAAATTGATTCTCATTGACTAAAGCAAGAAGGACCCTTCATCTCATGAGCAACAAATTTCCGAGTCTTTGGGATGCATCCAAGAAGACTGCTCTTAGCACACAAGCAAAGGAGTGCCTCGTCTTTGCTATGGAACAAAATCAGCACTGGTGCAATTGATGTAGTGACATCTGTTGAGCAGATCTGGTGAAGACTCAAGTCAATGGGAGAGCACTCTGATGTTGATGTAATTATTCCACCTCAATGAGAGGCGGAAGCTGTTGATGGGAGAGTGTCTCCTGCTGACATACTGCGGTGTCTACACCACGCTAAGTTGATGTAAGTGACGTCACTCGGGAGTGACTTTTTTGCACCCCCAAGTGACACAATTTACATCAACTTAAGCAGTAGTGTAGACAAGACCACAGATGAATATCATCAGGCACTACTGACTTGAATACATCTACTTATCTAGATATTCTTTAACCAGTTCTTCTCCTATTTTGGCTTGCATACCTTTCCCCTTGTTAATAATTGTTTTCAGTATCTGGTCACTATTAACCTTTTTAATGAAGACTGATACAAAATAGACTGATGCCAAAATAGGCATTAAACATCTCAGCCTTCTTGCTGTAATCAGTTATTAGCTCTCCTTCACCTCTAAATACTGGCCCTTCACTTCTTTTAATCTATCACTTGCTCCTAATATATTTAAAGAACCTCTTGTTATTGTCTTTTATGGCTGTTATGAGGTGTAACTTTGATATTGTCCCTACATGCTTGTGCTGTTTTGTACTTTTGCTTTGCAATTTATTTGTCCTCTCTCTTTGTCAGGTAAATACAGAGCTGATGGAGCTATATTGACCTCTTACTATTCTTCCTATCTTTCCTTCACCTCAGAATAGTTTGCTCTTGTGCCTTTAATATTATCTTTTTGAGAAGCCCACAAATCCCCTTAACTCCTTTTTCCCTTAGATTTTCTTCCCATGGGACCTTACATAGCAGTTCTGAGTTAAGTCTTTTTTAAAATCCATTATTCTGTTGTCTGTATCATTTCCTGATCACTTTCACCCAAGTTGCCTTCAGATTTGCAACCAGTTCCTTCCTGTTAGTCAGAATCAAGTCTAAAATTGCCATCCCCTTAGTTACATCCTCCACTTTCTGAAACAAATTGTTACTGGACATTTTTTATTTTGCTGTGTTACTTTTCCAACAGATATCTGGGTAGGGAAAGTCCATGTGATGGGGTGCGACTCACCACCTCCTGATGGCCATGCTGGGAATTAGCTCTTGGCTGCCAGTAAGCCTTTCTCTAGTGGTGTCTCGCCACCATCACTTCTGCTCCACCTGTAAAACCCATGTCACTCCCCGGACCCATGGCATCCTCTTCTAGGCATGGACCTCCAGCTGTGCCCCCCTGCACTTTCTCCCCTCTTCCAGGGGAACCAGCTGTCTCTAGTTCATCCACTTGCCACTGTGGCCTACTGTAGCTGTCAGTGTAGCCCCTCACGTCAAGGGGTAAACTGCAGTCCGAATACTGGCCACCCCCTCTGTGGCAAGTGGGGGAGAAGGCTTTGTATCAGGATCCTCAGGCTGGAGCACCCTATTGCTCTTCCACCCAACACTGCTCTATCTAAGGTACTCCTCTAAGTCCTTTTCCCTTGCACTCCAGGGAGAGATTGACTCTGCTCTATTGAGCAGCCCTTCTTATATGGCCCCACCAGCCCTGATTGGCTGCTCCAACCAACCTTCTTCTGATTGGCTCTCTGCAAGCCCTCTTTCCATTGGTTGGGTTTTGTGCGGCCTGCCTGAGGGTTGCTTTAATCCTCTATCTACCTATGTGGGGCAGCTGCCCCACCACAGCCCCCATTACTAATAGATCTTGGGTTTTGGGTATTTCTGCTGTGCTAAAAATGCTCCTCCTTCTCCTGATTTGGTGCTCTATAGTAGACCCCTACCTGGTCTATAGTAGACCCCTACTGGTCACTCCTGGTTTGTCCTCCTTTTGTCTTCACCCAGAGACTTTCAGCTGGTCTGCCCTCACCTCCTTCTGGACCTCAGGACAAGTATATATTCTTGATGGGCTATATGCTCAAAGACCAAACATTGCAGCTTTTGGCTACTGCATGAAAATTGTAGAAACTCAGTGTAGACAAAGTGAAGCCAAATAGTCTGTTTCTTCCAAGCTGATTGAACTGCAAAGAGCAAACAAATCACTTGAAGGGCAAATATTATTTTAAAATTGTTTTAATAATCTCGTAACAGAGAAGGATTTCTTTTCATTAACTTGTGCCCATTTAATAAAGTGGTGTGACACAAGAAGGCTACAGGTCCCAGTGGGCAATACTCCCTTGTGCTTTGAGCAACCTCTGCTTGGGCTGGAATGGAGTAGTCAACCCCGTGCGCAGGCTACATCTCCCATGTTAAAGCTGAGTGAGCTCACGTGATACATTTGTTTTAATCTAGTAAAGCTTTTAGTTACCTGTCACCCACCAAGTGGGAATGGCATTGGGGTGGGGCAGTAAAGACATTCATTTTGAAACTTGGGGTCTTATGCTCTTAATCAAATAGATTGCTTTGCTGATGCAGCTGTAGCAAGACATTAATTTAACCTTCTTTCCCTGCATGAACAGCCCAGCTACCTCTTCCCAACTTGATCCACCATATACACAAACTCATTTGTGATGTATCTACTGGGAGACATTTCACAGATCTGAGACAGTTCAATAGTTCCTATTCTCTTCCTTTGCTTGTGTGCTAAGAGCAGTCTTCTTGGATGCATCCCAAAGACTCGGAAATTTGTTGCTCATGAGATGAAGGGTCCTTCTTGCTTTAGTCAATGAGAATCAGTTTTTCCTTCAGCATTTGAGTTGCTGTACCTGTTCGTACTCAGGATGTGACTTCCGATCTTTTGGACATGCCAGATATGAACAACAATCTGAGCAGTAACAGAATCCTAGCTTTGCTGAGCATGTCTAGTTTAGCACCCTCTAAATCTGAATGGACCCACTCTTGTTAGACACATCTGACATTAATTAGTTGCTAGCATCACTTAACATTGCACTGTTTTCGGCAAGCTGAGAATATATGGGTTTTTGTGTTATGCCTTAAGAAATCTGCACCTATATTGTGCAGTATGAGATATTGACCAAACTGCTCTAGAGGCTGTACCTGATTTGTATTTGGGTACCTGTCAGTACAGTTCTTGGCATTCATTGGCTTGGTATAGCTTATTTCAGGGAGTATTTAAAGGATACCATTGTAATGTTTAAGATTTCTAACAGCTTCATCTAGTCACAAAAGTCACTAAAAATGTTTAGCTGAGTGTCAGAAATATAACAACTATCGAACAGGAAGCTGCGCTTTCCTTGCTGTTCTCTAAATGTCCACTCCATGTGACATTTTAAACTTTAACTCTGCTGCCTTCATGTTTTGTCACTGGTACCCTGTAGAACAAGAGTTGTCCATTTCTTAGGATTCTTAGGATCTCATCTTTCATGTGTATCTAACATGTAGACTCTCCTGTCCCCTTATTTGTCATCTTTATGAGGCATATTAGGTTGAAGAAAATTCATGTCCCATTAGCAAGCATGAAGATGGGGGACATTGGATAGCTGCCGTTAAGAAAACAACATAATATGATTAAATGTTGATCTTCCCCCGCCCCCACTGAGAGATCCACTACTAGTCATGGTTTTGAGATACTGAAACAGTAGCTGATGTTTCTGAGAACTGTTAGAAATTCTCGTTTAGACTGCTTTTGTAATAATGTCCTTGATCTCAAAAGTCTTAACAAATCTATAGCAGTTTCCCTTTAACATGATTTCTTCATAAGTTGTATTATACTTATGGGTAACAGCCCATTCCTTTGTGTGAGGGTTTTTCACACTTCTTGCTATCACTCTAGGTTTTTTATGATGATCCCCCTTTTTCCTTAGGGAGACTAGTGATTCCCCAGCTCTTTTATTCCAAGACTGCCTATAGAGCAGTTGTTGTAAGATCTGTGCTGTGGTCAGGAACCCTTCCTAGACTCAGTGCCACCTTTCTCTTCAAGGACTAAAGTGGTTTAGTACTTAGGCAGTGTTTGCCCCCTAAGAGGAAAGTTTGAAGGGTAAATTAAAGACCCTTTTGAGGAAATACAATGTTGGAGATAATCCAAGGTTCGGAAGCTGTGCACCTGGCTCTCACTCCTGGGAGACTGTTTTCTGAGCCACCTCTGTTCTTCATTAGCCTGGGGAAGCAGTTTTGCTACGGCCTTTTGAACAGATCTGCTGTTAGTGCTGTTGACCTGGCTCACATCCATCTGTGTTCTTTGCTTCAGAGAACTAGATTCTGTGGTTCATTCATTTCCCAGGATAGCATTGCATGAGGGCCCAGTAGTGCAGTGAGCCTCGCACTTCCGTTTGTCTTATTCTTTTGGATTCCCTCTCTGATGCCTTCTAGAACAATTTTTTGATGGTGGCTGGGCTGTACTGTGACTATGGCCACTAAAGCACGTATTCTACTGTCATCCTCACACTTACAACAGATACTGATATTTCTTAATGGGAATTTGATTCAGTTGTGAATTGACTGCTCTGGTCACCTATTTCTTTGGACAGCATTCTTGCTTGTCCAGGTTAGCTTCCAGTCTTGAATGTCTGTTTTCTCTTTGCAGTGTAAGGTATAGTGGACCCATACTTAGAAACCTCTTGGGCTGTTTCCTCCCACTTAGAGCCCTCAGTTCCTTACAAGTCACATGGCACTTTCTATGTGGAGTTTGGCTTGGCCTAACTCTTACTGAAGTTAGCTACCCAACTGAAGAGACTCCTTATCACATGGTACATGTCTGACCAAGTATATGAATGCACTCATCATATGATGATAAGCATGTATGCTCCATTAACCTAGATAGACCCTGCTTGTTGTTTAATCTTTAGTACCTAGCACAAGGGGACATCAGTCCCTGATTGGGGTCCTTAAGTTCTACTGTAGTACAAATAATATCTTCTGAAACTTTGTTCCCTTAGCTGTTGCTATTACTGCTTCCATGCAACAGAGCGGAGTTCTGTATGTTACACTGAAACTGTACTATTATCTAGCAAATGTGTAAAATCCGGATAGTACCAATAATATACTCAACTTCAATGGGATAAGGATTATTCCTTTCATATAAGGCTTGTAAATTTGTGGTATTCAATGTGCAGTATCTGCTCAAAAAAAATTTTGAGCCAAAATAAAACAAAACTCCTTAAACAATTACCTCAAAATGCAATGTACCAGAATGTCTGGAGTGGATCTTTGGCTGGAAAGATCATAGAGCTGGCAGGAAAGCCCAGGACTTGCAAATTTAGTAGTTTCACAGGATTATTTGAAGAAAATCAGTTTTATTCCTCACTGCCCAAGCCTGCAGCTTGTTGCTATTTCCAGTTTGATGGAAAAACTAACTACAGCTGTGTGGGTTGATTAAATCCCACTCCTTTTCTTTTCTCTGATTCATGCATCACCTAAAACTTGCAGCCTGACTGGATCTGCCTGAGCGAACATGGCAGCTCACAGCTGTTGCTGAGTCTGATCTTGGTGGACGGTGGAGGGAAGAGACAGCACTATGGAAATGTCTAAACAGTCTTTCCGCAAATCTGAGTTTCACATTGCCATCTTATAGCTGGACCAGAAGAGCACAGAAGCTGTGTGAGGCAGTTAAAATACATTGCCAAATTCACATGCTATGGCTGTCAAATTCAATAATTCAGCTGAGATTGCTATTCTCTGTACCCTGAAGTGATGGCCTTCATATGAGCAATTTCTTTTCTCTCCTTCAGTTGTGTTTCTTAAAAACACACCTGGGATCCTCTAGCAGAGAGAAATGGTGAAATGGGGCAGAAGATGGGTTTGTCTTTACTGCAGAGAACTCAAGTCGTGACCAAGCACATCCTTAACTCGAGTGTGATGGTGCTTTTAACTGGAGTTGGCTGTCCTGCTGGGGCACAGGGTACGGCTTGAATGAGCACAACTCAGTAACAGCTAACACAACCCTTCTGTGTAATGTCTTGGTTAGAACTTATTTTCATTGGGCTTGCATTGTCTCCCCTGGAAAAATAACTTGCGGTCTGAGAAATACTGCACTTTGCGTTTCCCTAACAAAAGCTCTGGTGATCCCACTTGGCAGCTGAAATGTCTGTGCTTTGTACACGTGAGAGCAGGTAGATTAAGGCTAATGTAAAATGATGAAGTACAGAGAACAAGGAGTTAAGACTTAACATGAGATCCTCTTTATTCAGTGCGCAGCAAACTATGTTGTGGACTGAAACCACCTGCAAGTCCTGCTTAGCAGCACTTGTAGTATTTATCAGTCCTTAACTGCACTCTGCCTTGTAAATAGGTTTCTAATCTTGTGGGCTGACATTGGGTGTCTGCACGCCTGTGGCGAGGTGATGGTTGGAGATTAAAACCCTGTCATTTAGACATAGTTGTGCTATGCTGGCTGTCAAGACTGTTCCATGATACCAAGGCTACAGCTCATGAGTCTGAACTGCATTTCTCCTACTTCTTCTATAGCTCACAATCTGTAGCAGAGGGAGAGGCTGAAATGTAAGTCTAATTCTAAGCAATACTCTGAATGCTTAGAACTTTCAAAATTTTCTACCCAGTATGTCAGAAGTCTGAGTTAAGTAGGTGTTTACATTTTTTTAAACAGTATGATGAAAAATGCCTTTCATTTGCCCAGGTTTCAGTCTCTAATAAAAAATATCCTGGGTCTTCTTTATGAATGATAAAGAAGCACAAAAGACTTATTTTTCCCTTTTCAGGTTAAATTTTTACTTAGATATGTTTCATTCTAGTTAGTATATGAAGGTCATGCATGTTTAGAAGTTTTCAGCAAAGTACAGTGTTGCCTAACTGGGATCTAATCTTGGGAGTTGCTGTATTTCCTGTGGTGGTACGGTTTGGAAGGCTGGAGTTGTCTAAATTGACCTCATCTACTCTGCCTTCATTGTTCATCAGCCATGGTGGTTGCAGAGGCTCTTGCTCTTTGTGGGTTGCTTTGACCATGCCGGGGTATTGCTGTAAGTCTGTAAGGGTTTGATCTAGCAGTAATTTATCTTGATCACCAATTACCTTCTCTTGATGAGACAATCCAAAATCGCAGCCACTGGAAAGTCCTGTTCTAGGATTAAAAGGAACATTTCTCAGAATTATTTTCTTACCTCTGTGGCTTAGAAAAAAACTTTTATTAGTTAAAACCAAGTGTTGGCTCTACTGGGGGGAGAGGACTTCCTTCCTGGGCTCTCCCTGGAGAGATTCCCAGCCGCAGCAGTAGTGAGCTCAGACAGTTTAAATGTTTCTTTTTCTCCTTTCTCCTTCCTACTAGGTTAGTTCTCTTCTCTGGCCAGGCACTTCCAAACACAACCCTGATTTTGCAGGACGTTGTCAACTTGACTTAAAATCACAGGATGTGTTGATTCCGACTCTTCCCTAATGTACTCTCTCCTTAAGTGGTCATGTAATGAGCATGGGGTCAAGCTGCACCCTTACGGGCTCCCAGCCAGCACGTCTCAAAATCTGTGTTGGAAAAAATGGATTTTTCTGCTGACCAGTTCGAGCTTAGTCTAAAAATGTCCCTAGGAATTCTATTTAAAACTCTATCAGGTCTCTGCAAAATCTACAATGAAAATAGAGCTCCAGAAAAGCAAGTCAGTCCTGGAAGAGACATTCAGGATGAGGGTGCTGCACAGCTACACCACCAAACTAATCACCATTAAGGATTCTAAGTTCTCAAACATGAAACATTCTTTAAGCTTTAGGATCAAATTTCTACCTGGGTGGACCACTCTCAAGGCCAGGTAGCAATGGTTGAAAAATTTCAGACACAGATGTCTCTCACATAGAATCGTAGGATTGGAAGGGACCTTGAGAGGTCTTCTAGTCCAGGCCCCAGAACTCAAGGCTGGACTAAGTATTATCTAGATCATCCTGGACAGACGTTTTGTCTAACCTGCTCTTAAAAATCTCCAGTGATGGAGATTCCACAACCTCCCTAGGCAATGTATTCCAGTGCTTAACCTGCCAGGAAGTTTTTCCTAATGTCCAACCTAAACCTCCCTTGCTGCAATTTAAGCCCATTGCTTCTTGTCCTTTCCTCAGAGGTTAAAGATAACAATTTTTCTCCCTGCTCCTTGTAATGACCTTCTATGTTATAATGTCCTCTCTGTCTTCTTTTCTCCAGACTAAACAAACCCAATTTTTTCAATCTTCCCTCGTAGGTCACGTTTTCTAGACCTTTAATCATTTTTGTTTCTCTTTTCTGGACTTTCTCCAATTTGTCCACATCTTTCCTGAAATGTGGTGCCCAGAACTGGACACAATACTCCAGTTAAGGCCTAATCAGCGCAGAGTAGAGCGGAAGAATTACTTCTTGTGTCCTGCTTACAACACTCCTGCTAATACATCCCAGAATGATATTTGCTTTTTTTGCAACAGCGTTACATGGATCACTCATATTTAGCCTGTGATCCACTATGACCCCCAGATCCCTTTCCGCAGTCCTCCTTCCTAGGCAGTCATTTCCCATTTTGGATGTGTGCCACTGACTGTTCCTTGCTAAATGGAGAACTTTGCATTTGTCCTTATTGACTGTCATCGTGTTTGCTTCAGATCATTTTTCCAGTTTGTCCAGACCATTTTGCATTTAATCCCATCCTCCTCCAAAGGACTTGCAACCCCTCCTAGTGTGGTATTGTCCACACACTTTATAAGCATACTCTCTGTGCCATTATCTAAATCACTGATGAAGATATTGAACAAGATTACGTAGGTGGGGGCCAGGCTGCAACTGCTGGAAAATAAGGTGACTTGTCTAGCAAAATGAGCTGAGGACACAGCCAATTAACTCTACGCTCTGCAGCTGTTAAGAAGGAATAGAGCGCCCAGAGGGTTCCTTTATCCGAGCCTTCAGATGTCGGAGCGTTCTCTTGGGCAAGATAAACTTTTCAGGACACGTCAATATGATGAGTGATTCTTACCCTGAAAAAAGACAAGAACCAGAGGACTGTAAATCATACCACCCAACTTGATTAATCTGGACATCAGAATATGTGAAGATTTTTGATAATTGGGCTTTATATATTGGAGATCAACAAACCACAACATCTGCAGAACTCTATATCATATGCTACTCCAGGGGGGTGAAACAAAGGTCTCCATGTCTGTATGCAGAAATTGATCATGTTTATTGCATTACCTCTTTTCAATACGTGAGAAACTTAACTTTGCCCAGCAATTTATAGTGTCTTGCAAATTGTTCTGTAACTCTGCCATGGAAACTGCTGCTCATCTAGAGTAGCTTCCTGCCTGTTGGGCTGAGGCACTGTGCCCCCACTCCTTCAGCATGTGGTGCTTGCACTTTAGCTTCCCCTGCTGCAATGTGTTTTGAGGACAAACATAGCATTGGGGCTGTCAGCCTTGTCCTAAAGGCTGATCCTTCTAACCATGCCCATTCTCCTGAGCTGCCTCCAAGGTGTTGGCCCTTAATATATCTGAATCTCCATATGTGACTCTCTAATTCACAGCCTTGCATTTTAAAAGCAAGTGTTCAGTACCTGTATTGTTATGTGGTTCAGACCCCAGCTTTACCCTACAGCCCCATCACACTTTTATGCTCCTATTAATACTGAACCAAGATAAACAGTGTAAGATTTGAAACCTCTAACTTGCTTCCTCTTCTTGGTGTTACCTGGAAATATCTTTCATTTAGCCTTTCTGTAAAATTACACAGGGCTACCTTGCTCAGACCAGTTAAAAATTATTTAATTCCAGCCTCTGCCCCAGACCCCTTGCAGTGCATCAACCCATCACTGGAAGTTGTACAGTCTCTAGTCCCGTGGCAGGAAAGCTAAATGTTTCCTTTTCTTTCTTACCACATCCCCTGCCCCCATGTGCAGCTGGGCACCTCTTCTCCGCCCTGCTTATTAAGGGGTGTCTGTTTGCTCATGCACAAGTCACATGGCTTTGTGTGCTCTATTATGACTAAAGATACGCTTTAGTCATGGAGGTCACTGGTTCCCTGACTTTACCAGGCCTCTGTGACGTCTTCGATTTCAGTTGCCAGTGCCCACGGCTGGAGCCTGGGCTGCAGCTGTGTGCCCCTGCCCCCGCCGTGGTGGTGGGGTTCAGGCTGTCAGTTCTCTTGCCCCCTGTGGCAGGACTCGGGCTGTCAGTCCCCGCCCCATGGGGCTCCAGCTGTCATTCCTCCCCCGCACTACCACTTATTTTTAGTAAAAGTCACAGACAGGTCATGGGCTCCTGTGAATTTTTGTTTATTGCCCGCGACCTGTCCGTGACTTTTACTAAAAATAACCATGACAAAATCTTAACCTTAATTATGACCTGGCCCCTGCCTCTTCTCTCTTGAGTCCCACCCTTTTTATGCCTAGTCAGGGGAAGCAACAGTCAGGTTTTGAGTTTCTCTCACTTGGCTGCATGAAATTGCATCAGTTGGAACAGTGGTTACTTTAGGTACAGCTGTATGTGTAGCTCCGTTCCCCACCCATGGCATTGTTTATCCTTTTATTGAGGGGATATGTTTCAACTGGGACCCTTCTTTAAAGCTTGAGCTAGAAAATTAATGGCCTGCAGGTTCTGGGTGCAAATAGTGGCAGGCATTGGCATGTTTTACTGTAGGTTTCTTTTGGCCCTGACCCCTGACAGTGGGTGAAAATATGAACTATGTGAAATGGTTTGAGAAACAAATTTCATAGGATTCATTTCCAGCCCAGACCACTAGCACAGAAAAGTCTGAACTGTGACCTGCATTATGGGGTGTTGTGTGTGTGCGTGCGTACTCCTAGGTGTACAAGGGGGGCTCTGGAAATATGCCTCTTGATTCTTTTTTCCTCTTTTTCAGGTGTCTCATGCAGTTGCTAAGCTTGTATTAGTTAGTTTCCACTGGCAAGTCTCAGAGATTTTGGAAAGGTAAGTGTGACTAACTTGTATGTATCCCATGCTAGTCACTTTTCACTCTCACTGTTTTGCAAATATGAACGTACCAGGATGTTTCCCACTGATATCTACATAAGAGAATGGTTGGGCCATCAGGGAGGCTGCATACTGTACCCCGGGAGTGAAGAGGAAGGCTGCATTTTGATAAGTGGATTCCCATAGCTGACCAGCTAATGTAGGTGGAATAAAGGGAGAGAGATGGTGTTTGTTTGTCCTGGAGGGCTCCCATCTCTTTAAGGGATTAAGCACTGCAAATGCATTTTGCTTTAAATTTGAATATTGAGAAAGCTGCAGCAGTAGTTGATTATAATAAAGGGAAAATTTCCTTTAGAATCTCCTCAGTTTTCTTAACCCTGTTTCTAGTAAGTTTTTCCACTGAAAGAAGAATCTGATCCCTGGCCATAGACAAGTACTGAACTAGTGACGGCTTACAAGGCAGTCATGCTTTCGAATTAAAGCTTTTTGCTCCTTCTGGATACAATTGGTAATTTTTCTGGAGAGCACTGAAAGGATGTTGAGTCAGGATATTGGGAAGTGGGATCCTGACTCAGTAGCGACTCACATAGTACTGAACAATTCTTATAGCAGATCAACAAGCTGCAAAGGCAGAGTGTAAATTCTGTCCAAACCCATCTGAGAAGCACATGCCAGCGGCCAGTGCCTCTTTGCATCTCCTTCTGGCTGGTCCAGAAATAGTAAGAGTGACTCTGCCCCACAAGTCCCTGTTAGCAATCAACCCCTTCCAGAGAGGGTGGGGGAAATGCAGTTTCCTGAATGGCCATGGGTCATGACTCTTTATCTGATGTGTAGTGCACATTGACTGAGCAAGCAAGCAAGCTTCCCATGGCACATAGCTGGTCCCCAAAGAGTCTAGAACAGGGGTCGGCAACGTTTCAGAAGCGGTGTGCCGAGTCTTCATTTATTCACTCTAATTTAAGGTTTCGCGTGCCGCTAATACATTTTAACATTTTTAAAAGGTCTCACTCTATAAGTCTACATTACGTAACTAAACTATTGTTGTATGTAAAGTAAACAAGGTTTTTAAAATGTTTAAGAAGCTTCATTTAAAATTCAATTAAAATGCAGATCTTATCAGTTTAGTGCAGTGGTTCTTAACCTGGGCTGCACGCACCCCCTGGGGGTGCGAGATGCCCTTTCTGGGGCTGCGAGACATGCAAGATTTTTTTTTTAGAAGGTAAATCATCAGAAACCCAAATTAAGAACAGGCACATAAGTACAACTACTTTGTTTCATCAAACCTATGTATTTATTAACATTATTTGTATATTACAGTAATCGTTAAAAAATGTATAAAGTTTTTAAGTTTTCAACTTTTTAAGCTAATTGTAGTGTAATTTTTGAAAAGGGGTGAGAGAACATATTTTGAGAACTCCAGAACATCAGCCGGCTGAGTGGTGACGGGTGTAGTGTATTAAATTGCTCCCCATAGGAATGTGCTACTTATGGTGTACTACTTATGGCTGCCAGTCCTGGCGCTCTGAGTGGCATGGTAAGGGGACGGGGAACAGGGGTGGTTGGGTAGATGTGGGAGTCCCAGGGGGCCTGTCAGTGGTGTGGATATGGGTTGGGGCAGTCAGGGGACAGGGAGAAGGGGGGCTTGGATGGGGGGAGGTTTGGGGGGCAGATGGGGTGGGGGGTCCCAGGAGCGGGCAGTCAGGAGACAAGGAGCAGAGGGGGTTGGATGGGGTGGAGGGTTCTGAGGGGGGCAGTCAGGGAGTGGGGGTCCTGGGAGGGGGTGGTCAGGGGACAAGGAGCGGGGGGGGTTTGGATAGGTCAGGGGTTATAAGGGGGGCAGTCAGGGGGCGGGAAGTGGGCCGGCTGTTTGGGGAGGCACAGCCTTCCCTACCCCGGTGTAGTGTATTAAATTTCTCCCCGTAGGAATGTGTTACTTACAGTGTACTACTTACGGCTGCCAGTCGTGGTGCTCTGCAAGCAGCACATTCCTACGGGGAGAAATTTAATACACTACACCGGCGGACAGAATCCCAGACCGGAGGCGGGCTGAGCAGCTCAGCCTGCTGCCAGTCTGGGGTTCCGTCCGCCAGCTCCTGCCAGCCAGGGTCCCGGCCGCCGGCCCCACTCAGCCCGCTGCCGGCCTGGGGTTCTGTTCACCCAGGCCGGCAGTCGGCTGAGCGGGGGCGGCAGCCGGGACTCCGGCTGGCAGCCATGTGCCACAGGTTGCCGACCCCTGGTAGAAACTAGCTCCAGAAGGTGGGATTTCTGCATGGGAGCCACTGCTCTTCTGCAATGTAAGTGGTCAGATCTGGAACAGGAGTACATTGGGGAGGGGCTTTATTTTTAAAATTGCAACATTACAGATTGTTTCTTAGTGCATCTGGTGCTCAAGCTAATGTCAAACTTCCATTTTCCTTCCTGAGCTGCACTTGTTATAAATTCAGTGGTGGCTCCTAATTTAAATCCCTAAAAGTTGTGGAGTGAGAAGAAGAGGGGGTTTACCTATCCCACAGTGAATAGAAATGACTTAGATTTAATTCAGTGATGCGTACATCCATGGTGAAAACCTTCCTCTGCAGTGTTGGAAACCCCGAACAACAACATGTGGTTACTTCTAATGCTGCTTATTTCTTATTTGGTGTTCTTAGGGGGTGGGGGGCTCTGATACAATTGCATAAATACTTAGCTAGATAATGTATTGGAATCAAAGCGAGACCAAACTGTCCAAACTGAAGTGCGAAATGTCAGCAGCCTTTGCTGAAAGGGGATTTAGATTAGGAAAATCCTGTTGGTCTATCCTAAGAATATACGGGAAATCTAGTTCACATTTGGATTAAACATCACGCTGGGCTGATTTAAGTCAAAGTGATTTAAATCAGAAAGTGGGAAATGGTCATTTAAATAATGGATTTTAAGCTCATTTTGCATGTGTACTTCTGTTATTTTCCTAAAAAGTTGGTTCTCACTAGTTGTTAACCGTTAAAATGTGATGATTTGCAACTAAATACAACCTTTACACTAATTTGTGCTTCTTTTTGCTAATCAGGAGGATACACTGGCAATTTTTAAATCCAGATTGGATATTTTTCTAAAATATCTGCTCTAGGAATTATTTCTGGGAAGTTCTATAACCTGTGCTATGCAGGAGGTCACGCTGGCTAACCACAGTGGTCCCTTTTGATCTTTGAATCTATGAATCTGAGATTTATTTAAGCAATTTAGCTTCTTTCTTAGTGAGATTCTTAATTTTTGCATTTTTATTATGGTAAATGATGCATTTCTTATTTAAACTAATTTTTTACTTTTGATTTTTGTCAAGCTTTTTGGATGGGAATTCAATTACAAATGCACCATACCAGCATTTTAAAAAAAATAGTTAAATAAAATTACCTAAAATGTGCTGCATACATAAGAAAAAAGTTTATCAAAACAGGTTTTTCATTTACGACTGATTTATTAAAGGAAATAATATCTATAGTTAGTGAATTGAACTGATTGTTTCTGGGCACCATTTTCTTCAGGATTTTAGAATTAGTAAACCTCACCACCTTATACCTGTTTTTTTTATTCAGCGATTTGAACAGGAAAACAAGCTTTCCTTCTTTTCAGCTTGCCATTAGTTTCTTAGCTTTGAATCAACTAGTCACTGAACTGAACTAGTTGAATAAACTGAAATGAAGAAAATATTCTCTCTACACCAACAGAAGGAACTGCTGTTAAAAGTTGGGTTAGTGCTTAAACTGTGGTTCCAAGGTGCTTAACCGGTGACTTCCACCAGTTCAATAGTTTGACTTTCTTTAAAATTTCTGTAGCAAACATGTCACGCTTAATATTTTTAAAATTTAAATTATTTTCTTTTTATTAAGTAAAGGCCTATTTAATTTCAAATTTAATTTTAAATAGGTTTTTTTTTAAATAAAACTGTATTTAATGTAACCTTAAAAAACTCACAGATAGGTCCAGTTTTTTATTAAAAACAATTTTTATCCACCCTGTTAACCATAGTCACTATTTTTTGAACAGTGCTAGTTTAGGGTTGCCCGGTTTTTGACCGGAATACCTGTCAAAAAGGGACCTTGGCAGCTCCGGTCAGCATTGCTGACCGGGCCGTTAAAAATCTGGGCTAAGGCAGTGGCTCTGCATGGCTCCCGGAAGCATTGGCATGTCCCCCCTCCAGCTCCTACACGTAGGGGCAGCCAGGGGCTCCATGTGCTGCCCCCACCCCAAGCCCCGGTTCCACAGATCCCATTGGCTGAGAACCGCGGCCAATGGGAGCTGCAGGGACAGCGCCTGTAAATGGGGCAATGCACAGAGCTGCCTGGCCACGCCTCTGCATAGGAGCCGAAGGGGGGACGTGCCGTTGCTTCCAGGAACCACTTGAGGTAAGCGCCACCTGGAGCCTGCACCCTTCACCCCTTCCCGCGCCCCAACCCCCTTGCCCCAGCCCTGATCCCCCTCCCGCCCTCCAAACCCCTCGGTACCAGCCCAGAGCACCCTCCTGCACGCCAAACCTCTCATCCCCAGTCCCATCCCAGAGCCTGCACCCCAGCCGGAGCCCTCACCCACCCGACCCCCCCGCACACCACCCCCAGCCCAGAACCCCCTTCCCGCACCCTGACCCCCTAATTTCTGGTCCCAGGCACAGAGCCCGTACTCCCTCCTGCACCCCAACCCCCTGCCTCAGCCTTGAGCCCCCTTCTATACTCTGGACACCTCGGCTCCACCCCCCCCAGCCCGGAGCCCCCTCCTGCAACCCAAACCCCTCATCCTTGGCCCCACCCCAGAGCCCGCACCCCCAGTCAGACCCCTCATGCCCTCTCGCATCCCAACCCATTGCCTCAGCCCAGAACCCCCTCCCACCTCCTGTACTCCTCATTTCTGACCCCACTCCAGAGCCCTCACCCCTTCCTGCACCCCAACCCCCTGAACCAGCCTGGTGAAAATGAGCGAGTGAGTGAGGGTGGGAAGAGCGAAGGACAGAGGGAGGGGCAATGGAGTGAGTGGGGGCAGGGCCTCTGGTTTTGTGCTAGTAGAAAGTTGGCAACTTATGCTAGTTATGTCCAGAAAAGGAGGGTTTTATTAGCAAGAGTTCACTTTGCTGCATCAGGGGCCTCCATGAAGAATGGACTTAGACTTTCCTTGATCAAGTATCTTCTGCAACTCCACTCCAGTTCAACCAGAAGCTACTCTTCATTAGTGGCAAAATGGTTCTTGTAAAATCAAAATGCATTTTGGTGCACGCGTTTAATTCTTAAATTCACCCTTCCAGGCACAAGTCCAATTCTGCCCAGTTGCTAGTGGAAGCACGAGTTCAACCCACCTCATCCAGACATGTAAGTAACTGGCTACTTCAGTCTGCACCACTCCATTCTAGGGTCACCTTACTCATTGCCTGGCCAGCCTCACACTAACATTTTGTGCAGACTTAGTGTTTTAAACCGTAACCCCATACCTCCTGCTGCTGTTTTACAGTGAGCCAAGATGTCTCTGGCACTTACATATAAGCCTTCATATGGCGTGGCAGTTAATGTACATGAATAACCTCTACAGATGAGTAAATCACTGTAGCTCTTCAAGAGCAGGTTAGATAAAACATGGGAGTGAGTAGTTCTGCAGAATTCACACGGCCCAAGATGGCTCTTTGGGTCTTGCTCTCTGTTTGTTTGTTTCTAAAAGAGGTCTTAGGAGAACTAGGGGTTGATAGAGAAAATAAGGCCTATTTGTTACTGAAATTGGGTGTTGTCCTGAGGTGGCTGCATTGCTGTGCTTGAGGATGTTGAGGCCAATCTACAAAGGATGCTTCTTCCCAACCAGTTTCATAATGACCTTTGAACCCACAGTTTAGGTTTTGCAGCAGTGAAGAGTCTTTGGAAACTTGCCTCTCAGTTAGAAGCTTCCTACTGCATGTTTACAGGATTCATTTGCTGTGGGTGTTGCAATCCAATGGGTTATGTCACAAATAGTTGTTCTGGGAATGGATTGTGACTTGTCAGAAGCTGGATTACAGAATATTGGATCTAGAGGAGGCTGATTTTTTACAATGGGTAGTTGCTGTTGCATCTGAGTCAACTTGCAGCTAGTTGATGAAGAAGAAAAAGAAAAACGCTAAAGGTGGAAGGCTGCATGGATTTAAAATAAACTCTCTAGCATATTTGGGTTCCAGATTAACTTAATCTTTATTACTCCACATGTTATGAAATGGGCCCTGAGCACTTATGAACTTTATCTAGTTTTCTTGTATCTGCTTTCATCTAGGTGCCCTCCTCTGAAATAGTGTTCTGTACTTTTGGGAGGAAGGGTGAGGTCATTAAGGCATTGGATTAGGACTTGAAAAATCTGGGTCTAGTTCCTAGCTCTGCTACGTGCTTTGTTGGGGCAAGTCACTCTGCTTCAGTTCCCTCTACAGGAGAATTATAGTAGAAACTTTTCTAGAGAGACAGTTAGCTAGAACTGGGGAAACTGCCTGCTGCCCAAATAAATGTTTTCTTGATCTAGGCAATAAGTGATCCCTAACACTGTTAGAGAACTGTTTTCAGCAACAATAGGAATAGGTCTCTTAGAACAAAGATGCTCCTACCGTGGCAGACGATGATGCTACAACAGAGTTATACTGCTAGTGTGGACAGGCCCTTGCACTGTCGTTCAGCAGTGGCTGTGTTCTAAGAGTGCATAGGCAGGCCTGGGAGATGAGTTGTCCCATGCAGGTTTCTCTAACACCTTAAAGCTTTAGTACCTTCCAGAAAGGGATTTGCATTATGGCTTCAGTCTGAAAGGGACAAATGGGTATATAAACTTTTGCTTCCAGATGTGGAGGCAGAATCTAGCTGTAGGTGGTCCTCTGTTAACCTACTTCCCCTTCAGCTTGTATGGGTGAGATGAAACAGAACAGGAGTAGCTAAGGGCTGCATCTGTTGTTTAGTGGCTTGTTCTTCACGACCACATGGGAGATCCAGATTGTTTCCTAATGACTTGCTTCCTGGGCCAGCAGGGCCTGGGAGTAACAATGACTTTGCAACGAATACTGCCCATTCCTCCTCAGCCAGAAGGATGGTGTCTGCTGTGCAGTATGTGGCACAAGTGAAGGTGAAGAGATAGGAGAGGTTCCTTGAACTTCACAGTGGTCTGGGATCTGCTTTCCCTCCCCACAAACACTGATGTGCATAAAGGTGCTACATTCGCTTGCATCATTTGTCATCTGAAATTGCTGTCCAGCTGCACAGACACTGATAGGTGAGTTCCCAGAACGACTGCTTCCTGGGATCTAGCCAGACAGTGAATGAACGAGTCCCTTTTGAATTGACCTCTGCTAACGAGGTAGATGGAAAAACTAACCGAAGAAAGAAATAATGCAATGGTGTATTTCAAAGGGATGGTTAATCTGCATTTGGTAGCGGGACAAGGATAGAGACCAGAAAAACAAATCTCCTTGTGGGTAATACACCAGATCCAACTCTGAGGCAGTCCAGTGACTGGGATGAGGAAAGTGAAAGACTTGTCTGTTGTCCTCTGACACCTAAAAGGCTCCTAAAAAGAACTAATTGGTGAAGCAGCATGCGCCTTTCCTAGATGGCTCCTTCTCCCAGCCTCTGATGAGCTGAAGCCAAGGGCAGTCTGAATTAGGTGAAGGTGAGTCTGTCCTGGGGTAAAGTTTTAGAGACAACACTGGGCTCCTTCCACAACAGTGCCATGTAAGGGCTGGTGAGGGTCATTTTGGGCTTACGGGGCCAGAAGAGCTAAGTGGTGCCAGGAACCATTTCAGCCCAACTCTGATTTGCACCTCTCTTTCAGACAATGGTACATTCCTCCCATCACTGTGCAGTGTGTATGCAGTTTGTCCGAAAGGAGAACTTACTCTCTCTGGCTTGTCAGCACCAGTTTTGCCGTAGCTGCTGGGAGCAGCATTGTACAGTACTCGTCAAGGATGGTGTCGGAGTTGGTGAGTTCAAGGCAGATGCTTTGGGTTTTTATTTGATGCACTGACCTCCTCACCTCCTCCCCCACTCCTCAAGGCAGCTGGACCAGTCACTTTAATGTCTTAATATTGAGAAAATGAAGCATGCAATTGGTCTGTATGGAAAATCAGTGTGTTAAATATTTAAACTGGCTGCTGGTTTGGACTGAATCCATAATTGCCAGGATCTCTGTAATCTTAGCCTGGTCCCTAGAGGATGCCATTGCCTCCCAACAAGTAACTATAAATCACCGCTCCTGTGTATTTAAGTACATTTGTACATACTGATGTATTTTGAAGTGCTCTATATACTTCTAATTAAGTACTTTAACAAGTCTGTACTTAGCACTTGGATTTAAGTACATTTTAAAGGTACTTCAAGCATACATAACTTTTTCCTAATCTGCAACTACTTCTTCAAAACAGCGTTTGTTTTTAAAAAAAATCACATCTCTCCCGACTGTCCTGGATTCTGACAGGCCCAGGACCCGTTGCCCTGACTTGGGACCTTCAGGCTCTGAGTTCTGACTGCCCAGGCTTTGTTCTGTTGGCCTGGCTGGCGCAGCAGCCAAGGAGTGTAGTGGCCCCACCACTTCACTTCTGATAGGTCACTGCAGCTGGCATCAGGGAGACTCACTGCCTGGCCCAGCCCAGCAGGAGCAGGGAGACACATACCTCTCAATGTCCTGCACAGAGAGAACAGGACCAATACCTGCATCCCCTGCAGGGTGGTGTAGAAAATGCTTACCACCCCCCTGGGCATGCTCCAACACTGCAGGGTTGTTGGGAAATTGGGGATATTTTTTCATGGTTATTCCTTGGCTATTTATATATATGAATACAACTTCATTGTTGCTGTTTTTTCTCTTCCACTCAGTGCTTACATCATTTCAGTAGTTGTCCATAAATTGACTTAACAATTGCAGGGAATTCAGGAGTTGGAAGTTCTTGTTCTTTTACTTATGTATTTATAAGTACTATTTCCACAGCATACGTGTACTTAAAAGTACTTCTGAAATGGTGTATTTAGCACTTATAAAAAGGACTTAAATATCAGTACTTTTGGCAACACTGCTATAAATTGGACACAGCTTTTGGTCTATGTTCTCTTTCTCTCTTGCTCTCATCTTTCTGATCCTGCCAGGCTGTGATCACAGGTCACTGTTGTATTAATTTAGGTGGAATATATGGTCCCAAAGAGGTAAAGGCGTTATCATGACCTTGTAAATGTCTAACTTTAAACAGTTTTAAACAAGGTTCGGGATTTAGAATACAGAGACCTCAACCTGCCTACTTAGTACCATGGCACAGACATCATTAAAAATCTCTTTAGCCCTTTATTAAAAATACGGGTGAGGGTGACAAAACAGTTAAAGCATTTGAAATGTAAAATATTAAGTAAGGCTTTCATCTTAACATCTTACCCTTTCCCCTTAGTTGGACAGTCTTTAGAGGGGGAAAAACCCACATTTGAATCTCTCTTGAATGGTAATAACTATCCTTTTGGGGGAAAAGAGAAAAGTTAGTTAAGATGGGCTGGAGCAGTTGTTAAAATCTGCTCCCATTTTCTAGAAGATGAAATAAGATGAACACACATGAAAGGGGAAGAGAAAAGAACAGCAAAGGTAGAAAATGTAACTTCTGCCTCTGATATGGACTCACTTGCAGTCTCACTGCTGGAAGAACATAGGCATACGTGTGATCTTATCAGCAAGCCCGAGACCTGGCAAACTTGTATCAGCGTTGGGCTATTTAAGATATTACATTTAGCTGTCTCTTTCTGGACAGTGGCTTACAGCAGTATAGCAAAATACATAGTCTTGGTCAACTAAGCCAGACTCTTGTAAACAGAAGGAAAAAATTAGAGGGATAGGAAGGACAAGAAATAAAGTGGGGAAGGAAAAACACACAAAGGGGGGTGGGAATGTAGCACAGTTTCACATCCCAGGTGGTGGTATGGATTTAGCTTGAGCTGGTGGAGGTGGTGAATGTCATTTGGCTCCCCCTAATGTGGTCTGGCCTGGCCAGGACATCTTTCAGGATTAGGATGAAGAAGGCTCAAGCTGCAGGTGGCAACCAGGATAGTGAAGCTTGCTCCTTCCCTTTCTCTTGTCTTTCAGCCAGCCAGCATTGTGGTAGCCAGCTTGCTTCCCCCAGGGTCTCTTTTTGAGGGCTCCAAAAGGGACTGATGAGTGGAATATCCCATCCTCTCGTTAAGTTGTCCATCACTTAGGCATAATTACTGTCCCACCAATTTTGGTTCATTGACTCCCAGACTCACATTGTTCTTGTTTTCTAGGCGTGACCTTAACACAGTCCTGGAATTATGTTAGGAGAACTTTTTGTTTGTACTAATTCCGTTTTTCTGTCTACTTTTTGCACCTTTTTCCACCAACATTTATTTTTATAGGTTACTATGACATTTTATGAACTTTCACTCACTCCTTACAGCTGAACTCACAAGTAGGGGAAACTTGTAGGCCTGGTTATGACATCATCACTGAGGTGTTTGAAGCTGCAAGACTGTGTTTAAAGGTTGCAGTTCTCCATGAGCACTTTGGCCTCAATGTCCATTGGCAGTTAAGTGTCTAGGTATCTTTGAGTGTATTTCCACAGGCCCCCTGTGTGTTGGTGGAAGCCATCAGTAGCCATTGCTACTGCAGGTTGACTGACTTCTCACCTGACCTTCAGTTGCACAGCAGTAACTTCACACTTATAGGTGTTTTGACCAGTGAAACTGGGACTGCCCC